>NW_027411644.1:85620706-86131827 GCF_047663935.1 Musca autumnalis
TTCACTTCCAATTGATTTTTTAACAATTTCCTTCTAAAAAGTATTTATCCCCAAAGCATTTGTGTATGCATACCGTATGTTCTTTTTATTTCGTTACTGCTTTCCTCTTCAAATGCCAAATAAAATGATTTACATAAAGAAGTGAAAAAATGTTGTATTTTCATTCTTCTGTTCGTTAATCAGATCAATAAAATTGAATTTTTTATTTAAGTCGATTGATGATTGACTGATTGATTGACATTTCCACATGCTGGTTTCTTGAGAAATATTTTCGAAGAGAAAATTACTTCATTAAGGATGTTGACATTACTTTTTTACGATGGAATCAAGTCATAGACATGAAATGAGTTGAAAAATGTAAAGAAAATTTTATTTCTTTTTTCATCTTGGAACAAGTAGAAGAACGTATGGAGACTATTTACCTGGGAGTGTCTGTTAGGAGATTTTATGTAAGCTGTATGTAAAGTTAAAGAGTGGTATATTTCCCAGAACCACACCAATAGCAAATGTGTGGATCAAACACGTACATATGAATGCTCACTAGGGTTATGACTTTTTTACAACCTCCCCCAAGTATGTTTGGACGATATCCGTTTCAGACAATATGGAGTTAATTTAGCCATGTCCCTCCGGAGCGCACGGTAACTCCCGAACGGATCAACCGATTCGGTTCAAAAGTTGGCTTTCGAATTATTTTGTCCAAACTCAGTTCAAGTTCGAAGATGGGTTATATCTTTCCACTCCTTCCGGTACCTCCCATACAAAAGTCCCGAAAATATTGGGAAAAATTGTGTGCACGATAACTCTTGAAGGGAGTAATCGATTTATTCCATACTTTGCACATCGTGAAATTTCTAGCAGCTTTAGATGAGGTTCCAATATGGACTCAATCGGTCCACTCCTACGGGTACCTCCCACATAAAATTTCGGAAAAGTTCAGTTTAGGAATTACTCTTGAATCGCTTTGATTTTTGTTGTAACAACTTGTATTCGCTGCCCCCCATACGACGGTACATTAGGGGCAAGTTAATTCTTTCAGAAAAAAACCCTGAAAGGTGCAAAAACCCCTATGACACCGTGTGTAGTTGTTGGAGCGCAAGAGAACACTTGAACGGTTTGCAGATTCGGTCTAAAATTTTGCCTTCGTAATATTTTGTTCAAACTTTGTTTAAGTTCGAAGATGTATTATTTCGGTCAACTCCTTCAGGTACCTCTCCCACAAAAGTTCAAAAATTTTCGGAAAATTGTACGTACCATAACTCTTTAGGGGAGTGAGCGATTTGGTCCATTCTTTACACATCCTAATATATCAACCAGATATAGATCAGGTTCAATTATTCAATATGGACTATATTTTGTCTACACCTTCGGGTACCTTACACACAAAATTTCGGATAAGTTCACTTTAAGACCTGCTCTCGAATGGCTTTGATTTTTTATTTAATTGTTGTCTTATTAGGACGAATGTCCTTTATTTGTGAGAGTTTTAGGCATAAGATGAGCTGAGCCGCTCAACTCCGATTTTTATGAATTTTTTTACATGTAGATCTCACTTCCCTGATCACGAAAATATATATTTTTTTGTTGGGAAGTCCATACTTCCCGATATATGGTCCTATGAAGTTCAAAAATTCCCTTGGCTAAAGCCCAGCTACTAAGAAAAAAATTTAAATTAAAAAAATGTTGTTCCCGCGCCCTAGATTTGCTCCTGTCCATAGGAGAAGGTCTTAAATCAACGGCCGAAGTCCGGCTATTTAAAAAAATGTACAATTTAAGGAGAAAAAATTAGCTGAGCGGCTCAACTCAACTTGCTCCGAGTTTTATTTAATTGAATTAATTGAGTTATCGTGTGAGTTTGTATTGAAAAGTGATACCTAGCACAGTCCACACACATCCAACCAATATGCTACGATCGTTTTGCTGGTGGTTTAGTTCAGCTGATCAGGAATATTTGCATGTGGTGCTATGGTGCTAGATATCAGTTTTTCAATACAAAATTCCTTAGGTCATTATAGCTCAATTAATTCAATTAAATAAAACTCTCACAAATAAATTACCTTCGTCCTAATAAGACAGCAATTAAATAAAAATTCATAGCATTAGCCCGGCTGCCCCGGCTGAGGTTTGAACCTGGGTCCTCTCCAACAAACAAACAGACAATGTTGTCGAGGTCCTAACATTCTAAGCCACTACCAATCTATCAAACTTCCGAACTGGAAGGCATTACAATTCATGAAGAAATAATCTTCGATTGTATATGTGTGTGTATTGATGAAGGATTCTATGAAGGCCAGAGACGCTAGGCTGACTTGATAGTAAAAAGGCTTCAAAAATACTTCACAACTGCAAATTTGCAATAAGTTTAGAATATATCATGGCACAATTACCAAGGTAGTGGTATCACACCAGCTGTCCGAATATGTGGTGTCAAATCCCTTTATAAACGAATTATTTTTGTTGTAATCTCCACAACAACATAAAGAAAGTTTTGACATAACATATTCAAAATTTTACGATACCACTACTTTGGTAGTTGTGACATGGTATATATAAAAGTTTTTAAACTCAGCCTTTGTCTAGTACCACATCTAAATATGCCTGATGAGCTAAACTAAACCACCAGCGAAACGATCGTAGCATATTGTTTGGATGTGTGTGGACTTCGCTAGATATCACTTTTTCGATACAAAACTCTTTAGGTCATGATAGCTCAATTAATTCGATTAAATAAAACACTTTGATTTTTGTTATAGCAATTTGCATTGTCGGCCTCAATTACGACGGTAAAAGTTTTTTCAGGGGCAAGTTCATACTTCTTGAGAAAACAGCCCGAAATGTAATGGGTGGAAAGCACGATAACTCTCGAACTTATCCACCGATTTACTCCAAAATTTGGCCTGCGTCATATTTTATCTAAACTTAGTTTCAGTTCGGAGATGGGCACAACTTCCGGCACTTCACCCCAATATTTAAAAAATGTCACTAAAGTGGTATGCACGATATTCTTGATCGGGGCAACCAATTTGGATTTAATAAAATTTAGTTTAACTTCTAAAATGGCCTATATCGGTCCTCTACTTAGGGTACCTCCCCCACAAAAGTTCAACATTTGTGTCTAAGTGCAGTTTAGGGTCTGTTCGAAGATCCTTTGGAAATCTGTACCGATCGTTGTGGTCCTGTTTACAGTGATATTATGTTTTCCGTGGACAAGTCCATGCTTTCTGGCCTACTGGTCCAAAAGTTATATGATCCACTGAAATGACTAGTGGGCGCGATATTTATCGAAAAGATATGACTCCCAAAATAAGATCCACTTCCATTCCTTCAAGTACCTCATCCGTTACACTTTTGAACTTTAACCCTAATCTAAAGGTCAACAAAATTGTGCTACTACCATAAATACATTCGATCTGTCCGTAGGTGAAAGTTACAATTCAAATAGGCGTATATCTCTATCGGCAAAGCCGACTGATTTTTTGAGTTAATTTAAGCACATTTATTACTGAGAACAAGCTTTAAAGCCACATGACATATGCTTTTGTTTCTCACCAATTTTATCGCCATATCATTACATATTTATTATTTTATATCATACTAGCAAAAACTAGTATTGTTGTTGCAAGTAGACGGACGTGTAAAATAAGCTCCACTTATTCTGCTACTAAAAAAACCGGAACACACAAATATCACGCGTACACTTGGAGTTAATATTGAAATTTATCACACATTCCACCTCATTCATATCAATTTATCTTACACCAAGGATCTGGTGAGCTGAAATTTACAATTATTTCCAAAATTTTTTGCACAAAATATTTTCACTCAATATAAAAAACAACGAGTAAACAAACACCGGCACAACAAATTAAAATATCAGCTGACCTTGTCCAACCAAGTTTGGTGATCACAAAAATTCGATAAGTGAGAATATCTATCGATAACAAGCAATCGGTTTTGTTATTGATCAGTAGCATTGCCATTCATGGAAACTGTCAGGGTTCGGAAACATGCAAAATAACGTGCAAACCCCCAAACGAAAGTGTACCGAAATAACATCACCTGAAAATAATATAAAGTCAAACATGGAGCCAAATGATTTAATAAAAATTATAAAGGAAACTATCAATACAAACCTGGATGAAAAACTTAAAAATCTTCCCACAAAAGCGGATATTGAAGATATAAAGGTCGAAATAACTAATGTCAGCACGGATATAAATGCACTTAAAAGAGAGAATCAAGAACTTAAAGATAAGCTAAATAAAGTACAGCAGGAAAATACACAGTTTAAGAGAGATATTAACTGGCTCCAAAATCAAATAAAGCCAAGTAAATTATTCATAAAGGGACTCCCAAGTTCCAAGAATACAATAGAGGAAGCGAAAAAACTATTTCGAGACAAATTGAATATAACCCCCATAATTAAAAACGTGCAGAAAATATTTGATCGAAATTCAAAAATGGCAATTATAGTTGAGCTTGAAAATGAACAAGCAATACAGGAAGTATTTAGAAATACCAAAAAACTAACAGGATCAAGCATAACCATTGAACGCGATATGATTCCGAATAAGCAGCTGCATAAAAGGGTATTCCTACTTCTAAAGAAAAAAATACTATCTCTCAGTAAACAGCATAAAATTGTTGTAAGAGAAGACAAAATGAAAATAAAGGATCGTTGGTTTAAGTGGAGCGCTAATAACAAACTTGTATCAGAAAATTGTGATGGCGAACAAGAACTTGAGAAGCTTTATGGCGATGTTATGAAGGAAATCTGTCTGAATTATGAACAGCTAAATGAAGAACTTTATCCAAAAAACCAATAGATGCTATAAATGTACACAAGCCACAAAATCTTGCGATTTTATCTTATAATATAAATGGCCTGGAAAACAAATACTTATACCCAACATTCTTTCATTATATCAAACAATTTCAAATATTTTTCTTATTAGAAACCCATTTAGAAACACATAAAAAAAAAAAGAGCTATACCATATTTTAGTGGATTTGATCTCGTTTTTGAACCTGCAATACGTATACACAGATTTGGCAGAGCTATAGGCGGCAAATTAATAGGAATAAGTAAACAGTTATCAGATAAAGGCGTTAAATGGGAAATTATTGACTCAAATGGAAGTATCTCAATAAAACTGCAATCTAAGGAATACACATGCACCATAATACCCCAATACTTAAGGCCTGCAAACTGGGACAATAATTTAAGAAAATTAAAACAGTATTTACAAGAAGAAGTCCAAAACCCTGTTATAATCGGAGATTTTAATGTTAGAATCGGTGAAATTAATCAAAATGTTGGTGAAATGTACAAAGAAACTTTTTACTCAGGATATGACATACGAAAATCAAAAGATAAGACCATTAATCAAAAAGGCATTCAATTAATACAATTATGCGAAGACTATGACTTGCTTATTCTAAATGGGATTACAAAAGGTGATAAGGAAGGTAATTTAACATATGTTACAACAGTTGGTGAGTCGGTAAATGACTTGTGTGCAATGCCTAAAGAACTTCTCGGATATACTGAAGAATTCAGAGTTGAAGATAAAGTATGGTCTGATCATTTCCCTATATCAGTGATAATAAATATTACAAGTGACCTACAAACAGTAGAGAAGATGTCGCTGCTTCCAAAGCTAGTATGGGAAGATCGAGATAAAAGTAAGTACCAGCAGAGGATAACAACAAATCTGAGCAGTATTACAGATATAAATGAAGTCTGCCTTAATGACATTTGCGAAATTATTAAGAACTCCTGTCCAAATCGAGGTATCAGAAAGCGGTTATTTAAGTCAAAGAACAAATGGTATAATAATGATTGCAACAAGGCAAGAAATTATAGCTTCAAAATGCTGAAAATTTACAGAAAAACTGAGAATGTGGAAGACAAAAACAGGTACGTAGAAGCCCAGAAAAAATACAAAGATATATGTAGCAGAAGCAAAGAAGTATATTATAATAACGTTGCCAATAAGCTGAATTGTATTTCGAACTCCAAAGAATGGTGGAAAATGGCTAGGGAAATACGAAATCAGCAAAACCTTGTCTCATCAACCATCACACCAGAAGCTTTCAGAAGTTACTACGAAGGATTACTCAATAGCTGTGAAGAGAAAGTTATGATATATTACGCACCTCCATATAAAGAAGACACTGATTTAGATATACCGTTTACTGCAAACGAACTGAAGAACATTTTATCAAATCTAAAAACAAATAAAGCTCCAGGGGAAGACAGGATTCCATATGAATTCTTTATAAACGGCACAGAACAATTTCATAACCTGCTCTTAACGACATACAATAGAAAATATATTAACGGAAAAATAGACCCTTTATTCTCAAGGACAATCATTTTTCCAATACATAAGAAAGGAGATTTGAAGGAAGCCTCAAACTACCGAGGAATCTCGTTTTTAAACTGTGCAGCGAAGATTTTTATGGGCCTGGTGAATAATAAACTGTATACTTGGGTGGAGAAACACGAAATTCTTACTGAATATCAAGCTGGATTCCGTAAAAATTACTCAACAACCGACAATATCTATAACCTTGCATCTATAGTTAGTCTCAAACTGGAAGAAAAGAAAAAAGTATATGCCTTTTTCGTAGATTTCAAGGCTGCTTTTGATAATATATCGCGACAAGCACTTGTTTATAAGCTGTTCCATATGGGTATATCATATAAATTCGTCAGACTTGTTGAACAAATTTACAGCAATACTCAATCAGCCGTATGGAATGGAAAAGAGATTTCGGAATACTTTGCAACCACAAAAGGCGTAAAGCAAGGGTGCCTCTTATCACCGTTATTGTTTACGTTATATATCAACGATCTCCATGATTATATTGAAGGCGGTTTATGTGTGGACTCTATGAACATAAGATTACTCCTATATGCAGATGATATTGTTCTGTTAGCAGACGATATACAAGTACTTCAAAATATGATCGATAAACTACAGCAATATTGCGATATGTGGAGCTTAGAAGTTAATCTGAGTAAGTCCGAAATAATGGTGTTTAGAAACGGAGGAAAATTAAGCAAACATGAGAAATGGTTCTACAAAGGTCTACAAATAAAAATAACCAACGAATTTAAATATCTGGGAGTAATATTCACTCCCAAAATGAAATTTCACAAACATGTACAAAGCAGAAACAATGAATCAAAGAACGCAATAAATGCAACATGGAAGCAGTTCATAGGAAGAGTTGACATAAATATGAACTCCAAATGGAAGTTATTTTTAGCTGTTTGCAGATCCATCCAAAGTTATGCTGCTCAAGTCTGGGGTTATTCTTATTTCGAAGATGTAAACACATTGTTGAGATATTTTCTGAAACGAATATTACGAGTGCCAAGCTTCACGCCAAACTACATCGTCATGTTGGAAACGGGAGTTGAGGACACGCAAATTTATACGTTTGGGCTGCATTTAAGTTATATAGGAAAAACTCTGTATAGCTACAACGATAACAGGCTGCCGAAGAAATTGTCAGAGATTGTATTACGCAGAAATTCCTTTTGGGCAAAAGAAATATTTTCCATATCACAAAACTTAAATGTACACTGGAGTCAATCAACGACTTGTTTTGCGAACTGGAAAAGTTTTTGTTCTGAATTACTTGATTCAACAAAACGTCAACTTCACCAGGAAAGGCTATGGAGACAACAGCAATGTCAGAGTTTACGAATTTATAAATATCTCAACCCATCTCGAGCGCATCTGTATCTAACGAAAAAATATGACCATAACAAGATTGTATTGCTATTCAAAGCACGCAGTGGAATGATCGCGCTGGGGTATAATCGATTTGATTCTGATGATCGGAACAAAGAGTGTAAACTTTGCAACCTCCACGCGATAGAAACGATGCAACACTTCCTGGGAGTATGTCCTGTACTTCGTGAATTCAGAATGATGTCATTTCAAAAGTTAATACTAAGTGAGGAAGACATGATAAAAGTCCTGGATGGAGAAGAAGAAGAAGAAGACTGGAATAATCTAACAACTTATATTGAAAGCGCATATAAATATAGACAATTTTTATTAAATTATTTCGATTAATTTATCTAAAACAGAATATTTTGATATAAAATGCGATAGACGTATTTTTTTTACATAATCGCAACTCTCTATACTTCTAAATTTTAAATATTGTATCTGAATTATGAATTGTAAAATGAATGAAACAATTTTTCAATAAAGAAGTACTACTACTACTACTACTACTACTAGCAAAATGCCCGCTACTTCGTATGCGGAAAAGGAATAACATACGAACAAACAATATTTAATATGGTGAGCACTGAAAATTTTGATGTACTAATACCTTTTTTAATTTATATTTAATTTTATTTAAGTACTTTTCGTACACCTTTTGTTCGAATTTCAAAAAAGACCTTATCGCTCCTCTACACTTCACCAGCGGCCTACATTTTAAATTCCAGTCAATGTTTTATAAAAACGGTATGGGTATTTTAAAAATATTATCCACATTTTGTATCCCCATTTTCCAACCGAATTTTGGAATTTGTGATATCAAAATGTAGAAAACCTTTATTCAAAAATGTTACCCTATATAACAGTTAATTTTTGAGACATTTTATTTTAGGCCTTTTTATTCTCAGGGTTTAAAAACCTTCTTATAAAACATTAGTCGCAAAGATCTACCTTTTCAAATTAACTTACTATAACGTTCAGAATAGACAACAACAAAAAAACAAATTTTGTTGAAAAGATACGTTTGACTTTTTGATTTCAGTGCAATATTTAGAAACCGAAATCGTGTTAACATGAAAACAATAGTACAATATTCAGTACAATTTTTAAAATCCAGGACCTTAGCTCAAATTTTTCAGTTTTAGCTCTACTTGTTCACTCAATGCCAATGGTATTACATGTAGAAACATTTCACACATTTAAAGGCGGATTTTAATAAACATTCTGATCCAATCCCAACTGTGATTCTCATAACAAATTTCATTTATCGATTCACTCAATACCAATGCTTCAATATTTAGTATTATCTAATACTTCTGGAACACTTATTGTACGACCACCTCATACAATGAACCTGACAAATAAATAATAAATCGCAATTACACTTCTCTTCCTTAGCCCAATACCAAACTTATTGCAATTTTAAACTTTTCACACACTAATTATATAATTTCAGCTTCATTGCTGCACCCAACGTCAAATTTAATACAATTTAGTGCATTTGGTATTTCTCAATAAATCGGCCAGCTCTCAGCCTAATTTCAGAATTTGTATGCATATCAAAAAATCCGTATCTAAACACCAACACAAACCCTCATACAACAATTCGAAATTCCACCTATATCCCTTTATGCAACACCGAACTGGTACCATATTTAGTACTTATAATATGTATTAGTTTCAAAAATTACTTCCTTATATCCAAAACTATATCCCAACCGCGATTTAGTATTTTTCATATACATAAGTTCGAGTTTCCAAAACTTCCTCTCTATCTCCACTCTAAACGCCAACTGCTATACTAATACCGAATTTTACAATTTCAGCTCTACCCCTTTACACATTAACAATTTGAACCAAATTCTGTGTCATTTAGTAATTTTCGCAACCACATCCATATCTCAACACTACACACCAACAGGCGCTACCATTAATACTTTTCGTGTGATAGCACGAATTTCAATAACTATCACCAACAGTAATTCCGAATTTCAGGGTTCCACCTCTATTTGTTCACCCAAATCTATAATATACCAAATTTAGTACCATTTAGTATTTATACCCTATACCACAATGTGGAAAAGGGTATAATAAGTTTGTTTTCCCAAAAATTCATGTAACGCCGCGAAATATTCGTCGTAGACCCCTCATGTGGTATACCAAACTTCATATCTCGACGAGATAAAGCGATTTAGCGATGTGTGTCCGTCCGTCCGTCCGTCCGTCCGTCCGTCTGTCCGTCCATTAAAAATTGTAATCAAGCTAGAGGCCGCAATTATGGACCGATTGTCACGAAATTTAGTATGGAGGTCGGGTTTGGACCAGAATAGAACTGATTAGTTTTTGGCGATGATCGTGAAATGTTAAAGGGATGAAATGGACCAAAAACAAAATTTTTGCTCGATTTTGTAGCCGCTCTGTAGGTCGCAATAATAGTCCGATCGGCGCGAAATTTTAAACGTAGTTTTGGTTTGAGATGAAGAAGTAGCGTGCAAGTCAACGGTATGATCGGATAATATTTAGCGGGTTAAATTGATCAAAACTTTTGTGTGAAAATTGGTAAAATTTCTAATGCACATCTTATAACTTTATCCCAAGAAGACGCGTTTAGTGGTATAGGGTATCACATGGTCGGCCCCGTCCGACTATAGTCTGTTCTTACTTGTTTTCATATACATAAATTCCAAGAGTAATCTAAATTGCAAATTTCAGGATTCCAGATCTCTCCGTTCACCCAAATTCAAATTATGCCATATTTAGTACCATTTAGTACTTTCCGTACCTATAAGTACGAATTTCCAAAACCACCTCAATATCAGGATTCCAGCGCCATCCTTTCACCCAATTCCACATTGTACCAAATTTAGTACTTATCGTACCCATAAGTACGAATTTCCAAAACTTCCATAATCCTACACTCCAACAGTAACCTTAACTCAAAATTTTAGGATTCCAGCTGTATCCGTTCATCCAAATCTAAATTGTACAAAATTCAGTACCATTTAGTACTTTCCGTACCAATAAGTACGAATTTCCAAAACTACCTCAATCCTGCACTCATAAGTACTCTTAATTATAAATTTCCGGATTCCAGCTTTACCTCTTCACCTAAATCCAATAGTACCAAATTTAGTACCATTTGGTACTTTCCGTACCCACAACTACGAATTTCCATAACTACCTCAATCCTACACTCCATAAGTAATCTTAATTCCAAACTTCAGGATTCCAGCTCTATCTGTCCACCCAAATCCAAATTGTGCCAAACTTAGTACCATTTAGTACTTTCCGCAACCATGAGTACTAATTTCACAAACCATTCCCTTTTATAAACACCACTTCCCAACCTTCATTTACATACCAAATTCCAAGTTTCTAGCTAAATCCGTTCAAAGTATACAATTGGTACTAAATTTAGTACTTTTCGTACACTTAGAGGTCGAATTTCCAAAAACCCTTTGGTACACCTTTCTAGCTCTCCATCAGTTACCTTCGTTCCAAATTTCAGAATTCTAGCTCTTCCCGTTTGCCTAATACAAAGGGTACCATATTTAGTACCTTTTAGGACAGCAACCCACAGTCAGAATTTCAGCTTTCTAGTTTCAGCGGTTTCGTCTGGGCGATGATATACATGTCACTCACTCACTCACTTATCACTAAGCTCTTTTATATATATATAGATATAACTTCATTCCATATATCATAACAAGTGAAAGTGGTTTGTGCGTGACCTTTTTATACCCTCAGCATTTATGCTAACGAGGGTATATACACTTTCATACGGGCAAAATGTCTGGGCGATGATATACATGTCACTCACTCACTCACTTATCACTAAGCTCTTTTATATATATATAGATATAACTTCATTACATATATCATAACAAGTGAAAGTGGTTTGTGCGTGACCTTTTTATACCCTCAGCATTTATGCTAACGAGGGTATATACACTTTCATACGGGCAAAATGTGCCTCATCGAAATAATGGTTTTAGACCCCAAGTATGTTTGGACGAAATGTGTTTCAGACAATTTGGAGTCGATTGAGCAATGGCCGTCCGTCTGTCTGGCTGGCTGGAGCGCACGATAACTCTCGAACAGATGAACCGATTCGGTTCAAATGTTGGCTTTCGTAATATTTTGTCCAAACTTAGTTTAAGTTCGAAGATGGGCTATATCGGTCCACTCCTTCCGGTACCTCCCCCACAAAAGTTCGAAAATGTTTGGAAAATTTGTTCGCACGATAACTCTTGAAGGGAGTAACCGATTTGGTCCATACTTTGCCCATCGTGAAATGTGTACAAGACTTAGATAAGGTTTCAATATGGACTCAATCGGTCTACTCCTTCGGGTACCTCCCACACAAAATTTCGGAAAAGTTCAGTTTAGAGTCATCTCTCGAATCGCTTTGATTTTTGTTTTAGCAACTTGTATTCACTGCCCCCCATACGACGGTACAAGTTTAATCAGGGGCAAGTCCATACTTCCTGAGAAAATGGCCTGAAATTTGCAAAAAAAACTCCTATGACACCGTGTGAGGTGGTTGGAGCGCAAGATAACTGTCGAACGGATCTGCCGATTCGGTCCAAAATTTGGCCTTAGTAATATTTTTTCCAAACATAGTTTAAGTTCAAAGATAAGCCATATCGGTCCACTCCTTTAGGTACTTCCCCCACAAAAGTTCAAAAATGTTCCGAAAAATTGTTCGTACGGTAACTCTTGAAGGGAATGGCTGAATTGGTCCATACTTTACACACCCTAATATATCTACCAGATATAGACCAGGTTCAAATATGGACTATATTTGTTCACTACATCCGGTACCTCTCACACAAAATTTCGGATAAGTTCACTTTAAGACCTGCTCTCGACTCACTTTGATTTTTGTTGAAGCAACTTGCATTCGCTGCCTCAATTACGATGGTAAATGTTTTTTTCAGGGGCAAGTCCATACTTCTTGAGCAAACATCCCGAAGGGTGTAAAACCCCTTATGGCACCATATGTAGTGGCTGGAGATCCACTTCCATAATGGTGAATGTAGATCCATTCCTTTTAGTATCTCCTCCGCAAAACTTTTGATCTCTAATTCTAATGAACATTTTTGTCGGTTCAAATTCCCAAAATTTTTAAAACCCCCTAAATACATACGTTTTTTGGGAAAAAATTGTTTCAATATATACAGGCTGAGGGTATATCTCTGTCGGCAAAGCCGACTGATACTTTTTTACTTGTTCAATATTTAAATGGTATAAATGTTACTTTAGTTACTAATAGGCTAAAAGTCATTCAATCGTGCAACAGGGAATAGTTCTTTGAGAACATTATTTTTCATTTCATAGCATTTTTTCAAAACAAAAAAAAAAACACATAGTTTGTGTGTGAAATTTTTTTAAACATAATTAAATGGAATGAACGTTATTTTTGACATTAATATCCAACATTTCATTCATTCTCGCTACAGGAAATAATTTTTTGGGTAAAAAGGTCAAAAAGTCATAACCCTAATGTACATACATGCATATGTGTGTATGTACATTACGAGTAATGAACTCCAGTTAAATATGTTTTATTTGTACCATTTATTTTCGTGTCGTTGTGTAAAACGTAGGATAACAGCATAAACAGGATGTGGAATGAGAATAAGACAATGAATATGTTCTTATTCGAAATACAAACAGAAAAATGTCTTGATGTGGTATGGCGGATTGAATTCAATCTTTAAGTGGATATTATTTTGTAAAATACACTCCGGTTCATCTGAATAGAACCAACCAATATTTGCCTACAAATACCGTTATATCTGACGATAGGAGTGGAATTGTAAATTATATTTTTGTGGACTTGTAGAGCATATAGTAGCCGATATTTTCAATACCTAACATGTTTCACATATGCGTTATAAGGGTACTTTTTTCTCGCTTTATGAAAAAATGCCAAAATATTAGCATGTTTTAATGGTTCACCAGGATAGAACCAACCTATGAATTTACCCAAATCCTTTGTCAGATGTGGGAAAGTTTTACAAAAAAACTATTTATAATTATAAATAGAGGCCGTGAGTGTTCACTGCCAACAAATATTGTGAAAAAAAATGTATTTGGGTCTGGAAATTTGTTAAAAATCGATGCTTAGAGCTCCAATAAATATTCTTATGAAGGAATCGGTAGAAACAATTTATAAAGTAAAAATTTTATGCTGAATTATATTCAAAATTTTTAAGACTACAATAAAATTACAAAAAAAGTCTCATTTGATAGGTTTATAAGTACGACACAGAGGAAATATGGTAAATATAACTCAAAATTCTACCTTTCCAATCCAAAAATTTGTATTTTATCTCAGGAAAGTGAATGCAAATCGATGGGTTCTGCTCAGTTTCGTTGGCTGTAGATACCAACAGGTCTAAAAAATAAAAAATTCCCACCCCCAAGCGCTCCATGTCGCCATCAAATCCAAGGAGTTTCAAAAGGTTCAAGGCATTTGATGTGAAGAAACAACTTAGCGATAGGAGAAAGCAGACGTTAATTTTTTCGAGAAGAAAGGGATCAATTTTGAAGGGATGAGATTTTACTCATGGTATAAGTATCGAAAAAAATTTCTGATCCGTTATTACACAAAAAAGTGCGCCTATGTTTCTGTGCAATTCATACCATGTGGTATCTTCTAAATCAAAGACTTTGATGTTGACATGAAGCGTTCGCCGATGGGAATTTTTTTATTTTTTAGACCTGTTGGTGTCCACAGCCAACGAAACTGATCGGAACCCATCGATTTGCATTCTCTTTCCTGGCAAAAAATACCAACTTTTGGTTCGGAAAGGTAGAATTTTGAGTAATCTTTACCATATTTCCTCTGTTTTGTACTTATAAACCTATCAAATGGGACTTTTTTGAAATTTTATTGCAGTCTTGAAAATGTTGAAGCTAATTCAGCATAACATTTTTACTTTATAAATTGTTTCTACCGAATCCTTCATAAAAATATTTTTTGGATTTTCAACAAATTTCCAGACCCTAATATAATTTTTTGCGCAATATTGGTTTGCAATCAACACTCACGGCCTTTTTTTATAATTATAAATAGTTAATTGTAAAAGTTTGCTACATCTGACAAAGGATTTGTTTAAATTCTTAGGTTGGTTCTATCCTGGTGAACCATTAAAAAATGCTAATATTTTGGCATTTTTTCATAAAGCGAGAAAAAAGTACCGTTAGAACGCATATGTGAAACATGTTAGGTATTGAAAATATCGGCTACTATATGCTCTACATGTCCACAAAAATATAATTTACAATTCCACTCCTATCGTCAGATATAACGATATTTGTAGGCAAATATTGGTCGGTTCTATTCAGATGAACCGGAGTGTATATGTATAATGCAACATTTTTTAATATGGTACGATTAGGATATAAAATGAAACCTAAAACAACATTTTGAATTATCAAAAGACTAATTGGGTGCAACCAGTATTCAATAATTCCCTTGAATTGCCCTTAGATACTCCCAAAAAACACTATATTGTGGCATTTTCCCCTTTTCTCCTACCCATCCCATCTCAATTATAACAAGTAAAAAAGCATTAAGTTCGGCCGGGCCGAACTTTTCATACCCTCCACCATAAAATATTCATTCCTGTCCCCAACTTTAATTGAGTACGTTAAAATGTCAGATAATGTACATAAAATGCTTCATTCGGGAGGCCCTTTTTTATGGTGCCTATATCTAACTGTTGACAATTTTTGGTGGGCTAGAAATTGGGAGGTACTGTTATATAGGGGTTATAATAAAACATGGGCCTATGTTGACAGTTTTTGATGGGAGCCTTTAATGTCAAATAACTCCTAATTCGGTTAAAAAATTTAGCTAGAATCCTCAAAATATCGAAAATCGGTACATAACGTGGGAACTTCAAATGTCATTAACAGCTAGATCGGAGGTATCTGGGCTATACGAAAATATGAACTTAAATGAACAATTTTTGTTGCAGAATTTTTGTTGACTTTTAAATTTCAAATTACAGAAAGTTCGTCCAAAAAAAAGCTAAGGTACGGAAAATCGGGAGGTTTGTTTTGGGGCTATACAAAAACATGGACCTACGTTCGGTTAAATATTTTAAGTAAAATCCTCAAAGTACCGAAAATCGGGAAGTATCGTTATATTGGGGCTATGTTGAAAATTGTTGATGCAGATGTGTGGTGACCACTACAACCTTCAAATGTCAGATTACAGTTAGTTCTGTTAAAATTTGTAGCTAAAATTGCCAAATTACTGAAAATTGGGAGGTACCGTTACATGGGAGCTATATCCGAACATGGACCTATGTTTACAATTTTTGATGGAGAGGTGTTGTGACCACTAAGAACTTTAAATGTCAAATTACTAGTGCTAGTTCGGTTTAATATTGTAGCTAAAATCATCAAATTACTGAAAATCGGGAGGTACCGTTATATGGGGGCTTTCTTGACAATTTTTGGTGGTGAGGTGTGGTGACCACTAAGAATTTCAAATGTCAAATGTTCAAATTACAGATAATTCGGTTAAAACTTGTTAGTAAAATTCTCAAAATACCTGAAATCGGGCGGTAACGTTATATGGGGCTATTCCAAAACATGGACCTATGTCCACAACTTTTGTTATATACGTTTAGTTGCACTTAAGAACCCTAAATGTCAAATTATAGCTATATCGGTCTGAAAATGTAGCTAAAAACGTCAAAATACCGTAAATCGGGGGGTACCGTTATATGGGGGCTATACCAAAACGTGGACCTATGTCCACAACTTTTGTTATATAAGTTTAGTTACACTTAAGAACCCTAAATGTCAAATTATAGTTATATCGGTCGGATCCGTAAATCGGGGGGTACCGTTATATGGGGGCTATACCAAAACGTGGACCTATGTCCACAAGTATTGTCACATAAGTTTATTGACATTTAAGAACTTCAAATGTAAAATTATAGCTTCATCAGTCTGAAAATGTAGCTAAAAACGTCAAAATACCGTAAATCGGGGGGTACCGTTATATGGGGGCTATACCAAAACGTGGACCTATGTCCACAACTTTTGTTATATAAGTTTAGTTGCACTTAAGAACCCTAAATGTCAAATTATAGCTATATCGGTCTGAAAATGTAGCTAAAAACGTCAAAATACCGTAAATCGGGGGGTACCGTTATATGGGGGCTATACCAAAACGTGGACCTATGTCCACAACTTTTGTTATATAAGTTTATTGATACTTAAGAACCCTAAATGTCAAATTATAGCTAAATCGGTCTGAAAATGTAGCTAAAACCGTCAAAATACCGTAAATCGGGGGTACCGTTATATGGGGGCTATACCAAAACGTGGACCTATGTCCACAACTTTTATTATATAAGTTTATTGACACTTAAGAACCCTAAATGTCAAATTATAGCTAAATCGGTCTGAAAATGTAGCTACAAACGTCAAAATACCGCAAATCGGGGGGTACCGTTATATGGGGGCTATACCAAAACGTGGACCTATGTCCACAAGTTTTGTTAAATAAGTTTAATGACACTTAAGAACCCTAAATGTCAAAATATAGCTATGTCGGTCTGAAAATGTAGCTAAAACCGTCAAAATACCGTAAATCGGGGGTTACCGTTATATGGGGGCTATACCAAAACGTGAACCTATGTCCACAACTTTTGTTATATAAGTATATTGACATTTAAGAACCCTAAATGTCAAATTATAGCTACATCGGTCTGAAAATGTAGCTAAAAACGTCAAAATACCGCAAATCGGGGGTACCGTTATATGGGGGCTATACCAAAACTTGGACCTATGTCCACAACTTCTAATATATAAGTTTATTAACACTTAAGAACCCTAAATGTCAAATTATAGCTACATCGGTCTAAAAATGTAGCTAAAAACGTCAAACTACCGCAAATCGGGGGTACCGTTATATGGGGGCTATACCAAAACGTGGACCTATGTCCACAAGTTTTGTTATATACGTTTATTGATACTTAAGAACCCTAAATGTCAAATTATAGCTTAATCAGTCTAAAAATGTAGCTAAAAACGTCAAAATACCGTAAATCGGTACATAACGTGGGAACTTCAAATGTCATTAACAGCTAGTTCGGAGGTATGTGGGCTATACCAAAATATGAACTTAAATGAACAATTTTTGTTGGCTTTTAAATTTCAAATTACAGAAAGTTCGTCCAAAAAATAAAGGTAAGGTACGGAAAATCGGGAGGTTTGTTTTGTGGCTATACGAAAACATGAACCTACGTGGTTAAACATTTTAGGTAAAATCCTCAAAGTACCGAAAATCGGGAAGTATCGTTATATTGGGGCTAAGTTGAAAATTGTTGATGCAGATGTGTGGTGACCACTACAACCTTCAAATGTCAAATTACAGTTAGTTAGGTTAAAAATTTTAGCTAAAATTGCCAATTACTGAAAATTGGGAGGTACCGTTATATGGGAGCTATATCCGAACATGGACCTATGTTGACAATTTTTTATGGAGAGGTGTTGTGACCACTAAGAACTTCAAATGTCAACTTACTGCTAGTTCGGTTTAATATTGTAGTTAAAATCATAAAATTACTGAAAATCGGGAGGTATTTTTATATGGGAGCTTTATCAATACATCCTTTAAGCATCAATGGTACTCAAATAAAAAGAGTCTCAACATTCAAATATCTCGGAGTTCAAATTAATGAAAACTGGGATCCATCAAAAGAAATAAAATGTCGAATTGAAATGGCAAGAAACTCTTTTCATAAATTTAGAAAAATATTAACGAGTCATGACATAACTCTGGAAACAAAAAAACGATTTGTAAAATGCTATATATGATCAGTACTATTATACTCGGCACAAACATGGACACTGAAAGCAGCAGACGAGAGAAGACCGCACTCGTTTGAGATTTGGATATACCGACGGATCTTAAAGATATCCTGGACAAATCACATCTCAAATAATGAAGTACTGAGGCGAATGAATACCGAAAATCAAATTATCAGAACTATAAAGATGAAAAAACTGCTTATTTGGGACACATTATGCGAAATAGAAAATATAATCTCCTCCAAGCTATTATAAGAACCAAAATTGAAGGTCGCAGACCAAGAGGAAGACGAGAAATAACATGGATGAAAACAGAGAAACAGAGAACTAGCTATAATTGAATGAAATGTTTTAACTTTATAATATGTAATTAAATAACTCTGTAGTAATTAACATTGTATGATCGCTAATATCCGAATACGGATTTGCAAATAAAGAAGAAGATCAATACATCGACCTTTCTTGACAATTTTTGGTGGAGAGGTGTGGTGACCACTAAGAATTTCAAATGTCAATTGTTCAAATTACAGATAATTCGGTTAAAACTTGTAGGTACAATTCTCAAAATACCGAAAATCCGTTATATGGGGATACCGAAATCCGTTATACCGAGGTACCGTTATATGGGGCTATACCTACGTTCATAATTATTTCGAATATAAGTTTTTTGGTCACTAAGAACCCTAAATATCAAATTATAGCTAATTCGGTCTAGAAATGTGAATTTAAACGTCAAAATACCTGAAATCGGGCTGTAATGTTATATGGGGGATATTCCAAAACGTGGATCTATGTCCACAACTTTTGTTATATAAGTTTATTGACACTTAATAACTCTAAATGTCAAATTATAGATTAATCGGTCTGAAAATGTAGGTAAAAACGTCAAAATACCGTAAATCGGGGGGTACCGTTATATGGGGCTATACCAAAACGTGGACCTATGTCTACAACTTTTGTTATATAAGCCTAGTGACGCTTAAGAGCCCTAAATGTCAAATTAGAGCTAAATCGGTCTGAAAATGTAGCTAAAAACGTCAAAATACCGTAAATCGGGGGGTACCGTTATATGGGGGCTATACTAAAACGTGGACCTATGTCCACAATTTTTGTTGTATAAGATTATTGACACTTAAGAACCCTAAATGTCAAATTATAGCTAAATCGGTCTGAAAATGTAGCTAAAAACGTCAAAATACAGTAAATCGGGGGGTACCGTTATATGGGGACTATACCAAAACGTGGACCTATATCCACACGTTTTGTTATATAAGTTTATTGACACTTAGGAACCCTAAATGTCAAATTATAGCTAAATCGGTCTGAAAATGTAGCTAAAAACGTCAAAATACCGTAAATCGGGGGGTACCGTTATATGGGGACTATACCAAAACGTGGACCTATATCCACACGTTTTGTTATATAAGTTTATTGACACTTAGGAACCCTAAATATCAAATTATAGCTAAATCGGTCTGAAAATGTAGCTAAAAACGTCAAAATACCGTTAATCGGGGGGTACCGTTATATGGGGGCTATACCAAAACGTGGACCGATATAGCCCATCATCGAACTTGACCTGCCTGCAAACAAAAGACGATTTTTCCCAAAATTTCAGCGTCCTATCTCCATTTTTGTGGATGCTAGAGTGATTACCACAGACGGACGGACGGACGAACGGACGTGCTCAGATCGACTTAGAATTTTACCCTGATCAAGAATATATATACTTTATAGGGTCGCAAATGAATATTTCAATGCGTTACAAACGGAAAAACAAACTTAATATACCCTCCATACTATGGTGGAGGGTATAAAAAATAAATACTGAACTATATAATCATTTTTAAGTATCCTCCTCTTAAGGCAGCGCGATTGCTTCAGTAATTTATTTTGTAAATTTTCAATTACTTTTTTAATGACTTGATTAATGTTTATTTTGGTGAACATCCCCTTCTATCTCCCTTCCGCCCCTTCATTTAACACTTAATTTATTGCCATTTTATGCTGATGTTTTCCAAAAACAAAATTCTTTGATCAAATATTGGCCTTTAATGAGACAATATAAATTTTTAAACAAATTAGGTTTGCAACAACAGTTGGAAGAACATCTTTCATAAGGGAGCAACATATTTTTTGAGTTTTGTAAACTCATCAATTATGTTCTTCTATCAAATTGTTAGAAAAATTATAATATAAGCAAAAATTTTTTATCATCATAATGAATATCTAGATAGACCAATTAGCCTTACTCAGCTATTTTGCGAGAATATGGATAAAGGATTTGATATTCAATTACACATTTTAATATACAAGAAATTTGCATACGAATACATAACTCATAGCCGACATGAAAGGGTTATTATACAAAGGTAGGTAAAAGGAAGGTAAGAACACTAATAATGCAAGCGACTGCTAGTAGGAATTTTCTGAAAGTTCATATTGACTCTGACCCGGGCCGAACTTTTTATAACCTCCACCATGAAATACTCTGAACTATAATGGAATAACCAGTTTCCTTTCGTGTCCAAAATTTTAGGTGGAGAAGTTTTTGTTTTTGAGGCAAAAATTAATAACGGTGACCTTATGGGCTTTTTATATATTTTTAATGATTTATATATAAAAGTTGACTAAAACAAAGAATTATACAATACACTTCAGTTAAAGCGAACATCGGTTTTTTGTTCCCATAGAAATTTGCTTAAGATTTGCACTTAATCCAACTTCTTAAAACGATCACGATTATAACGAACAAAAAAGTTCATTCCGCTAGTAGAGTTTTTAAAATGTATATAAATAAAAATCAAATATCGTTCGTTGGAAATGGCATCAGTTCAGAACGGCTGGACCGATTTGGATTATTATTTTTTTTTTTTTTTTTGAAATGTTCGTCATAACCCAACTTATGTTTTTATGCAAAGACAATTTGACCACGCCTACTTTTTTCAGTTTTAATCTTTTCTACAAAAACAGGGATAAACCCCGATGAAAATAGGCTTCAAATTTAGTTTCGGAGGGGGCGGGGAACTTCCCCTATACCCTATTTTTTAAAAATAATTACGAATGTATCGTTATGAAAATTAATTAGGACCCAAAGACTTGACCACGCGCACTTTTTAAAATATGTTACATCTACAAAACTACTGAACCGATATTGCTGACATTTTTAGGGAATGTTCCAAAAAGATATTTCTGACTTATTTTAAAGTACAGGTAGTATAGAGTATGCCTCAAAAAATTTTAACTCGATCGGAGCAAAATTGCCTGAGATATGTGCATTGTAAGGGAACAATTTATTGTGATTTGTATTAGCGTGGAAACTTTAAACGCGTGTTTCTCGAAATAACATTTTTGAAGTCGGTGCCAACGATAGATCTTCATATGGTTTGCTGAGCTTTTTATATACATAAAAAGCTTGTCTTTAAGCGAGACAGATTCTTTTTTAATTTTTTTTTTTCATTTCACTGTAAATTTTCAAAAACTACTGAACCGATTTTCCTAAAATTTTCATGGATAGCCCTCGAAAACAGGCTACATTTATTTTATTGAATATGACTTTAAAATGACAAAAATTACGCATGTATCGGTTTAAAAATTTATGGATTAATCTACAATGTAGTACTTCTTTGGGGCCTAAAAACCCGACCACGCCTGTTTTTTAAATGTTATATCTCCAATACTACAGAAACGATTTGCATTAAATTTGCAACAAAAGCTCAAAATTTGTCTTTTTTTTTGAATTTTCCCACACGTAAATTAGCCAAAATACCAGACCGCGCCCACTTTTTTAAATATGTGATATCTTGAAAACTGATGACCACACCCACTCTTTTCAATACATTATTTTTTGAAAACTACTGAACCTAGTTTCATGCAATTTTCAGAAAATCTTCAGGAATGTCCCGTGGTCGAAAATGCCCTTATTTATAGACTACTTTCCGAATTTTATTTTTTTATTTGCCCCCATATAAAGGTAACACCCGATTTCAGGTTTTTAGCGCACCGAAGTAGCTAAAATTAGGTACTTGGGTTTAAAAAAATTCTCCACCTAAAATTGTGAGCATTGGTACTTTCGCAACAGAAGAAACCAGAAAAAATGTCAAAATATTTCATGATGGAGAATATCAAAATTTCGGCCCGTTCGAACTTAACGTTTTTTTACTTCATTCTTCCTCCTGTATATTACCACCAAAAGGGTAACGTTAAACATTTGAAATCCTGACATGCCATTGACTAACCTTAATGGAACTTTTGCATTAAAATAAAATTTAAAAACAAATTGTCAACAAAAGTTCAACCATCTGTTCAGAGGCTAAAGAGACAAAATGTTTCTTCGAATTGCCAACAATATTAGAAAAAATAGAATACAGCAAGGAAAAAACCTAACCATTTAGTTATCACCAAAATTACCAAGAACTTTAGAAAGTTTGTTAAAACTTAAAGCGCCAACTACTCATGTTGTAAATGAAAGTTTACCTACATACATATATACATACGTGTGTGGGAGTGTCTGAAATAGAAAGGCCAAATCCTTTGCCATTGAGGACAATTTTTAAGGCCACAATTAAAGTAAATGAGGTAATGGAAAAAGTTTATTCCAGGCAATAAAAGGTAAGTAATTAATGATGTCAGCATAGTGTTCCATGTTTTCTTTTTTTAATTTTAATTGACTCAAAGGCGATATTTTTATACCGTCAGCATTTATGCTAACGAGGGTATACGCACTTTCATACGGTAAAAATTTTTTGTGTGTAATAATGGCTGGTACGCACGGCAACTCTCAAACTGAACACTGCCTAGGTCCACAATTTGCATACCGTAATATTTCTTCGAATATTAAATAAAATTTGAAAGTGGTGCTTGTAAGTCCACTCCTTTATGTACCTCACACACAAAAGTTCGAAATTATAAGCTAAAATGATTCGCGCGATGTCTTTTAAAGGGAGCAACCGATTTCGAAATATTTGTTTTTCTAAATTATATGGTGGCCAACTGAAATAACAGGCAGGCTATATATCTGTCGATAGGAATGACTCCCAAAAATAGACCCACTTCTAAAATGGACTATGTCGGTCCATTCCTTTTGGTACCTCCCCCGCAAAACATTTGAGAAATGGTTGGTAAGCACGGCAACTCTCGAACTGAACAGTGCCTAGGTCCACACTTTGCATACCGTAATATTTCTTCGAATATTAAATGAAATCTGAAAGTGGTGCTTGTAAGTCCATTCCTTTCTGTACCTCCCCCACAAAAGTTCGAAATAATAAGCTAAAATCGTACGCGCGATGTCTTTTAAACGGAGCAACTGATTTCGAAATATTTGTTTTTCTATATTATATGGTGGCCAACTGAAATAACAGGCAGGCTATATATCTGTCGATAGGAATGACTCCCAAAAATAGACCCACTTCTAAAATGGACTATGTCGGTCCATTCCATATTTTTGTCGGTTCACACGGCCAAAATATTGAAAATATAACTATTTTGGGAAAAAAGTGTTTCAATTTACATGCTGAGGGTATATCATACAAAAATACTAATTGGACTTCTACACAAGTAAGAACGGCGTTAAGTTCCACCACGAGTTATATTGAAGTAAAATGGAACAATTAGTTCCCTTTCGTTTATAAAGAAGCTAAATACAAAATTTCAGCAAGTTCTGTAAAACAATGTGTCTAACATTCAAAATACCGAAATTCGGCAGGTACAGTTCCATGGGGGGCTATATCAAAACGTCGATCTATACCTAAAATAAATACCAAATTTCCGATATTTCGGTAAAACCATCAAAATTCCGAAAACCAAGAGGTACGCTTCTATGGGGGATATAGGAACCCGCGGACCTATACTTATAATTCTCTTCTGGAATATATTTTATAAGCCCATGAAAGACTAAACAACAACTTTCAGTCTTTTGGTGGGATATTGGCGTCAGAACTTTCAGAATTACGGAAATGGGGATGTACCATTCTAGGTGGCTATATGAAGGCGTTGACCTATACCAACAAATTTCTGGGAGACAGTTTTATACCCCCAACGAAGACTAAGTACCAAATTTCAGCCATTTCGGCGTGATAATGAGTCTAAAACTTTAAAAATACCGAAAATCGGGCGGTACCGTTCTATGGAGGCTATATGAAGGCGTGGACGTATATATATCGAAAAATTTCATTTGGAACGTTTAATACCCCAAATGAGTACCAAACACCAAATTTCAGCCATTTCGGTGGAATATTGAGGCAACAACTTTCAAAATAACGGAAATAGGGAGGTACCGTTCTACGGGGGCTATACCAAAGCGTGGACCTGTACCAACAAGTTTCTGCGGAAAAGCTTAATACCCCCAACGAAGACTAAATACCAAATTTCAGCCATTTCTGAGAAATATTGAGACCACGACCTTCAAAACACAAAATCGGGAGGTACATACGTTCTATGGGGGCTATACGAAAAATTTCTGGGGGAAAGTTTTATACCCCCACGAAGACTAAGAACACAATTTCAGCCATTTCGGTGTTATAATGAGGATAATACCCAAAATCGGGTAGTACCGTTCTATGGGGGCTATATCAAAATGTGGACCGATATAGTCCATTTGCAATACCAAACATCCTAGGAGTAATATAAACTTCTGTACCAAATTACAAAGCTTTACCTTAAAAATTGAGAGCTGTATCTTGATTTCAGCTGACGGACGGACAGACGGACATGGTTAGATCGACTTAGAATTTTATCCTGATCAAGAATATATATACTTTATAGGGTCTCCGATGAATATTTCGGAATGACAAACGGAATGACAAATTTAGTTATACCCTCCATATTATGGTGGAGGGTATAAAATAACCTAGTGTTTCTTATATATGTAAATATATTTTAGTATAAGGTATACGTCTGTGGTCTTTTATATGAACACACATTTTTATACCCTCCACCCATGGTAGAACAAGAAAAGGTAGCAGCAATACACAGCTGACTGAACTGGGTTGTAACGTTAGTGTCAAATTTCATATGACATTTTATACATCTATTTCGATGTACATTAGGGACATATATTTTTTGAGAAAAAAAATATATCATTCGGAAAAAACCATTTCCCAGAAAGACTTCTTCATATCAATGATATGTAACCTTCTACAAGTTCGAACGATAAGCCGCGCAGTAAATCCCCGCTTGTAGAAGCGATACAACGTTTGTTAATATGTGAGGTATTTTGTTAAAATTTAAAAAAATAAAGCCCTAATAAACATGTGCTTCTTTGATTTCTAAAACAAAACATTGAAACAGCTTCTCATTTTTCTATGAATTTCCAGCGACCCCAAACTTTTCTGCAAGAATTCTACTTTCTGCGAGAATTTATGCATTTAGTGGAATGATGTGGAAGCATAAAAATTGAAAATGTAACGAATTTTCATTCATGTTTTCCAAAATATTCAACCAAATGTGAAAAATTATTAGTTTTTTAAATTCCAATAATTTATAGACATTTCCTTGTTTTGTTTACAAATACAACTGGCAGTAACGTTACAAACAAAAACAAATTCCTTTGTGGTTGTTGTTCGAGTTGTATTTGTTGTAGTATTAACTTTACCTTGTATTTGTTCTACCATGCCCTCCACCATAGGATGGGGGTATATTAAGTGTGTCACTACGTTTGTATATTCTTGATCAGCGTGCAATTCTACATCGATATAGCCATGTCCGTCCGTCTGTGGAAATCACTCTAGCGTCCGAACGGATTGACGTAGGTTCATGAAATTTTGGGATAATATGTTATATTTACGTAGGACTTTTGATATTGAAAGCGGGCAATGCAGGTCCACGCTTTCGTATAGCCCCCATACAAAATGACGCGTGACGCGTCGTCGTTTTAAGGAATTTTTAAGATATTTGGCCGATTTTACCACCGAATTGGTTGTAATTTGGTACTTTGTGTCTCCAGAGGCCAAAAAATATTCCTACCAAAGTTGGGTTATATAGGTCCACGTTTTGGTATAGCCCCCATATAAAGTACGCGTCATTTGAATATATTTTGAATGTATTAGACCCATTTGACCAAAGAATCGGTTGTAACTTTGTATTTTGTGTTTCCAGAGGTTAAGAAACATTTCTACCATAAAATGTTTATATAGGTCCACAATATCTCCCGATTTTCGATATTTTGAACGTTTTAGCCTCATTATCACATCAATATGGCTAAAATTTGGTATTTAGTCTTCTTTAGGCGTATAAAACTTTCCCCCAGAAATTTGTAGGTATAGGTCCACGCCATCATATAGCCCCCATAGAACGGTACCTTCCGAATTTCGGTATTTTGAAGGTTGTGGCCACATTAATCCACCGAAATGGCTGAAATTTGTGATGGAGGGTATAAAAAGTTCGGCCCGACCGAACTTAACGCTTTTCTTACTTGTTCGTGTATAAAAAAGTATTCTTCTTCTAATTTTCACAAAGGAAGCCCTTGACTTTTACATGAATTTTTAATTTCTTTAATACAGAACATCGCTTTCACCTTGAACAACATTAAAATTCCTAATCTTAATTAGAGCAGACGACGTGACCGTTCGTGTTCAATTTAAACTTTTTTTCTTAACATGACATGGACCTCTTATTATCCTCTAACGACCTTGAACTGGTTTAATTTCTATTGTTCCTTTAAAAATAATAGCTGCTCGTCCATAAAATCGAGGTTTATTTGGACTTAAAAATTCTTTTCAAACCAAAATGGCCTTCAAATGAAATTGCCAAACACACACACACACAAAATATGATCCTCATTAAAAGACTTTAATGAGCATCTGCCTATAAACAAAGGAGCCAAAAAAAAAAATAAAACCAACACCAACTGAAGCTATCTGTAATTTATAACTTTATTTCATATTCCAGCCGTAGCAGCAGTAGTCCTTAAATGAAGATAAGCTTTTTAAGCAAACAAACGAAAAAAGAAAAGCAACAAGGGCTAACATTAGACGGACATCAACAATCTCCTTCGTTTTGGGTTAAAATGCAAGTTTTACCATTCAGCTTGTAAACCACACTGCCAAAAACCACCAGATTTCCCATTATATTATTCACAACAATTGTGAGCTGAGAATTGACCTCAAAGATAAATAAAAAACTTGAACTCAGCCACTAGCTGCCACTTAAAGTTTCAAACAACTTTCTAAAGTTCTTGGTTATTTGGATGTCAACTGCCAGGAGGTTCATTTCTTTTTGTAATTTGTATATTTGTAATTTCTCGTTTTGTCATTTGGTTATGTCCTTTGCCTACTGAACAGATGTTAGGACTTGTGTGACAATTTGTATTTGATTTGGACGAAAAAGTTCTCTTTGAATGTGTCAATGCCATCCATGTCAGGAGGTTCAAATGTTAGGCGCCACTCTTTTGGTGCTCATTTAAATTTGGTAAGTATTGTGGCCTAAAATGACCTGTAGAGGATTTCAGTTAAGAACACTAAAAAATCCTATTTAATACGAACAATAATAATAAAAGAAATCGTTAGGTAGCTTAAAGAGATAAATATTAGGAAGTGTTGTAAGAACGTCCTGTCTCCTGTAGAGAATATAATTATGAAAATATACAAATTAACAAAATGTCTTTCAATAAAAGATTAATGAATAATGGTATAAATAGAAGGCAAAGGTGACTTATTATAGAATTACCATAAGTTAGTATTCTTCTAAATTACCAATTTGTCAATTGGCTAACTGTGACACATAGATTATGAAAGTGGATCGAAGAAAGAAGAAATGTTGACAATGGGAAGTAACCGAAATAGGCGTGGCCAGTTCCGCCCATTTCTACAGGTTTTGAAATATTCGACATCAGATTCCATGGAAATCTGGCATTTTTGGTATAAAGTGTCTTTGACAATATTACTGACAACAATGCGGGGTATCTTTTTATACCCTCAGCCTTTAGGCTAAAGAGGGTATCTACACTTTGATACGACAAAAAATATGCCTCATCGAAATAATGGTTTTAGACCCCAAGTATGTTTGTACGATATCCGTTTCAGACAACTTGGAGTAGATCTAGCAATGTCCGTCCGTCCGTCTGTCTGTCTGGCAGGCTGGTGCGCACGATAACTCTCGAACGGATCCATCGATTCGGTTCAAATTTTGGGTATCGAAATATTTTGTCCAGATTCGATTTAAGTTCAGGTACCTTCCCCACAAATGTTCAAAAATTGTCGCAAAACTTGTGCGCACGATAACTCTTGTAGGGAATAATCGATTTGGTACATACTTTGCACATCGTGTACTTTCTACCAAACTTAGGCGAGGTTCCAATATGGACTCAATAGGTCCACTCCTTCGGGTACCTCCCACACAAAATTTCGGAAAAGTTCAGTTTAGGACCTGGTCTTGAATCGCATTGATTTTTGTTTACGCAAGTTGTATTCGCTGTCCTCTATACGACGCTGTAAGTTTTGTTAGGGGCAAGTCCATACTTCCTGAGAAAATAGCCTGAAAGTTACAAAAAATCCTATGACACCGTGTGTAGTGGTTGGAGCGCAAGATAACTCTCGAACGGATCTGCCGATTCGGTCCAAAATTTGGCTTTCGTAATATTTTGTTCAAACTTAGTTCAAGTTCAAAGATGGATTATATCGGTCCACTACTTCCGGTACCTCCCCCACAAAAGTTCGAAAATGTTCGGAAAATTTGTGCGTACGATAACTCTTGAAGGGAGTAACCGATTTGGTCCATACTTTGCACATAATGAAATTTCTACCAGACATAGATGAGGTTCCAATATGGACTCAATCGGTAAACTCCTTCGAGTACCTCCCACACAAATTTTCGGAAAAGTTCAGTTTAGGACCTGCTCTCGAATCGCCTTGGTTTTTGTTGTAACATCTTGTATTCACTGTCCCCTATACGAAGGTAGAAGTTTCCTCAAGGGCAAGTCCATACTTCCTGAAAAAATAGCCTGAAAATTGAAAAACAAACGCTATGACACCATGTTTATGGGTGCAAGCGCAAGATAATTCTCGAACGGAAATGCCGAATCCGGCCAAAAGTTGTCCTTCGTAACATTGTTTCCAAACTTACTTTAAGTTCGTAGGTAAGCCATATCGGTCCACTCCTTCAGGTACCTACCCCACAAAAGTTCAAAAATATTCGGAAAAATTGTGCGCACGATAACTCTTAATAGGAGTGACCGATTTGGTCCATACTTTACAAATTCTTATAATATCTACCAGATATAGATTAGGTTTGAATATGGACTATATTTGTCCACTCCATCCCGTACCTCCCACACAAAATTTTGGATATGTTCACTTTAAGACCTGCTATTGAATCACTTTGATTTTTGTTGAAGCAACTTACATTCGCTGCCTCAATTACGATGGTAAAAGTTGTTTCAGGGGCAAGTCCATAATTCTTGAGAAAACAGCCCGAAGGGTGTAAAAACCCCCTATGGCACCCCCATGGTCTATGTCGGTCCATTCCTTTAAGTACGTTTTCCGCAAAATTTTTGAACTTTAATCTGTAACGTGACAAAATGATCACTTACATATTAGCAACAACATTACGGCCCACCACCTAACAGTGCAATGCCATCCACACTGTTAAAACCCATACCTATACAACCAGTACACATTCACTATTATGGGGACGATGCGTTACAATGCATTTTGATTAATCACTAACATGAGAACAGCGGAGTAATTCGCAATTGCTTTGTGCGACAGTTCATTTATGTATTTCAGTTTGTGGTGGGACTGTTAGGCTTGCTACTGCAGGTAGCCAGCCATACGGGCTTGAGTACAGTTGTGTGTTTGTGGTCCGCCAACCGACACGGGAGTGTAGAGAGGTTGGGAAGTATTTTTGAGAGCTACCCCTTTGCGCGGTGGCTAATACATTCACTCCACCTTCGGGTGTTGTTCCACTCCACCCTCGGGTGTTGTTACACTCCACCTTCGGGTGTTGTTCCACTCCACCTTCTGGTGTTGTTCCACTCCACCTACGGGTGTTGTTCCACTCCACCTTCGGGTGTTGTTCCACTAGTCAGTACTCGTAGAATACCGTAGAGACTAGCCGTACCGAGACTACCGTAACATTAACGAACGACAACCCGAACAGCCAGGCCGAGTGCAGAATCACCGAGTGGCCGAACACTTACAATACGAACCCCGAGTAGCCGAACACCGAGTAGGCCGAACACTTACAGCACCGATTGACTGAACACCTACAACACGAATCCCCGAGTAGCCGAACACCGAATCCCCGAGTGGCCGAACACCTACAACACGAATCCCCGAGTAGCCGAACACCAAATCCCCGAGTGGCCGAACACCTACAACACGAATCCCCGAGTAGCCGAAGACCGAATCGCCGAGTGGCCGAACCCTGAACAACGAATCACCGAGTGGCCGAACACCGAACACATACGAACCCCGAGTAGCCGAACATCTACAACACGAATCCCCGAGTGACCGAAGACATACGAACCCCGAGTAGCCGAACACCTATCTCACGAATCACCGAGTGACCGAAGACATACGAACTCCGAGTGGCCGAACATCCACAACACGAATCACCGAGTGGTCGAACACCGAACACATACGAACCCCGAGTAGCCGAACATCTACAACACGAATCACCGAGTGACCGAAGACATACGAACACCGAGTAACCGAACATCTACAACACGAATCACCGAGTTCCCGATTATTTTCTAATCGCCTACAACCGAACAGCGAATTACCGAGTTCCCGATCATCATCAAATCATTTACTGAATCCAAGTAGCCGATTCCCCAGCCAATTATCCTTCTAATCGTATTTAAACATCAGTAGATTATAAATTAGTTTTACATCAATAAATATCCGATTTAACCCCCCAGGAAAGGGAGATTACTCGTCTTATTATTCCGTAAGGTTTAGTGGGCCCTTATGGCGACCCTGGACTTGACTAAGTCTACCCCAGCCTACGACAAAACCACGTTACAAATCCTAATCAACATTTTTGTCGGTTCATACGACCAAAATTTTCAAACCCCCTAAATACATAAGTTTTTTGTGAAAAAATGTTTCAATTTGCACAAGCTGAGGGTATATCTCTGTCGGCAAAGCCGACTGATACTTTTTTACTTGTTATGTAAAAAACAAATAAGCAACGGCTATAGCCGGCGGGGCCGACCATGTGATACCCTACACCACAACCTGTAGGAATTAGCTATGTGCAACACGCTGAATGTCCGGGTTCGATTCCCATCAAATTGTCTACTGTGGCAAAATACCCCTAAGTAATGTTGGCGATATTTCCTGAGTATTTCAGCCATGAAAAACGTCTCTACAAGTGGCAACTTAGGACACGCCGTTCGGACTCGCGGATAAAAACTAGGTCACATATCAATAACTTATAATACCCTTTCCACATAGTGATGCAGGGTATAATTAACCTTCATGCGAGTCACTAAAGGGGTCTTGTTGGTCCCTTTTTTTCAAAAACGCTTAAAAACTCCTTTAAAATGTGATCGTGCCAGATCTAAATATTCTACAAAATTATTTGTCATAAAATTTTACTATAGGTCCCCGAATACACCAAAACTCTAAGTTGTACCTGACTAGGCGTTTACACACATACAATATTGGCCAGACAATAGCAAAGTTACAAACCAATTTCCATACATTCATACTTTTTTCTATACATACATATTTAAAAATGTATGAATGTATTGGCGAAAAAGGTTTGTATTTTTGCTATTGTCTGGTATACTGTACTGTTATTTGTAAACGCCAAGAATCTGCCAAAAGTAAAATCACGTTTTAGGGTTAATGTTGTATTTCATCTGATTTTATTAAGTTTTGTCCCACAAAACATAATTCTAGATAGAAGACGTCAAAGACAAAAATATTCTCCATCAAATTTCAATATAAGTCGCCGAATAAACGAAATATGTATTTACAATATACATATATCAAGAAAATATATACATACATCAAATTTGCCAACAAAATCCCCAAATATTTTTTGAATAAATTTTTTTTGTTCTTTTTATTATATTATTTGTTAAACTTTTAGACTCTTAATTAAAATTTAATCCATACTGGGTCAAAATCTCCTAACATACTTCACTTTTTGGGGATTGTGTCAAAAACAGAAATATTCCAAATTAAATTTCATTATGAGTCTCTGAACAAAAGAAATTTGTAGCTATAATATTTAACACCTCCAGAAGATTTCGCTTCTTATATATGATTTAGGACCATATTCACATTTTCGTTATCTGCGGTCACAAAATACATTTTATTGATGTTTTTTCATAATAAATTCTTTCAGAAGATTATGTGTGCTCGATCCAAACTATTTTTGGAATATCTATGTGAATACACATAGGGAAAATATTGATAACCCAGGTCGGACTTTGTAAAATTACGTATTTTAGTACTATAAAATAAAATAACGTCATCAGGATAAGTCGTAGGTTCCAGATATTGTATGTGAAAATGCGGGGATAGTCTATGGTTATTGTCCAGTGAATATATCTGACATACGAGAATTAACTTCCATGATTTTGGCATGGTCCTAAATACTATAATGATGGCAACTACTCCTGCACTGATAAAATTGACAAATTTATTCAAAAAATATTTGGTTGTTTTGTTGGCAAACATGATGTATATATTTTCTTGATATATATTGTAGATATATATTTCACTTATTCGGCGACTTATATTGAAATTTGATGGAAAATATTTTTGTCTTTGACATCTTTTATCTAGAATAAAGTTTTGTGGGACAAAACTTAATATAATCAGATGAAATACAACATTAACCCTAAAACGTGATTTTACTTTTGGCAGATTCCTGGCTTATAGTTACGATTTAGAGTTTTGGTGTATTCGGGGACCTATAGTAAAATTGTATGACAAATAATTTTGTAGAATATTTTGATTTGATACGATCACATTTGAAAGGAGTTTTTAAAAGTTTTTGAAAAAGGGACCAAAACGACCCGTTTAGCGTTAAAAAGATACCCCCGTTATTGTCAGTAATATTGCCAAAGACACTTTATACCGAAAATGCAAGGATTCCAAGGAATCTGTAGAAATGGGCGGAACTCGCCTCGCCTATTTAGGTTACTTCCCGACGTAAACTTTCAAAACGTCCATGCAGGTGTCTTCTTTTTCTTCGGTCCTCTTTCATAATCTTATAATTATTTTTTTGTGTTGTACAGTGTAATATAGCCCTTATGTTTTGTTGGGTACCAAGGCAAAGGGCAATGTTGAGAGAAATGAGACAGTTGGTGAACTGGCAAAACTAGGCTCTCAGTCCTCCGACCTTTGGTTGGAAGACTGTGTTAAACCACAGCTTTGCATCTTTCTAAAAAAAGACTCGGTAAAACTTACGCAGAAAAAGATGTACGGATTTGGTAAGAACAATAAGTCAATCTGGTCTGCAATCTCTCTCTACGTAAATCATAATTCTGAATCGCTGTAGTAGCGGTCATTACTGGTCATTGCTGCATTAGATCGATGCCAAGTAAGTGGGACAACACAATTGAGTATTACAGGCTACGTGAGGATGTGGAGGGGACTGAAACAATCGAGCACCTTCTCTATTGGTGTCCTGGACTGCCAGTAAAAAGACGCAGTCTATTTCCGGTGCATGGTCTCTCTTATTTTTAATCCATAGATCCCGCAGCCCTGTTAACTTATTGCAGGAACGTTAAGTGACTATGGGCCGGGTCAACAAAGACTAAACAAGTTCAATTAATCCCCTGTTTATGCCCTCTGCCATAATATGGAGAGTATAATTAAATTTGCCATTCCGTTTGTAACACACCGAATTACTCAACGAAGACACTATAAATATATATATTCATGATCAGGGTAAAATTCTAAGTCTATATAACGATGTCCGTCTGTTAAAATCAATATACAGCTCGCAATTTTCAAGATAGGGCTTTGTAATTTGGTATAGAAGTTTCTGTTACTCCTAAGATGTTTGTTATTACAAATGGGCTGTATCCGTCCACGTTTTGATGTAGCCCCCATAGACGGTACCAACCGTTTTTCGGTATTTTGAAGGTTTCAGCTTTATTATCACACCGAAATGGCTAACATTTGGTACTTAGTGTTCGTTGGGGGTATAAAACTTTCCCCCAGTAATTTGTCGGTATAGGTCCCCACACCTTCATATTGCCCCCATCGAACGGTACCTGCCGATTTTGGATATTTTAAAGGTTGTGGCCACAATAATCCACCGAAATGGCTGAAATTTTGTATTTAGTCTTCGTTGGGGATATAAAACTTTGCCCCAGAAACTTGTCGCTACAGGTTCACGCGTTAGTATAGCCTCCATAGCACGGTACCTCCCTGTTTCCGGTATTTTGAAGGTTGTGGCCTCAATATCACACCGAAATGACTGATATTTGGGTATTATATATGAAATTTGTCAGTATAGGTCCACGACTTAGTATAGCTCCCTTAGAACGGCATCTCCCGATTGTCGGTATTTTGAAGGTTGTGGCCTCAATACTTCAGCGAAATGGCTGAAAATTAGTAGTTGGTCTTCATTAGGGGTATTAAACGTTCCATATGAAAATTATCGGTATAGGTCCACGCCCTCATAGAACGGTACCTTCCGAGTTTAGGTATTTTGAAGGTTGTGGCCACAGCAAACCACTGAAATTTGGTATTTAGTCTTTGTTGGAGGTAAAAGCCTTTCTGACTGAAATACGTCGGTCTAGGTCGACGTTTCGATATAGCTCCCATAGAACCGTACCATCCGATTTCAGTAATTCTTAGGGTTGTGATGTCAATATCACACCGAAAGATTGAAATTTGTTATTTAGTCTTCCATGGGGTTATAAAATAATCCAGAAGAGAACTATCAATATAGGTCCGCGCGTTCCTATATCCCCATAGAAGCGTATCTCTCGATTTTCTGTATTTTGAAGATTTTACCGAAATATCGGAAATTTCGTATTTAGATTCCTGAGTCTAAGAACTTTCCGCCAGAAATTCGTAGGTATAGATTGACGTTTTGATATAGCCCCCGTGGAACGGTACCTCCCGAATTTCGGTATTTTGAAGGTTAGCCAAAGTGTTTTACCGAACTTGCTGAAATTTGGTATTTAGTCTTCTTCATAAACGAAAGGTGGTGAAGTGCATAACAAGTTCGGCATGTCCGACCATAACACCGTTCTTACTTGTTAGTCTCTATAATATCTACTACTCTCCCCCACTACTTCTCTGTGCTTTTCCCTTACTTTACCTTTCTTACCCTTTTTATTTATTTTCCGGATTGAAGTGGCTATCTACATTCAACGGCTGCTAAGCATCCTATAATCCAACATATAGAAGATCTGTCGGTCTTCTTGTGGAAGACTAGTCGGTATTTTTATTGAACAACCGTTGATATATTTACAGAGGAACAGTTAGATCAGTAGCTATTGATTGACCAGTAGGTTTTGTTTTGGAAAATCAGTCGCACTTCTAATATAAGACCAGCAGGTATCTTGCATAAGCGACGAACTGGTCTAATTTAATCGAATACTGCTTTTTACATAGTTTACCCTCTACAGAACTTTTTTCCTATAAGCCGAACTAAGAAAAGATTCCATCCCTCTCTGTTTGCTGCCTATATTTACATTAGGCAATTTTACTGGCGGCAATTGTCAGTTTAAAGGAGAGAGAGAGAGGTGAGGCATATGGCAACCCTTTGCCTCTCAACAACCTATCTCACCAACGAACTGACAATTGTCTAAAATTGTCTAATGTAAATATGGACTTACTTCCCCAAGTTAGAAACCCATGTTTTTCGATCTCGTCTTCCACTTGTTTATTCTTTTGTAGTTGCGGGCATCCAATTATGCGTGTACCGCCATGTGGCCCCTATTTTATACCATCATTGACTGTTCATCATCGCTCATTTTTATGACATGGCCTAGCCAACGTAATAGTTGTATATCGACACGTTTAACTATGATACAGTTCGTGGGTCATACGACGTCGATATTCACCGTCAACACATATTTGCCCGTAGATCTTTAGAAGAATTTGTCTCTCAAAGACAAGTACATTAGCAAGGGCTGTATCAGTATTTTTTAAAGTGTTCTTTTTTTTGACGAGATGTTGCTTACAGAAGCCAAAGTAACATCTGTTGGCCAATACTATTCTTGTTCTTATTTTACAACTAATGTTGTTTATTAATTCTATGGCTGTGCCGAGGAAGTCGAAGACTTAGTTACCTCCAAATTTGTTGGTAAGATTTCTAGGGATGCGTTGCGCGTCGATACCATCAACTTGGTCTTGTCGCTGTTTGCTGCTAGACCCACTTTAGTGGATTCTCCTTCGACTTTCTTAAAGGTATCAGTTATTTATTTTACTGATTGACCCATGTCGTCACCATAAGCAAGTAACCTGTGGCAACTGGTGTATATTGTGTCATTTTTGCTGACGTTAGCATCTCGTATAAACTCTTTCAGCAGGATGTTGAAGAGATCATACGAAAGGCTGTCTCCTATTTTGAAACCTATTTTGGTGCTTAACAGTTAGAAGAGACCTATTATCAGTTAATAAAATCTTAGAAGGCCGAGTGGTATTTGTGGGAATACCATATTCAAAAATGGCTTGGAATACCCTTGAATGTATAGGGCTTCCGAAAACTGCTTTATAATCGATTAAAAGATGGTATGTCAATGAAAGGGGTTATACTTTGCCACCGTCACCGTGATGGCATGTTATCGGAACAAGGAGTACTTTCATTAAGCAAAGTTCAAAATTGTTCTGTAAAATGGTGTGAGCGATAACTCTTGAAGGGAGCAATCGATTTGGTCCAAACATTGCACATCGTATTATTCCTTCCAGATATAAATCGGGTTCGAGTATATACTATATCGGTCCACTCCTTCGGGTACCTCCCATAAAAAATGGGAAAAAAGTGAAGTTAAGGAGCTCCGAGATCATCGGAGACATCTTGAAATTTTTGAGAAGGTTGTCCTTTCGGCTTTTTACGACAGTACAATTTTTGCAGGTGCAAGTCCATACATCCTGTAATAATGGTCTAAAAGCTCCAAGAAACTCTAACGGCACCAACTAAAATTGCAAATCCGCAAGACAACTCTCACAGGGAGTTTCGGATTGGTCCAAACTTTGCACATCGTATTATTTCATCTAGTCAGGTATCAGGTTGGAATATGGAATATATCATTCCACTCCTTCGCGTACCTCCCACACAAAATTCGGAACAAGTGACGTTTAAGAGCTCCTCTCGGATCGTTTTTATATTTTTTCAGTAGATTGTCCTAGCGGCAATTTACAACGGTACATTTTTTCCGGAGTAAGATACTTCCTGAGATAATGGCCAACAAGATCTAAAAAAACACAGCCGGGACATAGTGTCTAGTGTCAAAAAATTTTTCAAATGTTTCCAAAAATTGTCCATGTATGTATGTATTTACGGCATAATTATTAAATTTTAAGCAGAACTAGCTGTTATTTGCCATTTGACGTTCCAAGCGGTTACCATACTTTTCCATTAATAATTTTCGATATTGGTCCAGATTATGGTATATAGTCCCCATATAATGGTACCTCCCGATTTTGAGGATTCTAGCTAACTGAATTATCTACCATTCCCAACGATCACAAAACTTCTTTACCAAAAATTGCTAAGGTGTTTTGAGGAGTTTAGCAACATTTGTTGAGTTCTCCGCCGAAATTAATGCTTTTTTCTTATTTTCTATAATAATTCTTTCTTACCGCAGACCATTAGAATTAAAAAATATCTCTCAGCAATATTCTGCTTTCCCACAAAAATATCATTAATAGGCTTCCAATCGCTAATATATGAATCGCTTTATTTATATCTCACCTATAATTTCTTCTAGAGCAAAGCAATTTATTATAAATCGTTTTAAGATATTTTCGCATTAACATAAAAGAAAAAAATTCACAAACGAGCCGCAACATATCCTGCATTGCCAAAGAAATCTCATTCATTATGCTAATGGTTTGTCGGCATTCCATGACTTTGGCCACTAACCATTTGATTTTGGTGCATTCAAGTGGACGTCGGTCATTTAACGAGAAGTCGAGAAAAGACACCACACTAACAACAACGAAAACAACAACTACCACTGCTCTGGCAGTTATTAAATAATTCATTAAAATGACACAATAAAAGCAAAACACATCTTTTTATGTGACAGCCTAAAACGTCCGACAATTAACATGACAGGAATGGAGCGAGCATAAAAATGTGTAACAACGAGCATCGCACAAAAACGACCACAACAAATACGATGCCGTCCGTGCAACTAAGGCAAGCATAACTAAGACGAGACGTTCATTCAATTGACAGAACTAAGTGGTCGCTCGTTGGTTGGTTGTTTTATTTAAGATTTTTATACCCTCAGCCTTTAGGCTATGAAGGGTATATACACTTTCATACGGGCAAAATGTGCCTCATCGAAATAATGGTTTTAGACCCCAAGTATGTTTGGACGAAATGTGTTTCAGACAATTTGGAGTCGATTGAGCAATGTCCGTCCGTCTGTCTGTCTGTCTGTCTGTCTGTCTGGCTGGCTGGAGCGCACGATAACTCTCGAAGGGATGAACCGATTCGGTTCAAATTTTGGCTTTCGTAATATTTTGTCCAAACTTAGTTTAAGTTCGAAGATGAGCTATATCGGTCCACTCCTTCCGGTACCTCCCCCACAAAAGTTCGAAAATGTTCGGAAAATTTGTACGCACGATAACTCTTGAAGGGTGTAACCGATTTGGTCCATACTTTGCCCATCGTGGAGCGTGTACCAGACTTAGATCAGGTTTTAATATGGACTCAATCGGTCCACTCCGTCGGGTACCTCCCACACAAAATTTGGGAAAAGTTCAGTTTAGGGCCATCTCTCGAATCGCTTTGATTTTTGTTTTAGCAACTTGTATTCACTGCCCTCCATACGACGGTACAAGTTTCATCAGGGGCAAGTCCATACTTCCTGAGAAAATAGCCTGAAAGTTGCAAAAAAAACCCTATGACACAGTGTGAGGTGGTTGGAGCGCAAGATAACTCTCGAACGGATCTGCCGATTCGGTCCAAAATTTGGCCTTAGTAATATTTTGTCCAAACATAGTTTAAGTTTGAAGATAAGCCCTATCGGTCCACTCCTTCATGTACCTCCCCCACAAAAGTTCAAAAATTTTCGAAAAATTTGTGCGCACGATACCTCTTGATGGGAGTGACCGATTTGGTCCATACTTTACACATCCTAATATATCTACAAGGTATAGGTCAGGTTCGAAAATGTAAAATATTTGTCCACTCCGTCCGGTACCTCCCACACAAAATTTTGGATAAGTTCACTTTAAGACCTGCAATCGAAGCACTTTGATTTTTGTTGAAGCAACTTGCATTCCCTGCCTCAATTACGATGGTAAAAGTTTTTTTAGGGGCAAGTCCATACTTCTTGAGCACACAGCCGGAAGAGCGTAAAACCCCCTATGGCACCATATTTTGTGGCTGGAGATCCACTTCCATAACGGTCAATGTCGATCCATTCCTTTCAGTATCTCCTCCGCAAAACTTTTAATCCTAATCAACATTTTTGTCGGTTTAAACGCCCCAAATACATACGTATTTTGGAAAAAAAATTGTTTCAATATACACAGGCTGAGGGTATATCTCTGTCGGCAAAGCCGACTGATACTTTTTTACTTGTTTTCTCTGTGCTTGCTTACAAAGCGTCATTTGGTTTTTGAACCAACAAAATGTGGCAAATGTTTTGCCACAAAGAGCGCCAACAATCCAAAGTAAAGCATGCTTTAACACACAACTCATCATCAATTCGTTTGGCTTGATAAAATACATTGTTGTTGTGACTGGTGTTATTGTGGTATCCACCGTTCAGTACTGTTGTTGCAGCTGCTGAATTGTGGTAGCTGGTTTGCGGTGCTGAATCTCACGTTTGCAAATGAAAAGACTTGTTGTGGCAATACTGAGGTTGTGTCAATACACATTGTAAATTTGGTTAGCCGTACAAGAGGAATTCCACTCGAACACCAGAGAACATTGAGTCAACATAATTTAGCCATGCCACCGACGACACACAAAGAAGGCAATCGGTATTCGATTGACAAAGGAATTTTCAATTACAATGCGACATGTGATTCATTTTGGTTATTGGTTATAGTAACCAATAATATCTGCAGACCTGATAGTATGAAATAAAATAAGTAATGGTGGCGTTAAGTTCGACTGTACTAAACCTTTGAATGGTATCATTGGTAATGTGCTGTGGTCTTCCCTCATAGACATATACCAGAGGGTACCCAATGGTCGATCAAATGGGTAGCTCCACAATTTCTACAATGAGCGAAAACGCTCCTACGAGGATAGGAGTTTACCACAGCTGGCAACCATGGTTCATACCATTAACCTATCATCACCTTCTTTAACAGGTCACCCGACTCATAACCTTTGTACGGCGTACTTTTCTGAGCCATAAAAAATCAGATTGGTAGAACTTACCAATCATAGCTAGTTGAGGGAAATTTCGGGGGCATCATCATAAATGCAGCCACCAGACCAAATTTCGCAGGCACGGGGAAAGGATTTAATGAGGTTCCCCAAGTATGTTTGGTAGAACTTACCAATCAAAGCTGCACAGTCTCTCTGAACCTCTGCTAGTTGAAAGAAATTTCAGGTGCATCATCATAAATGCAGCCACTCGCTACATACCAAGACATTGAATACCCGAAATAAGACCAAATTTCGCAGGCACGGGGAAAGGATTTAATGAGGTTCCCAAGTATGTTTGGACGTTGATTTGGAGTTGATTTAACCGTCCGTCTGTCTGGCTGGCTGGAGCGCAAGATAACTCTCAAACTGATCTGGTACCTCCCCCATAAAATCTTGAAGGGAGTAACCGATTTGGTCCATACTTGGCACATCGTGAAATTTCTACCAGACTTATATTTGACCGTTGTAGCAAGGGCCCCGAGAAGAACCTGTTACAAGAAAAATCAAAACGTCTTAAAAAGCAATTTTTTCGACAATTTTTGAAATTTTGTGTAGGACGTACACGAAGATAATAGTAGAAATATTATGATTTGCAAAGTTAATCCCATCGAGAGTTATCATGCACACCATTTTTGCGAAAAATTTTGAACTTTTGTGAGGTACGTAGGTATATGGCCCATCTTCGAACATGATATATGTATGCACAAAATATTACGAGGGCCAAAATTTGAACCGATCGGTTGATACGTTTCAAAGTTATCGTAGATCTGTTCGAGAGTTATACAGCAGCCAGGCGTACGAACGAACATGGCTAAATCGAAATTATCTGAAATTGATTTCGTCCAAACATGCTTGGGGTCTGTTAATTCGATGAGGACTACTTGGATCTTATGAGAGTGTATGCACTCTCTTTAGCATAAAGGCTGAGGATATGAACATTGACATGACCTCGACTGATATGTGTGAAGTAAGGCGACATTGGTACAGGATTAAGAAAGTTGTGGACAATGGTTAAATCACTTACGAATCCGGGAAAGGAGAATGATATAAAGACTGTTACTTTCAAAGCGAGACAGACAGAGATCGGAATAGGTATTTTAACCAGCAGTCTCTTATCTAAAATGCTTTGATCCAAAATCCACGTTTGATCTAAAATACTTTGATCCAAAATCCACGTTTGATCCAAAATCCTTTAAAAATCCACGTTTGATATAAAAACCTTTAAAAATCCACGTTTGATCTAAAAACCTTTAAAAACTCTGAAATACTTTGATCCAAAATCCACGTTTGATCCAAAATCCTTTAAAAAATCCACGTTTGATCTAAAATCCTTTAAAAACTCCACGTTTGATCTAAAATACTATAAAAAATCCACGTTTGATCTAAAATCCTTTAAAAATTCCACGTTTGATCTAAAATACTTTGATCCAAAATCCACGTTTGATTCAAAATCAAAGATATGGGACCTACTTTTTATCTCCGAGCCCGAACGGCGTGTCTTAAGACACCACTGTGTAGTGAAGTTCTTCATGGTTGAAATACTCAGGAAATGTAAGCCAGCATTACATTGAGGGATTTGCCACCGCCGAAAATTTGGATGTTTTGGTCAGATTTTATGAGTGGAAGGCGGACGTGCTTATCACTGCCCCTCCTAAGTTTTTTTTTTCAATTTTTTTTTCAATTGACGGAGTGGAAGCCAAATAAGGATACTCTTCTGTCGTTTCTGGCGTTTTGCGACGATAAAAGATAAATCGAAACAGGAGCTGTTTGCTATACAAAAACGCATATTTCAGAACTGTTTCGAGAATTGAGCAAAACGCTGGCATAAGGGACAATAAAGGGCAAAATATATATTGATGAACAAATAAATACTGTTATTTTTGAACAGGTTAAAATAATTAATTATCTCTAGACTTACCCTCTTCTTAAGTATCCTTAAGTATTCCACATAACTTGATCTGAAAATATAAATAAAATAGAACGTTATTTAAATAGTATTATTTTAAATAATAAATATGACCGAGTCTGAATACGTCCATTTGTTAATGGCTAGATCATATCGTAAGAATGGCTTAAATATCATTACAATTCCAGCCTCAAGATCATTATACAATCAAATCTATATAAGTAAAAGTCAAATGTCGTTAGTTGGTAATGGCATTTTTGAAATGTTCGCCATACCCCAACAAAGGCTTTTGACCACGCCCACTTTTTAAATTTTCAATTTTAATCTTTTCTACAAAAACTACTGAACCGATTATCCTGAAATTGCCAGGTAATGTACAGCGATGGAACCCTACATATTTTGTTGAATTTCGGAAGGGGCGGGGTACTTCCCCTATACCCTATTTCATTAAAAATGCTATATTTACAATAATTACGAATGTGTCGGTTTGGAAATGAATTTGTGGTTGTGTCTCCGACCTTACCTACTTATTTGGGATCCAAAAATTTGACCACGCCCATTTTTTTAAATATGTTATATCTACAAAACTACTGAACCAATTTTTTTAATTGTCAGGGAATGTAGAGAGATGGCCCCTGAAACACGCTACATATTTTATTGAATTCCAGTGGGGCGCGGTACCCTTTGGCTTGCAATATTTGGAATGCATCGGTTTAAAAACACGAATCTACAATCCAGGTACATTTTTCGGGGCCCAACCACGCCCGCTTTTTTTAAATATGTTATATCTCCAATACTACTGAACAAATTTCCATGAAATTTCCAGCAAAAGCTCAAGGGTTGTTGTTAATATGCATATTTTATGAATTTCGGAGGAGGTGGGTTACCTTCCCCACGCCTTTCTTTTAAATGTTATATGTATAAGCCAAACCTATGATTATATCAGTTTCAGCATAAATTTTGTGAGACAATAGGGTTGTGTGTATACTAGGTACATATTTGGAGCCAAATTACGTGAGCACGCCCACTCTTTTTAATACATTATTTTTTAAAAACTACTGAACCTAATTTCATGCAATTTTCAGAAAATGTTCAGGAATTTCCCGTGGTCAAAATGCAGTGCATCGCCTTGCAAATCAATTTTCGAGACAATAAATGTTACAATAAATTTCGAGGCGATCGGACAAAAATTAGTTGAGATATTAGCGTTAGAAATTTTAACGCGGTTTTCTCGAAATGACATTTTTGAATGCGTTGTCCACTGCAGCTTGAAAACTAATTATCCGATCTTCATATGCTTTTGTGGGATTATTATACAAATAAAAAGCTTGTACCTAAGCGAGAGACTTTAAAAAAATGTGGGATTAATAGCGATAAAACTATCCATTTTTTTAGTTAAAATCGAAATTTTGACTTTAACAGTTCACAATTTTTTTTAAAAATGGATCTTTTAATTCCTTTTCCCTTAAGTACAAGATTATTAGGTTCTTAATGAGCCCACAAAAACATATGCTGATCGGTTTATTCATTTTCAAGATACAGTGGGCACCGCAAACTGCTTTAATAAAAACAGTGTTTCGGAGGCGGCCATTTGTCAGAACACTGTGCAATATTTTTTGCTTAATAAGTGGCCATAACCCCTTTAATAATAAATATGTCGTAAGAATGGCTTAAATATCATAACAATTCCAGCTTCAAGATCATTATACAATCAAATCGTTAATAAAATGTTAACAATTTCTCAGATTGTCTCAATTCTTTCTACACTACATAAAACGAAGAATAACAAGTAAAAAATATCTGTCGGCATTGTCGACACAGATATATCATCAGTCGGTGAAATAGAGAAAATAAGCTAACCCTACATAAGCTACTGTGGATGGAGATGCTTGGAAGCCCATACCTCAACTGCAAAAAACCAATCTTCTCTTGTAAACACCAAAGCAGCACAATAAATTGTTTTACTAATATTCTTTAAATTTAAAGTTACAAAACGTTCATGTCCTCTTTCATTGATTCCCAGACACACTAATAATGCAAGCATTGTCAAATATATACACTGCAATGTGTTATCATTGTTTGTTGCTTTAGCTGTCAGTTGTCGTTTATTTTGTTTGCAAACATTTCGGCGCAACTGTTTCATGTCCCAGGAAATGTTGTTTACTTTACATTTCGGTGCAGTTGGGGATGATTCTTTTTTTTTTTTTTTTTTTTGTAGCCAAATTTTTACTTAACCACAAAATAGGAATTTATGTCAATTTAATTAAATGAAAGAGGAGGATGTTGTTGTGCTGTACAGACTTGAAGATGAATGAAGTTAAAGTGGTCTGTTGACAAATTGCGATACCGTTATGAAAAGGAATAAATGAAATAAACATGTCTTTTTTTACAGAAGTAAATACATACACGCAGAAAAAAAATGCAGCAAACATATAAAGTGTTTGGATGCAAAAATAAAATATGTTTGGATTCAAACATATTATTTGTTTGCAACAGTCCCTAACATAACATATGTTTCAATCCAAACATATTTTATGTTATAACATATATTTTTATGTTACAACATATATATGTTTGCTGCAAAATATGTTAGAGAGGCAGTTTTTCCCTCCGTGTACGTACCTATGATAGTATGCATAAATATGCATGGTGGGTGTGCTACCATTGCACCACGGTGGCACCCCGGATAACTTTTAAATAGAAAAATCTTTCTCCAAGACTCCGAAGGTGTAATGCTTATCTAGTCCTTCATGTGTAGGTTCGAAATTCTGCTCAAAATATTCAGAGGTGTTAAACTTCTCAGCATAATATAACATATCTTATTATATAAAAGAGCTCAGACGAAACCGCTGAAGCTAGAAATTTGAAATTTTGACTGTGGGTTGCTGTTGGTGTGTAGGGGTGAGATAGGGCTGGGTTTTTGGAAATTTGTCCTAGAAGGGTACGAAAAGTACTAAATGGTACTAAATATGGTACCCTTTGTATTCGGCAAACGGAAAGAGCTAGAATTCAGAAATTTAGAATGAAGGTCACTGGAAATTCGGCCTATAAGTGTATTAAAAGTTACTAAATTTTGTACCAATTGTATATTTTGGGCGGTTATAGCTACTTATGTGTACGAGAAGTAATAAATGGTACTAAATTTGGTACAATTTGGATTTGGGTTAACGGATTGAGCTGAAAACCTGAAATTTTGGAATTAAGATTACTGATGTAGTGAAGATTGAGGAAGTTTTGAAAATTCGTAGGGTACGAAAAGTCCGGGGTACTAAATTTTGTACAAATTGGATTTGGGTGAACGGATAGAGCTGGAATCCTGAAATTTGGAATTTAGATTACCGTTGAAGTGTAGGATTGAGATATGGGTGTAGTTTTGGAAATTCATACTTATGTGTACGAAAAGTACTAAATGGTACTAAATTTTGTACAAATTGGATTTGGGTGAATGGTAAGAGGTGGAATCCTGAAATTTGGAATTGAGATTACTGTTGGAGTGGAGGATTGATATATGGAGGTATTTCTGGAAATTCGTACTAAAAAGTTACTAAATTTGGTACTATTTGCATTTAATTGAACGGATAAAGATGGAATTCTGAAATTTGGAAATAAGATTGCTGTTTGAGCATAGGATTGAGGTAGTTTTGGAAATTCGTCTTATTGCGTACGAAAAGTTCTAATTGGTACTAAATTTAGTACAAGTTGGTTTTGGGCGATAGAACTGGGATCCTGAAATTTGGAATAATGATTACTGTTGCAGTGTACGATTGAGATATGGAGTTTGTCTTGGAAATTCGTACTTATGTGTACCAAATGGTACTAAATTTGGTAATTTTTGAAACTTATACCTATTTATAAGTACTAAATTTTGTTTTGATGTTGCATAAAGGGATATACATTTCATACATGTTAAAGACGGATTTTCATAAATATTCTGAACCAATCTTAACAGTGATCCTCATAGCAAAACTCATTTATCGCTTCATTCAATACCAGTGCTTCAATATGTAGTAGCAGAGATGGTCTGTTTGACGATTTTTTGGGTTTCCTACGGTCGTAAAGTTGTAAACGTCGGAAACGTCACATACCTGTATGAAACGTATAAAAAGTCGTTTACGTCATAAACCTAAAAATGTCTATGTTCTCTATATAATTTCTAATTTAAATTATTGTTACACATTTATTATCTGTACTATATGGGTTATTTGGTGTTATATTTGCACATTTTAATTATATTTTACACTATTTATACCCTCAGCATTTATGCTAACGAGGGTATATACAATTTCATATGGGAAAAATGTGCCTCATTGAAATAATGGTTTTAGACCCCAAGTATGTTTGGACGAAATCCGTTTCAGACAATTTGGAGTTGATCCGTCACTCTGTTTGTCTGTCTGGCTGAAGCGTACGATAACTCTTGAACGGATAAACCGATTCGGTCCAAAATTTGGCTTTCGTAATATTTTGTCCATAATCCACTTCTTCCGGTACCTCCCCCACAAATGTTCGAAAATGTTCGGAAAAATCTTTGCGCACGATAACTCTTGAAAGGAGTAACCGATTTGATCCATACTTTGCACATCGTGAAATTTCTACCAGACTTAGATTAGGACACTATCGGTCCACTCCTTCGGGGACCACCTCTCGAATCGCTTTGATTTTTGTTGTAACAAACTGTATTCACTGCCCCCTATTCGATGGTACAAGTTTCATCAGGGGCAAGTCCATACTTCCTGAGAAAATAGCCTGAAAGATGCAAAAAAACCATCTGACACCGTGTGTAGTGGTTGGAGCGCACGAACAGATCTGCCGATTATAGCGGTATTATGTTTTTTTCTGGGTAAGTCCATGCTTCCTGACATACTGGCCCAAAACCTTTAAGTTATACGGGGACCAACTAAAATGTCTCCTAAAATCTACTTACGTTTTCACTTGTTAGTAAATATTTTTCTATTCAAGATTGTTTAGCATTTGTCAGTTGCAATTTATTGTAGTGGGTTTACAAAAAATTAGACATTTATTTATTATGAAATTAAATTTGTAAAATAATTCCCACCCGTTGTTATAAATGTATTGTTTCCTATACATATGAATATTAAAATTAACAAATACATATAAGAATATTCAAAAAGTTTGAAATTTAACGATTCCATTTTCATTCAACGCCTTGAACGATACAGCCCAATTCAAACTCCATCTGTCACATCATGTGAACATTACTTTGCAGGAATATGAAATGTTAATATTGTTCTATTTCAAGGAATAAAATACACTTTCAATGGAAGCCAAACCAATTAAATTAATATGTTTTAAATTTGTTGTTATTTTTGTTGAAATAAAATAGGATCTCAAGAAAATCGAAAATGTTATTGAATTGGATTAAAATCAAATATTGTTGAAATTATAAATGTTTTAATTTTGTCGTTAACCTATGTTTTTGGGTAGGTTTACGACGTTTCTGACGTATGTATTATACGTCGGAAATGTATGTCATATACGTCACAGTTTCCGACAGGCCATCTCTGTGTAGTATATATTATTATATTATCAGAATTCCACTTTTATTCCTTAGACCCACTCTTCGCACACTAATTGTATAATTCAAGCTTCGCCTGACACCAAATTTAGTACCATTTTGTATTTTTCGTATTTCCAACACCAACTAAATAATTCAGTCCTTAGCGATCTCCATACTTTATTTCAGAATTTGTATGCATTACAAAAACTCCTTATCTAAACATCAACATAGACCCTAATACAAAAATTCGAAATTCCAGCTATATCCTTTATGCAACATCAAAATAAAATTTAGTACTTATAAAAATTACCAAATTTAGTACGTTGGTACACATAAGTACGAATTTCCAAGACAAACTCCATATCTCAATCGTACACTCCCTGTAGGAAATGTCAATAGTGAATCTATACTGACTTACTACTGACATTGTCAACAGTACTACTGACAAACTGTAGACAACTAATGTAATTTCCTATAGACATTTTGTATGAACGTGTCATTCGAAAGTCAGTACTGACAATGGAACTAGTATGTCACTAGTAAGTCAGTAGTTCCTGAGGAACCATGTGTTGACATTGGAGGTAGTGAGTCAGTATAGACATTGGAGGTAGTAAGTCAGTATAGACATTGGAGGTAGTAAGTCAGTATAGACATTGGAGGTAGTGAGTCAATAGTACCAGATTTTCAATACTATATTTTTTAGCTTATTTGGAACTTTTCATAGATAAAACAGATATATATTACGTTTAATAAGAAGATGAAGCTACACATTTGTTTAAATACTTTATTTCATTAAAGAATAAAACAAATAATATTGAAAATGCTAAAAATTTACAAATTGCGTATTACAGTATTTTTATCTTTTTAAATGGCTAAGCCAAAGATTCCACATAAGTAAAAATTAGTAAATAAAGACAATGTTTTCAAGGCAGCTTAAACATTTTAACATATAAATAATAAAAAACGTTTTCGTTTTATTTTCTTGGCCAAGTCGCACCAATGACTTGTCTGCTTAAAATAGTCTTCTTCTGTTGCACTTTACTTTTTATCAGGCGATTCGCTGAATGTTGATATAATATCTAGGGATTGAAAAGAATAAACATGTATAAATAAACATAAATAAAAAATATGTCCTTAAATTTGCTTGCCTATTACAGCTGTATAACATTGGAAAAATCTCACAATCGATTTTTGCCAAATAATTCTTCAACATTGTAATTCATTATTATGTTTAGTTGCATTCAGCATTTCCAGCGAGACGGGACAATATATACATCAGTCTCCACAATCTTCTCTAAAGGTTCCACATAATGTCTATGTAATTGTCGAAATTTCACTACAAATGTTGTTAGTCGCCTCAGAATTCGTACTTTGCTATAGAATTGTTTATTTTTCACATGTCTTTTATATTTTCTTTTGCTCATACTTGTTATTGAAATTATATGCTTTAAGTTTTCACGATATTTTATTGATTTTTACAAAAACACTTTTTTCACCAACCGCAAAAATTATTTTACGCCAAACAATTAAGAAAATTAAAAAAAGATGCTTCGTTGGGCTATCATCTGTCAATATACACAATGCTTCTTCTTATTAAGGTAAAGGTATCAATAGTTGACAACCTGGTGACAAAGTGTTGACTTTGTCACCATATTAGTAGACAAAGTGGCGACATGTCAACACATGACCCCACACTTCCTACAGGGCTGCTACTGTAATCATTATTCCAAATTTCAGGATCCCAGTTCTATCCGTTCGCCCAAAACCAACTTGTACTAAATTTAGTACCATTTAGTGCTCATACGCAATAAGACGAATTTCCAAAACTACCTCAATCCTACGCTCAAGCAGAAATCTTATTTTCCCAATTTCAGAATTCCATATCTATCCGTTCAATTAAATCCAAATAGTACCAAATTTAGTAACTTTTTTGTACGAATTTCCAAAAATACCTCCATATATCAATACTCCACTTCAACAGTAATGTCAATTCCAAATTTCAGGATTCCACCTCTTACCATTCACCCAAATCCAAATTGTTCCAAATTTAGTACCATTTAGTACTTTTCGTAGAAATGAGTACGAATTTCCAAAAACTACATCAATCCTATACTCCAGCAGTAATCATTCTTCAAAATTTCACGTTTCTAGCTCTATCCATTCACACAAAAATTATACCAAATTTAGTATCATTTTGTACTTTTCGTACACATTAATACTAATTTCCAAAGCTACCTCCAAAACTCATTTTTCGATATTTGCCGAAAAATGTGCACTTTCTCAAGGCCAAAACTGCCTGAAGGAGCATTCAAATACTTTTGCGATGTACTAGAGAGTTGTTAATTATTGTGTTGGCTACGATTTTGGTGTGTGTGTGTTTTTTTTTTTTTTTTTTTTTTTTTGATCGCAAATCTCAATGGTTTGGCGGTTATATACCAAAATATCCAAAAAACTTCAATAAAAACGTTCAAGTCAAAATCGGGAGGCTCGATTTTCACCGTAGACATATGGTCCAATGGACTTTGTTGTTCAATTCCAGGAATCAGAAAGGAGAAGGGCCCATTAAGGTTTGGTTTCCTTCCACACAAATCGCCCCAGCCTAACCCATACCCAAAATTTCAAGTTTCTAGCTTCAGCGGTTTCGTCACTTAGTTACTCACTCATCACTAAGCTCTTTTATATATATAGATATGTTATATTATGCTGAGAAGTTGAACCACCTCTGAACATTTTGACCGGAGTTTAGAACATGCAGGTCTAGATAAACATTGCACCTTCGGAAGTCTTGGAGAAAGATTATTCATTCTAAATGTTATCAGGGGTACCACCATGGTCCAATGGTAGCACATCCACAATTCATACTTATGCCGGAATTCGATTCCAGGCCAGGCAACTTTACATTTTTAACTGTGGCAAATATATCCTAATGTTGGCTAAATTTCCTAGCTAATATGAATCGAGTTGCACTCTCCCTTGTCGCTTCTGGGATGATTGTGAGAACTATTAATTTTTGTCAGGAAACAAAGCCAGCGTAATACTATGGTGTTTAACAACCACTGAAAGCAAGCTGTGGTATTGTCGATGTTAGCACCTACGTGATTGCCCGTTCCACAAAAACCCTTATACACCACTGTGAACCCACATTCACATGCAAATATCATTGTAAACTTGCGCAGTTTTTTTTTTAGGTTTTTGCTACCGATTTCTGATCATTTGGTAGCTTTTTGTTGCCTTTCCACTTTTGTTGGCCTTTCGCCCAACAATAAGCGTAAATTGAGTGGATACCAAATGCCCAAAAAATCGAAACATACTCTCTCTCAGCTTGTGAACGCTTTTTAATTAACATTTTGTGACAAATTAGCAGGAGGTCGGTTCGCCACACAGGCACACACGTAATGCTACACACACACACACATTGTTGATGGGGTTTTAAGTGATTGTTCGTACTCCTCTTTATTGGCCGTACAAAAACTTTGTAATGAAAATCATGTGAAGAGACTTTCACTTTTGTGCAGCAAAAAACAGAACCAACATCAACATAAACTGTCAAACTAAATATTGCCCCTGTTTTCTTGTCACTTTTATTTCATGAAAATTGAAATGTTTTTTTATGTTTTGATTGAAATGAAATGGACAATTTAAAGTTTTGGTTTTTGTTGTCCTTTTTATGAACGGAATGATTTTTACTATTGCTTTAAAATTGATTTATTTCATGGGTTTTCAAAAGAAATGCATCGAAATGAAATGGGATATGCGAAAGAGGATTTTTTCGTCATGCACTGTATGTGAATAATTTATGTTCTCATAAATTAATGCAAAATTAATGAGAGTTAAATATTCAAGAAACATTTATTTGTATTGTTACACAATAGTTATTGTATTTTGTACTTTCAACCTCATGGATACAGAGATTATACACTTTATTTTACAATCAAATATAAATAAAACACATGTGAGAAAAGGCTATAGTCGGACGGTACCGACCATGTAATACCCTACACCACTTCGTCTGTGATTGCGACACGTTATGTGTTATTTTCTTTATTTTATAATGGACATACGGACCTAATTTGTATTAGGAAAATTAAAATTTACCAAAGGCATTAGAACTTAATTTCGGTAATTTTTACTGAACACGGAGCCCCTGAACTAACTTTAAATGAAAACTGTTTACACTTATGAAGTTTTGGCGGTTTCTGAAACAGTAATGTTCAGTGAAGATGAGTATATTCCAAAAACAAGAAAAATCGCTGGAGGAATTTTAAAAGAAATCGCGGCCAAAGTTCACATTTTCTGTTTTTTTTTCAGGTATCCAACTTTGTGCTTGGAAACCGAAAATGTTTAAGAGAATTTTCACTGCAACAACATTTTCTTTAGTTCTATTTCCATAGGACTTGCGCACATTGGAAAAAATAACGATCTAGCACGCCAAAAATGAAATCACATAAGCCAATTTAAAAATTCTTAGTGCAGGATTGATTAAAGGTGTCTAATGGCATTTCAAATAATTTGTTTTGTTGACAATTTATGGAATGGTTTTCATAATATATTTTAGTAGTAAATTTGCGATCGTCGCATGCTGTCTTCTTGCAAAGAAATTTTAAAGAAAGTACTTTGTTAAAGCCATTTATTAGGAAGAGTCGCGGGATGGCGCGTAAATTTTTTATTTTATTTTTTGTACACATAGTTCTTAACAAATTTTAGCTGCAACAACCTGCAACAAAATATTTTATAACTGTTTTTTTGTTTCTAAAAATGGTTTTATTTTTTATCTAAAAATGGTAACATTCCGTTGGAAACTTTCTACGGGGGCCATATCAAAACGTGCACCTGTACCGGAAATTCTCCGTTGGAATATTTTATACCCCCCAACAAAGACTAAATGCCAACTTTCAGCTATTTCGGTTGGATAATGTGGCTAAAACCTTCAAAAGTACCGAAATCGGTGGTACCGTTCAATGGGGGCTATATGAAACCGTGGACCTATACCGAAAATTTTTATAGGAATGTATGTATAACCCTAACGGAGTCTAAATAGCCTAACGGAGTACTAGCCATTTCGGTACCGGTCTTTTTAAAAATACAAATTTACCAAATATATTAAGTGAAGTAAAATTGTCAATCTAGAGCTTTTCATATCGAATTTATGGGCAAACATACAATAAACATTGAATTTTATTTTTGTAGCGCTAAATCGCTACTTTTTTCCACTGTGTTGCGGTTTCCAAGCAAAATCGTGAAAACCTAACAAAAAACCCAAAAATGTGAACATTGACCGCGATTTACTTAAAAAGTCCCCCGGCGATTTATTTTTTGTTATACCCTACACCACTATGTGGGGAGGGTATTATAAGTTGGTTTTGCCCAAAAAGTTTGTAATGCATCGATATTATTTATCGTCGTAGACCCATACTTACATATACCACTAATGTCTCGACGAGCTGAGTCGATGTGGTTATGTGCGTCTGTCCCTCCTTCTTACCGTCTTACCGTCTCACCATCTAAACCATCTAGACCTGGCAAGTCCACCATTGACTAGATATTTGCCCTGCGTCTAATCCTGGAGAAGACCCAAGAGACGCAGATCGACACCTACCAGTACGACAACATAATGAGATGCTATCGTTGCAGTACTTGCTCGGGTGTTACCGTGAGAGCCATCCCAATCACCATCTGCTGGCCACCGATACACCCAGGCATATCAAGAAGGATATTTATGCTCTAGAGACGACGGTCCAACAATATAGGAGAGAACCTCTAGATCAACAGGTATATCAGGCAGGTTTGAATAGCATTCACACGGACACAGTTGCTAAGACCATAAGCAATTATTGTGTGAATGCAGTCATCGGAGCACATCCCCCATCTTTCGCAGCTGAAGAGCGTCAGCTGCCACGACAAACCAGAGTAGTTTTGGCTCAATTACGCTCAGGATATTGCAGTCGCCTAAATTTCTATTGGGAGGGAAACTATCGCACCGTGCAAGACATCTGCCCAGTATGCGGCATGGGCCCGCACGATACTAAGCTCCTATTCAACTGCCCCGCCAAGCCTACTCATCTGACTGCAGTGGATCTGTGGTTACATCCCATCGAAGTAGCCAACTTCCTGGAACTGGAGATAGACCCAGAGCCAGATTGAACAGGAGAACGAACATACAAACATAATAATAAAACACTGTTACAACAACAACCACCATTTTGTCGATTATAAAGCAACCTTCGACCAAAGCCATGTCTGAATTTGATATCCTTGCAAAGCTCATTCGGCTTTGTAAGATGGCTTTAACTGTTACTAGGTCCTCAGTTAAAATAGGAAAAACCTCTCCGAACAAACCAGTACCAAAAGAGGTTTCAGACAAGGAGACAGCCTTTCGTGTGACCTGTTCAACATCCTGCTGGAAAAGGTTATACGAGATGCAAATGTCAAAAGAAATGGCCCAATATACAGCAACAGCCACATATTACTTGCTTATGATGACGATGTAGACATCATGGGACGATCAGTAAAAGAAGTAACAGATACCTTTATGAAGGTCGAAGGAGAATCTGCTTAAGTGGGTCTGGCGGTAAAGGGCGGGAAGACTAAGTTGATGGTGTCGACGCGCAATGCGTCCATAGAGATCGTGCCAACTGTTGACGTTGCACAATGTCGCGAGTTCATATTAACTGTGGCCAAAAATAGAAGGAGTTGTCGTAGGTGCATCAATTTTGGTACACGTACCTATTATTGACTTACAATCTTCAGGACAAAAAATTGGGCTGGTCGGTCGACGTTTTGATATAGCCCCCATAGAACCGTACCTCCCGATTTTCGGTATTTTGAATGTTTTAGACACAATAACCAACCGAAAGTATTCAAATTTTGTGGTTAGTCTTCGGCAGAGGTATCAAACATTCCAACAGAGAATTGTGGGCTTAGGTCCACGTTTTGATATAGCCCCCATACAACGGTACCTCCCGATTATCAGTATTTTGAAGATTTTAGCCTCATTATTACACCGAAATTGATGAAATTTGGTATTTAGTCTTCGTAGGGGGCATTATATCTTCACATTGAAATTTGTCTGCATAGGTCCACGCCTTCATATAGCCCCCATAGGACGGGACCTCTCGATTTTCGGTAATTTGGAGGTTTTAGCCTGATTATCACATCGAAATGGCTGAAAATTGGTATTAAGTCTCCGTTGGGGGACTTATAACCTTCCACCAGAAATATGTCGGTATAGGTCCTCGTCTTCATATAGCCCCCATAGAACCGTGCCTCCTCATTTTCGGTATTTTGAGTGTTGTGGCCTTAATATCCACCTGATATGACTGAAATTTGGTGTTAAGTCTTCATATTGTCTGTGAGCATATTGAATATATCAAACTCTTGTCTTTATATATGAGAAATTTCCTTTAAAAAAATTTTTTGACCGATTAGTGGTCAAACAACGGTCAATTTTTTGTAAACAATCGAACATTGACATTCGCTGTTCACAATTTTTTTTTAAAATTGATATTTAAATAAGCCCACAAAAATATATGATCATCGGTTCATTCGTTTTCGCGCTATAGCCAACACTGCAAAACGATTTGTTATAAAAGGGGGTATCCTCTCAGTGAGGTGGTCGCTGAAAAAGAGAAATGACACATTCGTCTGCAAACCTCTGCAGCTGGGACATTTATATATTTGAAGTACTCACTTTTTACTACTCATACAGCAAAAAATATCGATATACACTTTTATACAATTTTTTTCCCACTCCACTTAATTTAAAATTTGCTTCAGAAAATTAATAAACTTAGTAATACATGTTTGTGTAAATGTAAACACCATATGATTAATATTTACATGCAAACGAAAGTGTAGCCAAGTTTATTACATACCTATAGAACTTAGGAACCATTTTTGCAGCGACCGTTACATTTAAATTTTAAATATTAACGCATAATATAATTTATTAATTTTAGAAAAAAAAAAAACATAAAAATGCGTATTAACTAAAATTGTCGGATTTAAATCCTCATATAGCAGAAACTACTTCAGGTATCAGTACCAAAATTCAGATTCTTCTTAATTAATATGTTTTCTATCCCTACCCATCAATAAATTTGTTCAACGAAGTATTTAGTTTTTACCATTTTTGGCAACGGTCGTGACACTGTGCGTTGGTTCCTGGACAATTTTGTACAATTGTTTTATCTGTCTTGGTAGTTTTCTATTTAGCGACGCATGAGGTCATTTTGTGATTAGGGTTTACATCTATTTAAAGATAAGACTGGCAGCAGTAAATTGTGTAGTTTTATTACCCACGAAGCATTATGCCTGCTGTGTGCATAATGCATTTCTCGGTACAGCGTGCATTTCTAATGTGCGTGTAAACAAAATGTATGTGTGTGTATGTTATTGTTAGATTGTAAGATTTAGGTTTAAATATTTTGTAGTAAATAAAGAGTCTCTCTACAACCACGAGGCAAGTAACATCTCGCGGCGGTTTCATTTTCTTTTTGTCCAGTTTTCTTGGGTGCACTTGTGATGAGATCGAGGAGTCGTCTCATCAGTTCCTATAATTTTGAGGTAGTAAAAGACTTCGTCTACCTCGGTACCGCCGTAAACACAACCAACAACATCAGTTGTGAAATACGAAGAAGAATAGTGTTGGCCAACAGATGCTACTTCGGTCTGGGTAAGCAGTTTAGAGGCAGTTTACACTATCTATCAATGTCATATGACACGAAATAAAAACATTCCATATCTACCCACGGAGACAATGTGGAGACGTAATTTTATTATATTTTTGTTGGGGTGGATGCACAGAATAAATGGCGTAAGCAAAATCTCCAATATTCCACATATTAGCGAATATTTAACGATGGAAAATTTCATGTCATATGACATTTACTTATAGTGTAAACTACCCCTTAGGAATAAAGCCACATCTCGTCAAACAAGAACAGCGCTCTACAAAACACTGATACTACCCGTGCTGATGTTCCGAAGCCTGGGTACTTGCGCAAGCAGACAAGGCAGTGTTTGGTGTGTTTGAGAGAAAAATACTTCGAAAGATCTATGGACCAATCTGCGTTGACGGTGAATATCGACGTTGTATGAACCACGAGCTTTATCTGCTATACAACGACATCAGTATAGATAAACGTATCGAGATGCAACGATTGCGTTGGCTAGGCCATATCATAAGAATGAGCGATGATGAACCCGCTAAAAAGGCTTATAAATACGGGTACTAAATTTTATACAATTTGTCTTTGTGGAAACGGACAGATCCTGAGATTTTGAATTCAGATTACTGTTGGAGTTTATAATTGTGGTAGTTTTGGAAACACCTACTTAAAGGAAAGTACTACATGGTATATGAGATATTGAGTTAGTTTTGGAGTAAAATATGGTAATAAATTTGGCACATTTTGGAGTTGGGCGAACGGATAGGGCTGGAATCATGAAATTTGGACCTAAAATTATGCTTGAAATGTAGGATAGAAATATGGATGTATTTTATTTTCAAATTCAGGGATACATCTGGAATCCTGAAATTTGTAATAAAGATTACTGTGGAAATGAAGGATTGATATACTAAGGTAGCTTTGGTAGTTGATAAAATATGGAACTGGAATTTTGAATTTGAATGTATTAGAATCACTACTGTTGGTGAGTAGAATGGAAATATGTAAGTGATTTCGGAAATAATTGCTTATGTTTGCGAAAAGTACCAAATGGTACTACATTTGATATTGGGTTAAGAAAAAGAGTAGGGGTTCGAGAAGTCGGTATTAAATTCAATGTTGTTGTGGAGGGTTGAGAAATGGATGTGGTTTTGGAATGTATTAAATGGTAGTCAATTTGTTGTTAGATATAGGGATAGAACTGGAGTGAAGCGTTGATATATGATGATGGTTTAGGAAATATTTACGTATCACTAAAAGTACTAAAACGTTCTAAATTTTGTATTTGGTGTACGGAAAACGCTGGAATGTTAACATTTGGTATATGAGTCCCTGTGTGGGGTTTAGATATGGAGGAGGTATGGGGTTGAGATATGGAGGTTTTGCAAATACGGTAGGTACTAAAGAGGTTAAGCTGAAGATGGGATATCAATTGGTGTGGATATGGTCGAGGTTTTGGAAATTAGTACTCATGTGTACTAATTTGTAGCAAATTTGTTACAATTTGGATTTGAGAGTAATGATAGTGCAGGAAACCTAAAATTTGGAATAAATGAAGAGATATCACGGTTGGTATATAAGATTGATATAAGAAGTTATTTTCTAAGTTTATACCTATGTGTAAAAAATGTACCAAATTTGGTACCTTTTTGGTATTGCGTGTGGAAATAAAGCTGGAATTATAATATTAGTGTTCTAAAACTTCTAAAGTGTAATAAACAAAAGGTGTACTAGAAGTACTAAATATGTAGTCCTAAACATGAAAGCACTGATGTTGAATGAACTGGTAAATCCAACGCTTTGGAATTTGTTATGAGGATCACTGTTGGTATTAGATCAGAATGGTTAGGAAAATTCACACTTCCCTTCCGCATACGAAGAAGCGGGCACTTTGCTAGTAAAATATATTTGTTATACCCTCCACCATATTATGGAGGGTATAATTAAATTTGTCATACCGTTTGTAACACATCGAAATATTCATCGGAGATCCTATAAAGTATATATATTCTTGATCAGGGTAAAATTCTAAGTCGATATCACCATGTCCCTCCGTTGAAATCAAGATTCAGCTCGTAATTTTAAAGATAGAGCTTTGTAATTTGGTATGGAAGTCTTTATTACTCCTAGGATGTTTGGTATTGCAAATGGGCTATATCGGTCCACGCCTTCAAGTAGCCCCATAGAACGATACCTCCCGGTTTTTGGTATTTTGAAGGTTTTGGCCTCAATATTGCACCGAAATTGCTCAAATTTGGTATTTAGTCTCCGTTGTGGGTATAAAACTTTCACCTTTAAATTTTTCTATAAAGGTCCACGCCTTCGTATAGCCCCCATAGAAAGCTACCTCCGGATTTTCGGTATTTTGAGGGTTGTGGGCACAATGACCCACCGAAATGGCTGAAATTTGGTATTTAGTGTTTGTTGGGGGAATACAGCTATCCCCCCTTAATTTGTCGGTATAGGTCCGCGCCTATAGAACGGTATCTCCCAATATTCGATATTTTGAAGCATAAAAACTTTCCCCCAGAACTTTGTCGGTACAGATCCACGCCTTCATGTAGCCCCCATAGAGCGGTGCCTCACGATTTTCGGTATTTTGAAGTTTGTGGCCCCAACAACCCACCGAAATGGCTGAAATTTGGTATATATGTTGGTGGTAAAAACCTTTCCGATTGAAATTCGTCGGTATAGGTACACGTTTTGATATAGGCCTCATAGAACGGTACCTCCCGATTTGCGTATATCTGAAGGTTGTGATGTCAATATCCCACCGAAATGACTAAAATTTTTGATGGGGTTATAAAATATTCCAGAAGAGAATTTAGAGTATAGGTCCACGTTTACCTATATCCCCCATAGAAACGTACCTCTTGATTTTCGGTATTTTGAAGGTTTTAGGCACATTGTCTTACCGAAATATCGCAAATTTGGTATTTAGTGTTCTTTCCGCCAGGAATTTGTCGGTATAGATCGACGTTGTGATTTAGCCCCCATAAGACGGTACCTCCCGAATTTCAGTATATTGACGGATAGCCACATTGTTTTACCGAAATTGCTGAAATTTGGTATTTAGTCTTCTTCATAAACGAAAAGAAGCTAATTGTTCCATTTTACTTAAATACCACTCGTGGTGAAGGTTATAACAATTTCGTGGAATATGTAGGTACCGTAATGTGGGGCTATACCAAATCATTGATCGATAGAGTAGATCGATAAACTAAGTTTGGGCAAAATATTACGAAGTGCAAAATTTGGTTAGAATTGCTGGATCCGACAGGCAGACGGACGGACAGACAATGCTAGATCGACCTTCAAATTGTCTGAAACGAATTTTGTTCAAACATACTTGGGGTCTAAGACCATTATTTCGATGAGGCACATTTTTGGTAATATCAAAGTGAACACATCCTCATTAGCCTAAAGTCAGAGGGTATAAAAACTTTTCTTGTCGTTGAAAATGCATTAAATACAATACAGGTGTAATGATGTCTTGTATTTAATACATCACGACTATTATACAACATCTCCGGTACATATACGAGTATGTACATATGTCTAATTAATTCCCAGCATAAGTGAGATGACTTAGCAATAATATTAAATGTGTCTGTCTTATTTTTGTTTACACAGCCATTATAATTTGTATTTTATTTCTTGCATCTCTCCGAGAGATGATTAGAGCAATTAACATGGCAAAGTAAATGGATTTGAACATGGCAACATAGCTTTCTTATCAATAGAGTAATTAATTATTTATACAAATTATTATTGGTGTTGCTGTTGTTGTATTTGGCTAATAGTCGCTTAAATACATTGGCAATAATCAATGTTATCTGCTGTGTTAATTGTTGGAATAGTTGTTCGTACATCTGTTTGTTTGTGTCTGCTCTAGTCTGGTGTGGTCCATGGAATTGTCGGAGAAGAAATTTCATTGCTTCAGCGTCTTTTTGTTTCGTTTCATTTGTTTTTCTGTGATTTTGGTGTGGTCTTGCCATGCTTTGGTTGCTTTGGCTTGATTAAGTTAAAAAGCCATATCTCTAGGGGTGAATAAATGAGCGAATGAATGAATAAATGTTCGTTTGCCTGTTAAAATAAAAATGTTTATGTTTATGTTCGGCTAGATGAGGATGATGATGTTTGTTTGTGCTTATTTGTAAACATCATTTTACAATTAGTTAAACAAGGAATTTTGATGTTTAATGAAGAGGAGAAAAAACAAGAAAAAAAAAACAGCAAGAAAATCGCTCAAGATGAAAAACAACAGAAATTAACATTTATTGGATTTTATCTGTTTTGTTGGAAAGTTGTTGTTATTGTAGGCAAAGAAAGTTTTTTGTTCTTGGCTGTCATAAAAACAACTGCAAGAGTTTTGGGATATTTCTAAACATTTTGCCAAACATCATTAAAAATTTTGAGCAATTTCTTTGCAAATTAAGGAGGTTTCTGTTTTTGTTGGTGGCATAAAAGCTTTTTAATGACTACAAGAGTTGCTTGTACGAGATACCGCTAATAAATAAGCAATAATTCTGAACAAACATAGGTTGGACTTTTTATGGGATAACTTTTTGAAAAGGGTAATGACATGATGATCATTGTGTTATATTAACAATAACACTGTGCGACAACAAAAAAAATGACAATGAAAACTGAGCAGATTATGAAAGTAGAGCTAAAAATATGAGACACGTGTATCGGCGTTTTTAAAGTTTACATTGGAATGTGACCAAAGTAGACGGGGCAAGTTCCGCCCATTTCTAGCTTTTTCGAAACATTGGAGTTAAGATATGTTGGAATCTTTGCATTTTACTCAGGAGAATGTGGGAAATATTTTTGTTAAAAATGTTAACCCTCATGTGGTTCATCATAGAGGATTTTTTTGTCCTTTTTTCGAAAATTGTTCAAGACCCCCTTTTAAATGTGATCATATCAAATCCAAATATTCTACAAAATTGTTCGTAATAAAATTTTACTTTAGGTCTCAGAATACACCAAATCTGTAAATCTTACCTAATCGCCAGGAGTCTCTAAAAATGAAAAACACGTTTTAGGGTTAAAAACGGACTTCATCTGAATTTATTCAAAATTGTCCCACAAAACATAATAGAGGGATGACGTCAAATACAAAAATATTTTCCGTCAAATTTCACTATAGGTCTACGAGACATATTTCAGGTTATAGATCTGGTTAATATAAACTATATACGCCAACTCCTTCGGGTACCTCCTGAACAAAATTTCGGAAAAATGCAGTTTAACAACCTGTTTTTTGTACGGAATGTTTCTTAAAAAAATTAATTTTTTTAACAGCCTGTTTATGTATGTCGGACCTAAACCAATGCTAAAGGAAAACAGTCACTCACTTGCGTCTAAAAAGGCGTTCATGTATTTCACAAACTATCGTGCGAAAACCAAGCAAAAGGAAAGCAATCACTCACTCACTTCCGTCTAAAAAGGCGTTAATGTATTTCACAAACTATCATGCGACTGCCGTTACGTATCCTATGCGAAATACTACTAATTGGAATGTACATTTATAGAACTATGAGAGCCAAAAGAGGCTCTGATTCAAAATACCGGAACATTTTATTTTCTCAAACAAAACAAATCACACATATTCCAATGTTTGTATGTACATACATATATGTATGTGTACATATATGTATGTTGTGGAGGACCTATGTTGACAAATTTCATATGGGAAGTTTTATACTTCAAATGAGGACAAAATACCAAATTTCAGCAATTTCGGAGGAATATTGAGGCCACAACCTTCAAAATACCGGAAATCCGGAGGTACCGTTCTTTGGGGGCTATATGAAGGCGTGGACCCATACCAACAAATCTGGGGGGAAATTGTATACCCGCAACGAAGGCTAAGTATCATATTTCCGCCATTTCAGTGTGATAATGAAGCTAAAACCTTCAAAATATCGAAAATCGGGTGGTACTGTTCTATGTGGGCTGTATTAAGTCGTGGACGTAACCAAAAAATTTCTGGGTTAAAGTTTTACACCCCTAACGAAGACAAAATACCAAATTTCGGCCACATCGGGTGAATATTGAGGCCACAACATTCAAAATACCTAAAATCGGGAGGTACCGTTCTATGGGGTTATATGAAGGCGTTCACCCTTACACAATATTAGCGGGGAAATTTGAATACCCCCAATGAAGACTAAATACCAAGTTTCAGCCATTTCAATGGATTACTGTGGCCATAACTTACAAAATACCGAAAATCGGGCGGCACCGTTCTATGGCCAACAAAATCCTGGGGGAAATTGTATACCCCCAACGAAGACTAAGTACCAAATTTCAGCCATTTCGGTGTGATAATGAAGCTAAAACCTTCAAAATACCGAAAATCGGGTGGTACCGTCCTATGGGGGCTTTATCAAAACGTGGACCGATATAGCCCATTTGCAATACCAAACATCCACAGGAGTAGTAGAAACTTCTATACGAAATTACAAAGCTCTATCATAAACATTGCGAGCTGTATCTTGATTTCAATAGACGGACATGGTCATATCGACTTAGAATGTTACCCTGATCAAGAATATACACTCTGTTTCATGTCAATAGCACATTTCAAATTGTTTTTTGTTACTTCTGTTTAGTCGATATCCGTGGAATAACCTCGAGAAAGTTTATATATCTTGGTTTGTAATTTTATGAAGTATCTTTCAACAGAAAATTTGGCTTCGATAACGTACCGTTATATTTTTTTTTAATTTTCTTTCAAAAATCACAAAAGTTGTACGGTTTTAATTGTTTTATCGGAATAGCACATTTTTTAATAACTTGAGTAAAAATGTAAATTTTTAATGCTACTGTTACGATTCCTTAAAATTGGAATAAATAAAAGCTATTTCAAGTTTAAAACGGTAAAATTGGTCGAACCATGACTTTAATACCGGGGAAATAAGACCTTATGAAAGCTGTGGACTTTATTTGTCTATAATACTTTAACAATTTGGCATAATTTGACAGTTTCTTTTTAGTTTTATAAAAAACTAAAGAATAACGAAGGAATGAATAGAGATGGTGAAACATAAACTTGAAATTCAACTGAAAATTGGGAATTTTTGGTCGAGAAACTTCAAATTCCTACGACTCCTATTCTATAATACGGGTCAATCATGGCATTAAGATAAGTTAATCATTAAAATATCAGGTTATTGTTATTACTCTGGGTCTTAGCCAACATACTATCAAGAAAAACCGAGGTCCCTCCTATACACAGAAAAAAAAATTGGGTGACCCAATGCCAATGGTATTATATGTAGAAACCTTTCTTACATTTAAAGGCAGATTTAATAAACATTCTGATCCAACCTCAACAGTGATCCTCATAACAAATTGCATTTATCGATTCACTCAATACCAGTGCTTCAATATTTAGTATTATTTAATACTTTTAGTACACTTATTGTACGACCACCTCTAACAATGAACCTGACAAATAAATAATATATCAGAATTCCACTTCTATTCCTTAGCCCAACACAAAATTTATTGCAATTTTGTACTTTTCCCACACTAATTATATAATTCCAGCTTCGTTGTTACACCCAACATCAAATTTAATATCATTTGGTACATTTCGTATTTCTCAATAAATCAGCCAGCCCTCAGCCTAATTTCAGAATTTGTATGCATTTCAAAAAATTCTTATCTGAACACCAACACAATATATCCCTTCATGCAACACCAAACAGGTACACAATTTAGTACTTATAATATGTATACGTTTCAAAAATTATTTCCTTTTATCCAAAACTATATCCCAACCGCGATTTAGTATTTTTTGTATACATAAGTACGAATTTCCAAAACTTCCGCTCTAAACGTCAACTGCTATCCTAATGCCGAATTTCACAATTTCAGTTCTTCCCCTTTACACAATAATAATTAGATCCAAATTCGGTGTCATTTAGTAATTTTCGTACACTCTGTACGTATATATATCCACAACCACATCCTTATCTCAACCCTACACACCAACAGCGGCTGTAATACCAAATTTCAAAATTCCACCTCTATTTATAATATCTTTAATACTTTTCGTATGAAAGTCCGAATTTCAATAACTATCTACGAACTTCCAAAACTATCTCAGTCCCACACTCCAACAGTAATGTAAATTTCAGGATTCTAGCTCTCTCCGTTCACCCAAAACCAAATTGAACCAAATTTAGTACCATTTAGTACTTCCGTACTCATAAGTACGAATTTCCAAAACCACCTCAATCCTACACTCCAACATCAATCTTAATTTCAAATATCAGGATTCCAGCGATATCCGTACACCAAACTCCACATTGTACCAAATTTTGTATTTTTCGTATCCATAAGTACGTCTTTCCAGAACTTCCTCAATCCTACACTCCAACAATAACCTTAACTCGAGTCCAGCTCTATCCGTTCACCCAAATATATATTGTACCAAATTTAGTAGCATTTAGTACTTTCCGTACCCATAAGTACGACTTTCCGAAACTACCTCATGGTGTGTAGGATAACCATTAGTAATCTTAATTCTAAATTTCAGGATTCCAGCTATATTCGTTCCCCCAAATCCAAACTGTACCAAATTTAGTACTTTCCGTACCCATAAGTACGAGTTTCCAAATCTACCTCAATCCTACACTCCATAAGTATATAAATTCCAGCTCTACCCGTTCACCCAAATCCAAATTGTACCAAATTAAGTAGCATTTATTTTGGTTTAATATAAGTATCTGTTTACCCAAATCCAAATTGTACCATATTTAGCACATTAAGTACTTTCCGTACCCATAAGCACGAATTTCCAAAACTTGCTCAATCCTACACCCCAACAGTAACCTTAATTCAAAATTTCAGGATTCCAGCTCTATCCGTTCACATAATTTAAATTGTACCAAATTTAGTACCATCTAGTACTTTCCGTACCCATAAGTACGAATTTCCAAAACTACCTCAATCCTACTCTCCAAAAGTAATTAAATTTCAAATTTCAGGATTCCAGCTCTATCAGTTCACCCTAATCGAATTTGTACCAAATTTAGTACCGTTTAGTAATTTTCGTACCCATAAGTACGAATTTCCAAAACTACCTCAATCGTTTAGGTTTCCAGGTCTATCCAAATCCAAATTGTACCAAATTTAGTACTTTTCGTACACATGCGTATGAATTTCCAAAACGACCACCATATCTCAATTGTACACTTCGACGGTAATCTAAATTCCAATTTTCAGGTTTTCAGCTCTATCCGTTCACCCAAATCCAAATTGTACCAAATTTAGTACAATTTAGTACTTCTCGTACACATAACTACGAACTTCCAAAAACTTTTCCTTATATCAACAATACTTCCCAACATTAATTCCCATACCAAATTTGAAGAGCTATATCCGCTCATAATATGCAATTGGTACCAAATTTAGTAACTTTTAGTACTTTTCGTACACTTATAGGTCGAATTTCCAAAAACCCTTTGGTATATCCCTCTAACTCTGCATCAGTGACCCCCGTTCAAAATGTCAGAATTCTAGCTCTTCTCGTTTGCCTAATGCAATGGTTACCATATTTAGTACCTTTTAGTGTTTTTCGTACGCTTCTAGGACGAATTATCAAAAACCCAGCCTTATCTCACCCCTACACACCAACAGCAATCCACAGTCAAAATTTCAACTTTCTAGCTTCAGTGACTCACTCATCACTAAACTATTTTATATAATAAGATTAGTACCGTTTAGTAATTTTCGTACCCATAAGTACGAATTTCCAAAACTACTTCAATCCAAATACCAATACCAAATTTAGTACCATTTAGTACTTAACGTACACATAACTACGAACTTCCAAAAACATTTCCTTACATCAACAATACTTCACAACATTAATTCCCATTCCAAATTTGAAGAGCTATATCCACTCATAATATGCAATTGGTACCAAATTTAGTAACTTTTAGTACTTTTCGTACACTTATAGGTCGAATTTCCAAAAACCCGTTGGTATATCCCTCTAACTCTGCATCAGTGACCCCCGTTCAAAATGTCTAGCTCTTCCCGTTTGCCTAATGCAATGGGTACCATATTTAGTACCTTTTAGTGCTTTTTGGACCCTTCTAGGACGAATTTCCAAAAACCCAGCCTTATCTCACCCCTACACACCAACAGCAACCCACAGTCAAAATTTCAACTCTCTAGCTTCAGCGGTTTCGTCTGGGCGATGATATGTCAGTCAGTGACTCACTCATCACTAAGCTCTTTTATATAATAAGATATTTAAAACAGTGCTTAAATTCATGGCTATCGGCTTGTGCTTAAAAACGGGCCTGCAACATCCTAACAAATTATAAGAAATTCTACTCGCGGGGTGACAATTTTTGATCGCTATAATCATGACCATTTTAAGAATGTGTATACAAATAATAAGAAACAAGTAAAAAAGCGTTAAGTTCGGCCGGGCCGAACTTTTCATACCCTCCACCATAAAATATTCGGAACTAAAATGGAATAATTAGTTTTCATTCCTGTCCCCAACTTTAAGTGGGTACGTTAAAATGTCAGATAATGTACATATAATGTTTCATTCGGTAGGCCCTTTTTTATGGTTTATGGTGCCTATATCTAACTATGTATGTTGACAATTTTTGGTAGGCTAGAAATTGGGAGGTACCGTTATATAGGGGTTATAATAAAACATGGACCTATGTTGACAGTTTTTGATGGGAGCCTTTAATGTGAAATAACTCCTAATGCGGTAAAAATTGTAGCTAGAATCCTCAAAACACCGAAAAACGGTACATAACGTGGGAACTTCAAATGTCATTAGCAGCTAGTTCGGAGGTATGTGGGCTATACGAAAATATGAACTTAAATGAACAATTTTTGTTGGCTTTTAAATTTCAAATTACAGAAAGTTCGTCCAAAAAATAAAGGTAAAGTACGGAAAATCGGGAGGTTTGTTTTGAGGCTATACCAAAACATGGACCTACGTTCGGTTAAACATTATAAGTAAAATCCTCAAAGAGCCGAAAATTGGGAAGTATCTTTATATTGGGGCTATGTTGAAAATTGTTGATGCAGATGTGTGGTGACCACTACAACCTTCAAATGTCAATTTACAGTTAGTTCGGTTAAAAATTATAGCAAAAATTTCCAATTACTGAAAATTGGTAGGTACCGTTATATGGGAGCGTTGGGACCACTAAGAACTTCAAATGTCAAATTACTGCTAGTTCGGTTTAATATTGTAGTTAAAATCATCAAATTACTGAAAATCAGGAGGTACTTTTATAGCTTTATCAATACATCGACCTTTCTTGATAATTTTTGGTATAGAAGTGTTGTGACCACTAAGAATTTCTAATGTCAAATGTTCAAATTACAGATAATTCGGTTAAAACTTGTAGGTAAAATTCTCAAAATACCGAAAATCCGTTATATGAGGATACCGAAATCCGTTATACCGAGGTACCGTTATATGGGGCTATACCAAAACATGGACCTACGTTCATTACTATTTCGAATATAAGTTTTTTTGGTCACTAAGAACCCTAAATATCCAATTATAGCTAATTCGGTCTAGAAATGTGAATTTAAACGTCAAAATACCAGAAATCGGGCGGTAACGTTATATGGGGGCTATTCCAAAACATGGACCTATGTCCAATAGTTATATAAGTTTATTGAGATTTAAGAACCCAAATTATAGCTACATCGTTCTAAAAATGTAGCTAAAAACGTCAAAATACCGTAAATCGGGGGTACCGTTATATGGGGGCTATACCAAAACGTGGACCGATCATCAAACTTGACCTGCCTCCAAACAAAAGACACATTTTCCCAAAATTTCAGACAATTTTGGTTGAGAAGTGTAGTGACCACTAAGAACTTCAAATGTCAAATGTTCAAATTACAGCTAATTCGGTTAAAACTTGTAGGTAAAAATCTCAAAATACCGAAAATCAGGAGGTACCGTTATATGGGGCTATACCAAAACATGTACCTATGTTCATAATTTTTTCGAAAAGTTTGTTGGTCACTAAGAACCCTAAATATCAAATTATAGCTAATTCGGTCTAGAAATGCGACTTAAATAGTCAAAATACCTGAAATCGGGCGGTAACGTTATATGGGGGCTATTCCAAAACATTGATCCATGTCCACTTGTTTTGTTATATAAGTTTATTGACACTTAAGAACCCTAAATGTCAATTTATAGCTAAATCGGTCTGAAAATGTAGCTGAAAACGTCAAAATACCGTAAATCGGAGGTACCGTTATACGGGGGCTATACCAAACCATGGACCTATGTCCACAACTTTTGTTATATAAGTTAAGTGACGCTTAAGAGCCCTAAATGTCAAATTAGAGCTAAATCGGTCTGAAAATTTAGCTAAAAACGTCAAAATACCGTAAATCGGGGGGTACCGTTATATGGGGGCTATACCAAAACGTGGACCTATGTCCACAACTTTTGTTATATAAGTTTATTGACACCTAGTAACCCTAAATGTCACATTATAGATAAATCGGTCTGAAAATGTAGCTAAAAACGTCAAAATACCCTAAATCGGGGGGTATCTTTATACGGGGGCTATACAAAAACGTGGACCTATGTCCACAACTTTTGTTATATAAGTTTAGTGACGCTTAAGAGCCCTAAGTGTCAAATAAGAGCTAAATCGGTCTGAAAATGTAGCTAAAAACGTCAAAATACCGTTAATCGGGGGGTACCGTTATATGGGGGCTATACCAAAACGTGGACCGATATAGCCCATCATCGAACTTGACCTGCCTGCAAACAAAAGACGCATTTTCCCAAAATTTCAGCGTCCTATCTCCATTTTTGTGGATGCTACAGTGATTACCACAGACTGACGGACGGACGGACGGACATGCACAGATTGACTCAGAATTTTACCCTGATCAAGAATATATATACTTTATAAGGTCGCAAATGAGTATTTCAATGCGTTACAAACGGAAAAACAAACTTAATATACCCTCCATACTATGGTGGAGGGTATAAAAATCTTTTGGAACACAAAACTTTGTTCATTATAAAAGTAGTTTCTTATAACCGATTTTCACTATATCAGAATTCTACTGTGTAATTCTTTGTGTTAGCTTACTTTTGTATATAAAGCTTTAATAAAAAATAATTTAAAAAATTAAGTTTCAGTGTTTTATTTAGATATGCTCATAAAACTATAAAATAATTTGTCGCTTAGCCTCAATAAATATATTCATTCTCATGATAGAATCTCTCAAATAAAACGCTTGCATTTATATTATGAATGGTGGCAAAATTAAACGGCAAGCGTTTTATTTGAGAGATCATGAGAATGAATATATTTTGAGGCTAAGCGACAAATTATTTTTTAGTTTTAAGTGCATTTCTAAATAAAACACTAAAGCTTAATTTTTTAAATTATTTTTTATTTTTAACTTTTTAGTAAATAAATTTTTTTTTGACCACTGAGAACCCCAAATGCCGAATTACAGTCCATTTTAGCAGAAAATGTAGATTAAAATGCTTGAAATTGGGTGGTACCGTTATATGGAGGCTATATTAAACCTTGACCTACGTCCACAATTTTTAGTGGAGAAGTTCCTGGACTATTGAGAACTCTAAATGCCAAGTTACAGCAAATTCGGGCTAAAAATGAAGACAAACTCCTCAAAATACCAGAAGTCGGGTGGTACCGTTATATGGGGACTATAGGAAAAAATGGACCCATATTGGTTTTGGTTTCATATTCATGTATTGTCATCTAAATCTGAAAAATGTGCAAAGTTTTAGTTCGATTGGTCAACTGCAACCGTGCTAAAAATCAGTTACCAGATTTTAAAATGGGATCAAGTTAGACACCTTAAGAACACTGTAAGAATGGACCAATATTGGTTTTGATATCAGATTCATGTATTGTCATCCAAATCTGAAAAGTGTGCAACGTTTAAGTACGATTGGTTAACTGCAACTGCGTGAAAAATGAGTTGCCAGATTTGAAAAGCAAAATACCGGAAATCGGGTGGTACCGTTATATGGGGCTATAGGAAACAATGGAACCATATTGGTTTTGGTTTCATATTCATGTATTGTCATCTAAATCTGAAAATCAGTTACCAGATTTGAAAAGGGGGTCAAGTTAGACACCGTAAAAACACTGTAAGAATGGACCAATATTAGTTTTGATTTCATATTCATGTATTGTCATCCAAATCTAAAAAGTGTGCAAATTTTAAGTTCGAATGGTCAACCGTAACTAAGTAAAAAATGAGTTACCAGATTTGAAAAGCAAAAAAGAAAAAACAGTGTAAAAATGGACCAATGTTGGTTTTGATTTCATATTCATGTATTGTCATTCACATCTGAAAAGTGTGCAAAGTTTTAGTTCGATTGGTAAACTGTAACTGTGTTAAAAATGAGTTACCAGATTTGAACTAATCACACCCCAAAGCAAGTTAAATAAAACACTGTAAAAATGTATAAAAATCCCATAAGTCCACCGCTATTAATTTTTGCCTCAATAGTGCAATGGCACTTTAGTAACTGAAAGAAAATTAATTATTTCATAAATGTTTAAAATATTTTATGGTGGAGGGTATAACATATATTCTATTCTTAACTTCGCTTTATGAGACAGGTGTTCTGCATCGGACCACTTAAGTGTTATATTGTATTGTAGACTTTCCCATCATGAATTTTACTCTAGCAGGACATTGCAAATTTATATTAATTTAAATAATATTTCCACAAGATACAAATCTCTGCATTCAATTCAGTTTTAGCTCAAATAACTTTAGCAAAACAATTCAATATTAAATATACTAACCACCTGTAAACTAACATGGAAATCGCACACAACATTTTAGAGAATTTACACATTGCTTTCATATTGTCATACCGACACAAAAGCAATAAAATCTACAATTCTGATTTGAATTCACACAATCTATGGATGGACGTGTGAACTCCTATGTTTACCACATTCTCAATCGTCATTCAAAGTGTTATTTGCATGTGAGTGCATTGTACCCAAATGTTGGTTGGTTGGCACTTGAACAAGTGTCAATTTTCAACTAGCAGATATTTTACAATGCATTTAAATATCACCTCTCATGCCCAGACAAGATACACAGTGCTGAAAAATTTGCATTCAAAACAGACAACTACCGTTCAGTGCTCTGCTTCTTCTTCAACAAAAAGGATAGAACAGGGTATTGACACAATTCTCAATTGTTGTTTAAAATGAATTTCACTGACATCTGGAATTTAGGAATGGTTTTGATTGAATTAAAGTGAGCTGGAGATGTGATGCGATACAGAACATAGAAACATATATACAAAAATGAAAAATATAAGTTTTTAAATTGTATATGGATACCTGTTTGGGGTAAATAGGAAGAAGTATTTTCTATTGAATAAGTTTAGCATTCGTCTTCAATAAGATTTTTTAAAGCTTTCTTTATTTTAATATTTTGTTATTTTTAAAAAGAAATTCAATTAACAAAGAATCATTAATTCTAAAACAATTCTTCTTTACACATTATTCCACTCGTAAAGAATTCCAATATGTACAAAAGTATCACCCCAATATCAAACTTCTTAGACAAAATGGAAGAATGCATTTATTCCATGTTAGTGAAACAAATCTTTCTGGGGAGGTTTTTACATAAATTGTAACAAATCGTAAATTTCCCACAAAAAAGTTAGCTGCTGAAAACATTCTTCCAGAAAGCCACACAAATTCGAATTACAACATTTATCACAAACAACGAATGTCAAGATTTAAAGAGAAGTTTCTAGCGAAAAAAAAAAATACAATGCTCCCTGAAGGATGAAAACTGGCATTTAGTTGTTCCATGCAAAGAAAGCGTGCTTAACTTTAAGGCACAATTTTCAAAATGCAATTCAATACCATACAAGTAAAAAATCGGTAAGTTCGACCAAGACGAACTTTTTATACTTTCCACCATAAAATACGATGGTGGTTCGGAAACTTCTTAGCCTATCAAAGAAAGAGAATAGTTAGTTTTTCAAAAATATTTTTATTTTTCAATATAATCTCCTGAAACTTCAATACACTTAGTCCAACGCTTTTCTAGCAATTCTATCCCTTGATTAAAATAGTTTTCCTCAAGGTCTTCAAAATAGTGGTGTACAACTGTAATTGCATCTTCAGTGGAGGTAAAACGCTTGCTAGCAAGGATTTTTTTTAGATTTGGAAACAAGTAAAAGTCACTGGGAGCTAAATCAGGAGAATAAGGTGGGTGGTCAAGCAACTCGTACTTTAATTCGTTGATTTTAGCCATTGTTAAAACACTCTTGTGCGCTGGTGCGTTGTCTTGATGAAAAATTATTTTTTTGTGTTGTAAGCCAGGACGTTTTTCTCGAATTTGTACATTTAATTGATCCAAAAGGTTGCAATAGCACTCTGAATTTATTGTTTACCTTTGAAGTCCCAAAAAACGTTGCCATAACCTTACCAGCCGATTGAATTGTTTTTGCCTTCTTTGGGGCACTTCCTCCAGCTTCAGTCCATTGTTTGGATTGTTCTTTTGTCTCTGGAGTATAGTGGTGGACCCATGTTATGAAATGACGCTTAAAATCCATTTTATTTCGCTTAAAACGATCCAAACAAGCTTGAGAAATGTTCATTCTTATGCGTTTTTGATCGACTGTCAACAAATGCGGCACCCATCTTGCAGAAAGCTTTTTCATCTGTAGTTCTTCATGCAAAATTAAATGGACTCGATCATTTGAGATGCCCATGATATTAGCAATTTCACGCACTTTTATTCGTGGATCATTTAATACCATGTCATGCCCTTTGGCTACAATTTCTGTTGTTGTTGCTATTTTTGGACGTCCACTACGTGGTTCATATGCAATGCTTGTACGACCACGTTTAAATTCAGCAACCCAATTTTTTACTGTTGCATATGAAGGAGCACTTCCACCTAACACATTCACCATATCATTACGAATTTCTTGCCCCGATAAACCTTTTTTATGTAAATATTTAATGACAACACGCATTTCTAATTTTTCCATTGTAAAAAAATTGCGGATGCGTCTTTTAACACCTGTTTCTATATGAAGGAGTTGCCAGATCGAAACAAAATTTAACATGTGTTCATAACAGAGATGGAAGTTTCCAGAACACTTAACTTTTTTCTGTTTATACCGCGCTTTTTGTCCTAGGCTAAGAAGTTCCCGAACTGCCCTCGTATTCTAAACTAAAATGGAATAATTAGCTTCATTTCCTTTTAATAACTTTAGTTGGAGAAGTTTTGTGACCACAAGGAACTTCAAATGTCAAATTACAGGTAGTTCGGTAAAAAATGTCGCTAATATCTTCATAGCACTTAAAATCTGGAGGTACTATTATATGGGGACTATAACAAAACATGGACCTATGTTTTGTTGGAGAAGTTTCGACACCACTGTGAATAGGGAGGTATCGGGAACCTCAAATGTCAAATTACAGCTAGTTCGGTTACAAATTGTAGCTAAAATCCTGAAAATATCGAAAATCGGGAGGAACCGTTATAATAGGGCTATACATAAACATGGACATATGTTGACGATTTTTGGTGGAGAAGTTTTGTAACCGCTAGGGAGCTTAGAAGTCAAATTACAGATAGGTTGGTTAACATTTTTAAGGGAAAGTGTTAGGTACCGTTATATGGAGCCTATACCAAAACATGGAGCTATGTTGAAAATGTTTGGTGGACCTACATAGCCCGTTTTCAATACAAAGAGTTCTACGTACATACAATACATTTTACCAAAATTTCATCCACCTACTTCAATCCGTTCGGACGCTGGAGTGATTTCCACAGGCGGACAAACGGACGGTCATGGCTATATCGATAGAGAATTGCAGCTGATCAAGAATATATATATATTTTGTAGGGTCTAAAAATATTATTTCGATTAGTTACAAACGGAATGACAAATTTAATATACCCCCCATAGTATGGTGCAGGGTATACAAATATACTCTTGAAAATGCTTCAGAGATATTCTAAATATCCACAACTTCAAAAATATATGTAAAAATCAACGTCTGTAGCCCTTATGGTCCTTCTAAAAACATTCTTAAAAAATCTGGTCAATCGCATAGAAAAGTTTTCCAACAAATACGAGGGGCACTAGGAAAATTTCCGGCCTGGGCAACACGCAGTGTTCAACAGTTTTTAGACTACACGCAGAAAAATATATGTGAGAAATATTTTTTGGATCCAAACAAATATTTTTTTGGGACTGGATGCAAACAAATATATGTTTGGATCCAAACATAATTTGTTTGTGTCCAAACAAATACATGTTTGCAACATATCTCACTTTTATTTGTTTGGGTACCAATATATTTTTATGTTAGAACATGTTTTTTATGGGTGGAAAGAGAGTAACAACAGGGCTCTCGCGAGCTATGTGTATGATGAAATAGGAGAAGCAGACGCTTTGGTGGTGTGTATGCGGCCAAACACGTGTGTTTCGTGCTTTTTTGTTGTTAACCAACGTAGAAAAAATGATATTATATTGTTCTTTTTTCTTCAGTTTTCTAAATACAATCTTTGAGTAAAGACGGTAAAGTGAACGAATAAATCAGTATTTTGTGTTTTCTTAAAGAAATGGTGTGTTTTAGTAAATTAAATGCCCAATACATTTTATAATTGAATCAAAAAGGTGAATGCAAATATTTTATTGGACAAGTAAGAAATCGCATTTAATATTGGTAATTACATCAATACATCTTTCATATACATACTAACATACATACACACGTACATAAATACATTCATACATACATATTGTTAATGTCAAAGTCCTGTGTCAAAGATGCCCTTTTTGGCTTCTGGCAACTCAGGCTTTCTGACACTCTATGTAACTATTTTTCTTCGCACTACCGCTCACCTACACATACATTTATGCGTTCTGTCGTCTGTGCTTTCTCGGACTTTCTTTTTGTTCAACACAAATCACTTGCTATTCAACCATTGTACAATTCGGTAAGGATCGATCTCCACAATTTACTTCCTACATTATTTCAATAAAAAGAAACATTATTCTGTTCATATTCACAAATTGATTCCGCTTTGTTTTTCTTTCCTTTTATTCTTTTCACGCAATCCAATCTGGGAGAAATATTGTGTTTCCAACAATATTTCTTTGGTTCGGGTTCTAAGGTCTTCACTTTCTACAGGAAAACATTCAACGCTCAAACTTGGTGTTTTCATTTGGTCCTAGCGATCCGGATTCAGAGCCCTGAAATTTCTGTTCCAGTTTGGATTTTCCCGCTGCAGTTTTTATTTCAATTTTTCATCAATTCATCCATCAAAAATTAAGGTAAGTTTGTGATTTCGTTCGTTTACAAAAGTGCAAATTTTTCTATACATCAAAAGTGCATTTGCCGTCGGCAAAACAACATTTCATATTTCTTTCAATACGCGGTTTCGGTGGAAGAGTGTCGTTCTTTCGTTATATTTTCTAAGAGAAAAAGTGCAATTGTGTTTTTTCCCTATTAAAATTTCCTATTCATAGGCTATTTTAATAAAGATTAATATTTTCTCTTTATTTCATTACATTTCCTTGCATTTGTTGTTGCATAAGAGAAGTTTTCTACTCTTTTTTTCTTCATTAAAACATAATTGCATTATTTCTCATCCTTTTGTGCTTCATTCCCGCATTCAATTTCGAAATTCGCGCTGCATCTGTTCGTGTGTGGTATTCACAACAAGTGACAACAACAATTCCATTATTCTCATTATTCCTCCATTACACTTGTTCCCGCTGTGTACTGGTGATATTACAGTGTATTTTGTTGTTGTTTGTTTTCTATCCTATTCATGTGTTAATAGAGTTCTACACATTGATTTTCTACTCTTAGAGCACAATTAAAATACAGGGTTGTCAAAATCGACTAAATTCGACTCTGGTATTTTCATATTCGACTTTCGTGCAGGGTTCTCAAATTTGATTTTTCCTTCCATTAAACCTGCTAATATCTTACGAAAAATAATAATTGGTGGTTCATTTCGATATTATAAAATATATTCCAATACAAAAAAAATTAACTTATCCAATTCTGTATGCATTTTTTGGTAAATTTTTGATTTTTGAAAATATATTTATTTCTTCTTCAATATTATATTTTCGCATAATCATCAGTACGTTTCGGCACGGGTATATTTATTTTGGATAAATATATTTGTATAAAACGTCGCAAATATTTCTAAATTGTGTGACTAAATATTCTTCTCAATTTCATATATATATTTTTGCTGATTTTTCGTCCATTTTATAAAAAAAACCATCGTAATTTCAAGATTCAATTGGTCTATTTGCTATTTTAAAAGTTATCTTTTCTTGAATTCTTCTGAACCGAAAATTGACTTTTTGGTATTTATACAGCAAGTTCCATTCTAATCGGAATTTTCAGTTTTTTAATCCGAAATTCTAAATTCTGTCCATTCGACATTTATTTGTGCGTTTTTGTTCATTCTTTTTTCCTCATCAAAGGCATTTTCAAGATGTCGCTCGATTCGTTCATTCGTCTAGCCGACACCCTCGTGGGATTTGACGCTGACCTTGCGAATAATATTCTTCCAGTCACCTCCATCCATTTAATTAAGATTCATACAGATGAAATAAAGTCCTTATGGGCTAGAATAAAATCTGAGTATGATTCTTTTGTCAAGGACTACGTTTCCGAAGCCCACGGCGATGAAGAATCAGGTGACGAAGATGAAACTTCTGAACTGGATACAATTCGCGCTAAATTCAAAACCATATACCTTACTTATTGCAAGTGTATTGCCAAATTGTCCGAAATTTCAGACGAACTGCAGGCAGCTGCCGCTCCTAAGCAATCTCCTGCCCAGTCTATTCCAGCTCCTCAATCCCATTCCTCCAACAATCCCACTAGTTATTCTTTCAACTTGCCGCCTTGCGATACTGAAGTCTTTTCCGGGGATTACATGACATGGCCCACATTCCGGGACATGTTCACGGCTATGTACATAGATAATTCCCGTCTCAGTCCTGTGGAAAAATTATTCCATTTAGTTCAGAAGACCGAAGGCGAAGCAAAAGAGATCGTTCAGAAGAGCCCTCTAACCAATAATGGATTCTCTCAAGCTTGGTACAATCTTTCCGATCGCTATGAAAACAAGCGAGTTCTCGTTAATGGCCAGCTTAAAGTTCTTTTCAATTTGCCCATTGTTCATTCCGAGTCTTCTCAGGGTTTGAAACGCCTTCAGCGCGATATAAACTCCTGTATTTCCGTTCTGAAGACTTATGATATTGATGTGGAGAGTTGGGATCCGATTTTCGTTTACTTATGTTCAAACAGGCTTCCTGATTCCACGCTCACGCTTTGGGAACACACTCTTTCTGATAAGTCCAGTATTCCACGGTGGGCGGAATTGGACACATTTCTGACCAATAGGTTCCGTACGCTAGAGTCTGTTTCCGAGATGCGCAGAGGTGTTCCTGGTTCCAGTCATAAGGAATGTTCGTCCGACGGGAAATCTAAGCCGTCAAAAATATTCAATTCGTTTCAGAGTAAAGTCTCCGATCCAAAGTGTCCCTTGTGTCCAAATGAGGTTCACATTATTCGAAAATGTCCAAATTTCCTACGCATGAATCCTGAGGCTCGCAGTTCTGAGATTAAACGACAAGGTTTATGTTTCAACTGTTTTTCGAAAACACACTCCCTTAAGAATTGTCCAAGCAAGCATAATTGTTATACTTGCAATAAGCGACACAATACTCTTCTACACAAGAGTCTATTCGATTCCGCTTCCTCCGTACCGTCAACTGTGTCTGACATAGCTTCAAATCTCAATCCCAACTCCGCTTCCTTCTCTCATTCTGCTATACAGTCCACTAGCAGCGGAGCCGGGAATGTGCAAAATTACTTTGCTTCCAACATTCAGGGAGTTTTGTTGGGTACAGCTATGGTACAAATTGTACATAAGGGAGTTACTTATTCAGCCCGTGCCTTGTTTGATTCTGGTTCTGAAGGCACATTCATCACAGAACGTTTATTCAATAAACTTAAGTTACCATACAAGCGCACAAATGCACAAATTTCAGGTTTGAATAATTCCAATTCTGCCAGTGTACGTAAGCAGTGCACTTTCATTCTTTCTTCCAAACATGATCGCGATTTTGCGTTGACAATGTCCGCTTTTGTTCTTCCAAAGCTGTCCGGTAATCTTCCCAGCAATTCTCTTCCGACATCGTGCTTCAAAGATCTTCCTAATATAGCGTTGGCTGATCCACATTTCTTCAAGAGCACTCAAGTCGATTTGCTTTTTGGAAGCGACGTTCTACCGTCTCTGATGCTTTCAAATTCAATGTCTGGGGTTTGTGGCTCTCTTCTTGCTCAAGAGACTATCTTCGGATGGATCTTGACAGGTCCAATTAGCAATATTTCGTCCAGGTCAGTCAACATTGTTTCAAATTTCTGCAAAATCTCTTCGCATAAAGAGGATTCACGTTTCCTATCTCCTTCCGATTATTGTTGTGAAGATCTTTTCAAATCCACTATTACCAATCCCCTTCCAGTTCATCCAGATGATTTCAAGAGTTCAGTTCCCGACGTGGAAGTTCATGATTTCCAGTTGGCAAAACTCGGTGTAAATTCTGCACCTTACCTTACTCGTTGGGAAAAACCTAAAGCTGTTCAAAGAACTTTCGGTTCTCGATGGCAGAACGAAACTTCCGAGCCCCACGTCAGCGTCGATTCTATAGTAGCCGTCACCGATGACAATCTTCCACCGAACGCGTGGCGCCTTGGGCGCATTTCAAAAGTATACATGGGTTCAGACGGACGTGTACGAGTCGTGGATGTAGATACCCAACGGGGAACTATAACCCGGCCCATCACGAAACTCGTCGTAATATCCGCCCATAACTAGTACTTCTTTCTAGTACTATTCATTCGTTCTGATGTCCAAGCTATAACAATCCGTTATATTCGTTCTGACGTCCAATCTATAACAATCCGTTATATTCTTTCTGATGCCCAATATATAACAATCCGTCATATTCGTTCCTGCTACGTATACTAGAGCCATATGTCCAGCACCATGGCCACCCCGTGCTATATCCATCGCCCGCTCCAGAGAACCAGAATCCGGCGTATTCTTGCCGCATCTACCAAAGCAGTCATCCGTTGGTCCTGAACGTCGCTTTGAAGACTCCTGCCATGCTTCCATATTGCAATGACGATTCCAGATGCTTTTAACACTCCTTCATGGACATTATATTCCAAGTCACCACATTCAGTGAAGTTCCAGTCCTGCTTTTACTATAGTTACTTCTATTCTGAAGTAACTCGTTTCTATTCTGAAACATTATTGTCTCTATTCTGAGACTAAACATTCTGAATTCTAAAGAAAAATTTGCACTGATCTGTTCTTATTCCTATTTCTATGGACGAAACACAAACTTTCCTTTTCAGCTACATATATGTACATCATACATTCCAATTTTTTCTTTCAATAACTTCAGCTACATTCATATTATATTGTAATCCGCAAAAGTGCACACGACATACAATTTCTGTCTTTTCTTTCATTGCAGCCAGACTGCAAGGTGGGCGGTAATGTTAATGTCAAAGTCCTGTGTCAAAGATGCCCTTTTTGGCTTCTGGCAACTCAGGCTTTCTGACACTCTATGTAACTATTTTTCTTCGCACTACCGCTCACCTACACATACATTTATGCGTTCTGTCGTCTGTGCTTTCTCGGACTTTCTTTTTGTTCAACACAAATCACTTGCTATTCAACCATTGTACAATTCGGTAAGGATCGATCTCCACAATTTACTTCCTACATTATTTCAATAAAAAGAAACATTATTCTGTTCATATTCACAAATTGATTCCGCCTGTGTTTTTATTTTCTTCTACTTTCACGCAACCAATCTGGGAGAAATATTGTGCTTCCGACAGTATTTCTTTGGTTCAGGTTTCTAGATTTTTGATTTTCTACAGGAAAACAACCAACGTCCATTCTTGGTGTTTTCACATATGTATATTTGAAATATGAAATATTTATTACATTACCAGCAAAGTGCTCGCTACTTCGTATGCGGAAAGGATATAAAAACAAATAAACAATGTTTAATATTGAAATGCGAACACTGAAAAGTTTGTTATACTAATAGTAATTTTTATTTTTATTTAAGTACTGTTCGTACCACTTCGATTTTCAAACAAATCAGCTGTATCTCACCCTTACACATCAGCAGCGAGACCAACGGTACACGCCAATACTCACCCTAATTCCAAAAAATTCCAGCTCTGTCCCTACACCCAACAACAAATTGAGTACCAATAAGTAATTTTCGTATACTTATGGTACGTATTTCGACAACGACATATGTATCTCAACCCTATACTGACATTAATACAAAATACCAAACTTACCCATATTTACGAATTTTCAAAACTTTCTCAATCGAACAGGCCTACAGTAATCTTAATTCCAAATTTCAGGATTCCGGCGCTATCTGTTCACCTGAATCTAAATTGCACCAAATTTAGTGTCATTTAGTACTTTCAAAATTGTACCAAATTTAGTACTTTCCGTAACCATAACTACGAATTTCCAAAACTTCCTCAATCCTACACTCCAACAATAAAATTAATTTCACATTTCAGAATTGCAGCTCTATCTGTTCACCCAAATCCAAATTGTACCAACTTAAGTACCGTTTAGAACTTTTCGTACCCATAAGTACGAATTTCCAAAACTTCCTCAATCCTACACTCTAACAGTAATCCTAACTCCACATGTCAGGATTCCTGCTCAATCCTGCACTCAAACAGTAACCTTAATTCACAGTTTCAAAATTTCTAGCTCTACCACTAAAATATAAATAGTACCAAATTTAGTACTTCAGGATTTCACCTCTATCCATTCATCGAAATCCAAATTTTACCAAATTTAGTACACTTTAGTACTTTTCGAACACTTATAGGTCGAATTTCCAAAAACCCTGTTGTACATCTTTCTAACTCTCCATCAGTGACCCTCACACAAAATTCTCTTTCCGTTGGATAATACAAAGGGTACCACATTTAATAGCTTTTAGTACCCTTCTAGTTCGAATTTCCAAAAACCAAGCCTTATCTCACCCCTACACACCAAGAGCAACCCACACTCAAAATTTCAAGTTTGTAGCTTCAACCGTTTCGTCTGGGCCATGATCTGTCAGTCACTCACTCACTTACAAAGCTCTTTTATATGTTAAGATATAATCATTTGATTCCAAATGCCGATTTCCCGCTGATGATTTCAACTTTGAGGAAAATGTGTTTTATTTCACAACTACTGAGAAGCGTTCAACGATGTTTCTATATGTATATCACAAATGTTGTCAAATATTTCATATTCCATTTCAAAAAAAAATGTTAAATTTTTTCGCGCTACATCAAAGATTTTTGGTACATAGGTTAAGAAACAAATTCCCAGTACAAATCCGCTCGCGAGCCAGTTTTTTGTTGATGCGGACAAAAGTTATGGCGGTTTTATTTTCGTTTTAAAGACAAAATTATTATAAAAACGCTAATTATTTTACCGCGAGCAATTGCTACTAAAAAGTTATCTGGAAGTGGCTTGAGTTAGTAGATTGCATAATATTTGTTAAATGTTACTCAGTACTCGCGAAATGTATAATAAATTGATAATTTATTGAATGTAAGTCAACTTTTTTCAAAATAAAGGTCCATTTACCCGCTATAAAATTACGAAAAAATTTGTATGGAAGCAAAACTTCAAGGCGAATCAAATGAGACTAAAATCATTTTCACATTCATTATGTACTATAAAATTTTGGAAAAATCTGTATGAATACTTCCTTCATTTTGCTTAAATCTCCCATTAAAATATACGGATTTTGCTTTATAGACATTCATATAAAAGCTTTCCCATTGAGGAATATAATTGGGTAGCTGAGGATATATCACAAGGCTTCTGAAATAGAAATAGAGATCACATAAGCTATTTTAATTTATATGCATTTTAAAATACGTGTAACTCGCGTAATTATCAAAATCATTTTGTCATGTGATTTTCATGTACAGCAAGACCATATCTTATAATTTGTGTATATTTTTCGAAATTTAATTTTGAGGCTAAGATGTAGCATCGGCTGCATCTCTGTTTCCGCTAAAACGAAGATGCTGTACTAATTGTTTCATTGCAGTGGAAACGAACCGCAGAAAACGCGATAAAATGCGCGATATTTAAAGAAAAAATTTAGGTGATTTTTCTACTTTGGAATTTCTCGTAACTCGCGTTTTAGTAGATGGATTTTCACAGGGAATGATTTATTGGATCCGGAACGTAAAAAACTAAAATGTACAATCAAGTACGAGGAATTCGAATGACAATTGTAAAAATTAGTCCCGAAAAATATGATTTTTAGAAAAATGTTCGCACAAAATTTCCGCATTTGGATGCAGATTTCTATGAAGCTGTGTAGACTACATTCACGACACATATATCAAATAACTCAGAATCGCGAGTTCTACAATCCTATATACGATTTTTTTAAAAACCTTTTTGCGGAATGAAATTAGAAGAAAATGTCAAAAACACTGTAAATCTGGCTTCAAAATGTCAGCATCATTTAATGGTAGAAGCAGACGAAATTTTGAAAAGTAATGCATTAGTGAGATGTTCCTTATTTAGTTTGCTTCTACTTTTACTTTGACAGGAGAATCGGGAAAAGTTTGGTGTATTCACAAATCAAGAGAAAACAAAAAAAGGTTGGCTTCAACCCATTTTTACTTATTTCTTTACATTATTATTATTTCTTTACATTATTATTTATTTATTCCACGCAAATTAGCTTTTGATGCCAATATTTTTTGCCACGTCCAAAAACATCTCATTTTAGCCAAAAAAATTTAATTTGTATAATATAAAATCACAAGTCGCCTATTCTAAAAGGGTAAACCTTGCCCTCAAATATGTTACATTTTCAAAAATATTGGTGATATATATTTTTCCTTTTTAAAAGTGTGACTTTTTGTGTGTCTGTTGTTGCTTTTGTGTTTGGTATTTCTAAGCATTTCAATAAACCACCACCATTTATAAATGTCTGCATATGTTAGAGATAGCCAGTGAGCGCTTACTGAGAGCAAGTGAGCATACATTTCAATGTGTTTAACATTTTAAAATTTACGCTCCCTTGCTCTCAGTAAGCGCCCACTGCTGCACGTGTTTCTTTCGTGTTTGGGTTTGAATTTGTTGCACCCAAACATATAATTTGTTTGTACCCAAACATATAATTTGTTTCCACCCAAACATATATTTGTTTGCATATGTTATGTGTGGGACTGATTGCAAACAAATATATGTTTGCTGCAAAGTATGTTTGGGACATATGTTAGAGAGGTTCCTCCGTGTAAGCGTACTCAGGACAGTTTGACATGCGATTATGTGTTGTGTCGTTCACAGTGACTTGATTGAGGCCCCTCCAAAATATGGGTTTTGAACGCTTTTACGACGAAACCATCGTGTCAACACTCGAACGCCGTATCTATCGTGTTCCCGAACATCAACAGCCGAACGCCGAATCCATTGTTTCCCGAACATCAACAGTCGAACGCTGAACTCATCGTGTTCCCGAACTTCAATAGCCGAACGCCGAATCCATCGTGTTCCCGAACATCTGCAGTCGAACACCGAATATATCGTCTTCCCGATCATCTGCAGCCGAATATCGAATACAACGTATTCCCGATCATCTACAGCCGAACACCGATTACATCGTCTTCCCGATCATCTACAGCCGAACACCGAATACATCGTCTTCCCGATCATCTGCAGCCGAACACCGAATACATCGTCTTCCCGATCATCTGCAGCCGAACACCGAATACATCGTCTTCCCGATCATCCGTAGCCGAACACCGAGTACATCGTCTTCCCGATCATCTGCAGTCGAACACCGAATACATCGTCTTCCCGATCATCTGCAGCCGAATATCGAATACAACGTATTCCCGATCATCTACAGCCGAACACCGATTATATCGTCTTCCCGATCATCTACAGCCGAACACCGAATACATCGTCTTCCCGATCATCTGCAGCCGAACACCGAATACATCGTCTTCCCGATCATCTGCAGCCGAACACCGAATACATCGTCTTCCCCATCATCCGTAGCCGAACACCGAGTACATCGTCTTCCCGATCATCTGCAGTAGAACACCGAATACATCGTCTTCCCGATCATCTGCAGCCGAATATCGAATACAACGTATTCCCGATCATCTACAGCCAAATACCAAATACATCGTCCCCGATCATCTGCAGCCGAACACCGAATACATCGTCTACCCGATCATCTGCAGCCGAACACCGAATACATTGTCTTCCCGATTATCTACAACCGAACAACGAAAACATCGTCATCCCTATCATCTGCAGCCGAACACCGAATACATCGTCTTCCCGATCATCTGCAGTCGAACACCGAATATATCGTCTTCCCGATCATCTACAGCCGAACACCGAATACATCGTCTTCCCGATCATCTACAGCCGAACACCGAATACATCCCGATCATCTACACCCGAACAAAGACAACGCCGTTTCCCTCGAAGAAGAACCTGTTAATTCAACGAGAGCTACTCCTCCAATTAATCCAAATATATACCCATTGAATTCATTCTTATCGCATTCAAAGACAAGCAGATTGTAAATTAGTATTTAATCAATAAATCCCCAGTTTAGCCCCCAGGAAAGGGAGAATACTAGTCTTTTCATTTCGTAAGGTTTAGTGGGTCCTTATGGAGACCCTGGACGCGATAGAACTTAGCCCAGCCGACGAGAAAACCACGTTATAGATGGTCCTTTATCGACATACAAAGATTTAATTCGATCGATACACTCTTGCCATGATTATCCACGACGAAAGTTTGAAAACGCGACCAAATCGATTAGCTGTCAATGAGAGTCGTACCTAGAATTTTCTGAGCGACATTTTTGCAGAACATTTCGAAGCTGAAAAACGTCATTTTGTGGTAGTTTTAAAGGGGTTCTTAAAATAAAGAACGAAAAGGACATTGAAGGATGCGAGTAAGAAGGTCGAAAAGCTCTACGAAAATAATCCTCATTCGAATTGACTGAAAACATGTCATCTCATTAATCAGCTAAAATGACAGTTACCAAAGATATAACGCCTTACAGAGTCTTCAGCAGAAACTTCATCACGCCATAATTCGGAAGTTCGACTCACGGCGGATCTGTCCTTCGGGATTCTTAATATACTCACCAAGGACATTCATCCCCAAAAGCGAATTATAAAACTATAAACTCCTTTTTTCTTTTTGCAAAGTGATTTTTTCAAGTCACTGTAACAACCCAACACATGACCGTATGTCAAACTGTCCCGAGAACGCTTTGGCTAAAAATTGTCAAACTATCAAAAAAAAAAAAAAACAAAATGTCAAATGACACCTGGCGAAACTGCGTGTTGCCTAGGCCATACAATTTTTTATTGCCCCTCGTACATTCTAGAAAACGTAGGCATGTAGCCCTGAATGACTTTCAAAAATATTAAAATATTGGATTGGATTATATTAGATTAAATTAGGTAGAGAAGATAATTAATTAATCTTCTTTAAAAATATTCAAAAGATATGCGTCTATTATCCTGGAAATCTCCAAAAAATATTCCAAAATCCACACTTATATCCTTGAAAGTCTTAAAATATATTTTGGTACAAATCCACTAGACCCTAAAAATCCTTAAAAAAAAAAAAAAAATCTAAAAAAAAATAACTTCTGTTTCCCTGAAATTCTATCACAAAATAGTATTCAATATCCAAACCTATAACCATGAAAATCATCTGAAAGTCCTTGAAAATATTCAAAATAAGTAAAAAATTATCAGTCGTCTTTATTGACAGCGATATACCCTCAGCAGTAGATGACTACGGACAGGTCGAATGTTTTTAGAGTCTTTTCAGAATTTTTTGGCCCTTTTTGACATTTGAACTTGCCGACAAAAATGTGGATTTGGATTAAAGTTCAAAAGTGTTGAGTCATATCTTTTCGATAGATATCGCACTCACTAGTCATTTCAGTGGGTCATTGTATAGCTTTTGGACCAGTATGCGAGGAAGCATGGACCTGCCCACGGAGAACATAATATCGCTTTAAGCAGGGCCACAACGAACAGCATCGGTATACATTTCCAAAGGATCTTCGAACAGACCCTAAACTGCATTTAGACACAAATGTTGAACTTTTGCGGTTGAGTTACCCTAAGGAGGGGACCGACATGGGCCATTTTAGAAGCTAAACCAAATTTGGACAAAATATTAGGGGATTGAAATTGGATCCAAATTGGTTGCCCTATTCAAGAGATATCGTGAATTCTAGTGTAATTTTTTAAATGTTGGGGGGAAAGTAACGGAAGTTGGAAGTACCCATTATCGATCTGAAACAAAGTTTGGACAAAATATAACAAAATCAAATCTTGGACCAAATCGGCTGATCAGTTCGAGAGTTATTGTGCTCTCCAGCCACTACATATGGTGCCATAGGGGTTTTTTACAACTTTCGGGCTGTTTCTTCAAGAAATATGGACTTACCCTGAACAAGATTTTACCATCGTAATTGAGACAGTGAATGCAAGTTGCTTCAACAAAAATCAAAGTGATTCGAGAGCAGGTCTTAAAGTGAACTTATCCGAAATTTTGTGTGGGTGTTACCCGAAGGAGTGGAGATATTGAGTCCATATTCTTACTTGATCTATATCTGGTAGATATATTACGATGTGTAAAGTATGTACCAAATCGGTCATATACTTCAAGAGTTATAGTGCGCACATTTTTCCAAACATTTTTGAACTTTTGTGGAGGAGGTACGTGAAGGAGTGGACCGATATGGCTTATCTGCGAACTTAAACTGTAGTTGGACAAAATATTACGAACGCCATGTTTTGGACCGAATTGGCAGATTCGTTCGAGAGTTATCTTGCGCTCCAACCACTACAGACGGTGTCGGAGGGGCTTTTTCGAATTTCAGGTTATTTTCTCAGGAAATGTGGACTTGCCCCTGATGAAACTTGTACCATTGTATAGGGGACTGTGAATACAAGTTGCTACAATGTAAATCAAAGCGATTCGAGAGCAGATCCTAAACTGAACATTCCGAAATTTTGTGTGGGCGGTACCTGCAGGATTGGACCGATTGCGTCCATATTAGAACCTCATCTATGTCTGGTAGAAATTTCACGATGTGCAAAGTATGGAGCCAAGGGTTATCGTGCGCACAAATTTTCCGAACATTTTCGAACTTTTGTGGTGGAGGTACCGAAACCCATCTTCGAACTTAAAGTAAGTTTGGACAAAATATTATGAAAGCCAAATTTTGGACCGAATAGGTTGATGCGTTCGAGGGTTATCGTGCGCTCCAGCCAGACAGACGTACGGACATGGCTAAATCAACTCCAAATTATCTGAAACGGATTTCGTCCAAACATACTTGGGGTTTAAAACCATTATTTCGATGAGGCACAGTTTGCTCATATGAACGTGTATATACACTTGTTAATATAAATGGCGAGGGTATAAACATGCACGACTGTTGCCTTGAAGGTCCTTCGAAAATATTTCAAAAAATCTTTAACAATTCCCTTAACCCGGCGTTTACAAATGCCAGTATTGGCAAGACAATAGCAAAAATACAAACCTTTTTCACAAATACATTTACAAATTTTTAAATATGTTAGAGAAAAGTATGAATGTATTGGTGAAAGTGGTACGCAGGGTTAAAAACCAAACTCATAGCATTGAAAATTTTTCAAAAAAAAAAAAAAAAAAAAAAAAAAACAAGTGAGCCAAGGCCATAGTCGGACGGGGCCGACCATGCAATACCCTACACCTTTACCCTTGGGAATTGGCTTTCCACATATCAACATTTCTAACAAAATAATTGTTTCGCTTTATTGCAATTTTCATCAGGGGGAAGATCAGTAGTTCTATTTTCCTATGTAGTATACTTTGCCGGTATATGCCCTCCAGGAAATAAAATATAGACTAAAAATATTTTTTTGTATTTTTCATACAAAAGTAATGGTCCATTTCACCGGCTAAATAATATAAGATCATCATCCAAAATTATAGGCATCTTCCTCTACCTAACTCCCAACCTCGTGCAAAATTTCGTGATTATTGGGCTATAATTGCGACCTATAGTGTGTTTATCATTACACTACAAACAAATAACAGGGTATATTAGGCTGTAACTCTGTTATCTTATCATGTACACCAACACAATTGACATCAATAGAAAGGTCAAGCGTTCCTCTTCCAAATATAGCTTACTTGCCCGGAATGTCTCTTTCAAGAATAAAGATTTAAGCTGTATACTAAAATTTTTCACAATTTTCACACAAAAGTTTTGGTCCATTTAACCCTTTAAATATTATCTGATCGCCATATCCAATTGCAAGCTACTTCTTCGTCATATAATCTTACCTTACTTAAAATTTCGAGGCGATCTGACTATTATTGCGACCTACAGAGCGTCTACAAAATCGGATACAAATTATGTTTTTGGTCCATTTCACCCGCTAAATATTTCACGATCATCACCAATTAAAATAGCGACCTATTCTGATGTGAAACCGACCTCCATACCAAATTTCGTGACGATCGGTCCGTAATTGCGGCCTGGAGTTTGATTACAATTTATAATGGACAGACGGACACACGGACGGACGGACGGACACACATCTCAAAATCGCTTTATGTCGCCGAGATGTGAAGATTGGTATACCACATTGGGGGTCTCCGACGAATATTTCGCGGTGTTACATGAATTTTTACCAAAACAAACTTATAATACCCTTTCCACAGTGTGGTGTAGGGTATAAAAAACAAGCCTGTTTTCAATTCGTTTAGATGGTTCCAAATACAACACTGGCAGGGGTTAACATAAGAACATGTCATAAATCACATACTCCATACTCCTCTTTCATATAGTGGATATTATCGAAATGTTTATGCCCTACACAAGATGCAAATACAATTTTTTTGTTTTGGAAGAAAATGAACAAAAAAGGAGAGGAAGGAAAATGTCACCGGTAAAAAAAAACTTCAAGTGTTTGTTCTCTTGAAGAAGAAACGGAACAGCACAACATGAAGAGCATGATTTTGAAAGTAAGGAAATTTATGTATGCGCAACTATGCTAAAACTAAGGAAGGAAGGAAAGAAAGAGTAGAGGAAGTATGGTTGAAATGCATGTGTGTGTTTACTGATGGCTTTGTCGACAATAAGTTATTTTCTCCCCTTTATTGATTGTGGCAAAAATCTACAAAGGCAAGGGGGTACAAATCTAAGTGAAACAGTTAATTTACACTTCATATGCATGTCATGTGTAAATGGAATTTCATTAAAGATTTATAGGATTTTTTATAAGGTGAAAACACCCCATATGATAATTTTTTTCCTCCCCTTCTTAAATAAGGCTATTTTTGGCAGACTACCAAACGTGAATTTTGGAGAATATTTTTTCAACGACTAGTAAACATGGATTACTTGAAGAATATTCTTCAATGACTACCTGACTAATAACATTGTATTTGAAAGAAAAAATTGCGGAAATGAAGGCCCATATAAGTGGGATTTTAAAAACTGCAACTCAACAAAATAGGAGGTATTGAGAAATGGTAAGCAAACCCACCTTGCATGCGGGATGCTTGGGTTCGATTCACATTTACAAATGCGAAATTTTCTGAGTTTTCGGACTCGGCAATAAAAAAATGTCCCATACCATTCAATTAATATCATTCACTGATATGAGAGAAGTTTTTCATGTCCCCGCTAGGATGTTGGTGGGGAAGTATGTATCTATTTTCAGATATTACGAGTTAGACTATGGCTAACAAACCTATAATATTATTGAACTGTGAATTAATCTTCAATCTTTTATATACTGTTAATCCCTATTGAAAGTCAAACAATAGATAAGAATGCCAAAATAAAACCCTCGCAAACGACAAAAAAAAATCAACCAAATATAGATAACAGAAACAAAACCTCACTAAAGCTTTAACCGATAAATCTACGTCCAGTTTTTATTGCATTTTTTGCCAAACCAAAAACTCAAGTTCATATCTCTCGTATTCATGCTGCTTTGTTGTATCACTTAGTTTTCCTTTTACCCTGCTATTTATGTTTTTTTTTTCTTTTTTGTCCAAAAACAGAGTTCAGCTTTTGAGTTTAATGGCTTTTTTGTGCATATGGATAGATAGACGGACAAATTTGTATTACAAATGCATGCTTGCCATATTTGCCATGTACGACATGCAAAATAGATAAGATAGAGTCAACTCCCACATACTCAACATAAAGTAGATGGAGTCAAAAAAAATACCTACATACATTGTATATATATTTGTGTGTAAGCACATAGATATGAATTCGTTGACGCCGGAATAGAATTTGTATCAATTTATTTTTACAGGCAATAGTGATTTCGATTTCATTTAGGATGGAATTTGCTTGCCAAACAAAAGTGGAAGTGTCAAGTGGGTGCTGAGAATTTGTATTTAATTTGAGAATTTATATTTTTAAATAATTCAAATTACTGATTTAGTTTTGAAACATGAAAAAAAGGACAAATCGGATTTGCTGACTGCTAAATATCCTCAGCCTTTAACCATAGGAGAGGAATTGAATATTATATTTTTGTGGAGTAAAGGAGTAAACAGGGGGAAGGTGAGAAAAAAGATCAATGTGCGTTTATTCCCACATCAAAAGTTCGCTTGTTCAGTCCCAGTCGTGAAAAAAAAACTGTGTAACGTTGTTGTTGTTGTAGCAGCTTCTACAAGTACATGTAAATCCTTATTTTATTGATTCGGCTCTGCCTCCAGCTCCAAGTTCAGAAAGGACGCCACCTAAATAGGCTTCGTCCAAAGAGAGAGTAGAGTTAAGTTAGTCGGGTTGGCTGGGCAGTTAAACAGGTGCTGCGTAGAATGCGGACCGGTGCCACATGCTGGACAGATATTCCGCGTGCCATCCATCTTGGCCCAGTAAGAATTGAGGCGGCTGCACCAACCAGATCTAAGTTGTACCAGCACGACTCTGGCAGCTGTTGTTCTTCTGCTGCCACGGGTGGTGGATGATCGTCGACGATATTCGCACTGTAGGCTGCCAGAGCCTCTGCAACCGCATCAGTGTGAATGTCCCTTAAACCTGCTTGGTATGCACGTTGATCTAGAGGTTCTCTTTTATATCTTTGGACCTCTCTCTCCAGATCTCGATAATCCTCCCTAACTTGCCGGGGGGGTTCAGACATATCCACCAGATGATGATTTGGGTGGTCTTGCCTATAGCATCCAAGCAAGTACTGCATCGTCAACATCCCTTTGTGTCGACACACAGGAAGGATCTTGAACTCCTCATGTAAATGGTCCACTGCAGACATGAGGTGGCACCCTGAAGCTGTTCTCAGGGCAGCATTCTGGCAGATTTGTAGTTTATCCCATTGGGTATCACTTACTTTATCCGCATCCCAAGTGCTGCCGGCTAGGGACTTGAGGACCTTGTTCCTGTTTCTCAGCTTATCGCAGATAACTGTAGTATGCTGGGACGACTTATACCTGCTATCGAATGTGACCCCTAGGACTTTGGGGTAGTTTGAGGTCGGAATAATTACACCGTCGACCTGCGCATTCAGTTGGAGCTTCATCTGCGCCGTCCATGTGGTGAACAGTGTGGCTGTTGACTTAGTGGTGGATATTTTCATATTCCTCGCGTGGAAAAACTACAAGATCAATGAGATAGGCAGTTAGCCTTTCACAAACATTGCCGATGTTGGGACCTGACGCCATGAGTGTACAATCATCCGCGTACGTAATTAACTCATTGCCGTCGGGAGGGCGTGGAATTGCAGAGAGGTAGAGGTTAAACAGTTCCGGAGATATCACCCCTCCTTGGGGAACTCCCTGCTTCACTCTACGGGGTTTGGACCTCTTATCTCTGAAATTCACGTATGACTGCCGACCACACAAATAGTTGATGACCCAGCGTTTCAGACAAGGCCGGAGGGTGGTATTCTCGATATCTTCGAACAGCCTAGCATGGCTGACGGTATCAAATGCTTTGGTCAGATCAAATGCTACCATCACTGTTCTGTGACATGGTTTCTCCTGGTTGAGTCCTCGTCCAATATATGTGGAAATGGCGTGCAGTGCTGTTGTGGTACTATGCTGCTTCCGGAATCCGTGTTGATGATCCGCAACGGAGAAGTAATGCCTCGAGTATCTTTGCTACTGGCGATAGAAGTGCAATCGGCCTGTTTGACTCACCTCTACTGGCATCTTTGCCAGGTTTCAGCAGCCTGACCACCCTGCCCATCTTCCAGGCATCGGGAACTATTAGGGTGGCTAGCGATAAGTTGAGGAACTTGCTTAAATACTCGACTCCAGGGTCATCCAGCTGTTTTATCATCACCATAGAAAATCCGTCAGGTCCAAGCGCTTTGGATGACTTTGCGCCTCGGATAACATCTGCAACATCATCCATCGTAAATTGTGACGGTTCTTCCTCGGCTGGAAGAGATCGCAAACGACGCAAATCACTTCTCTTCGCCTGATCGCTATCGGGGTGCTCGATAAATTGTCGGCAGAAATAGCCAGCGCACCTCTTCGGATCTGGCACAGCCACGCCGTTAAACATGACAGATGTCCGATCGTCTCTCCTACCAGGGTTCGATAGCTCCTTAACCGTTGTCCACAATTTATTACAGCCGGCTCCATTGTTGCAGCACTTCAGATGTTCTAGCCACTTTTTCCGCTTGTGTTCACCGACTAATCTATTGACTTCCATTGTCAGTTCCCTGAATCTGGGATCGTTAGGGTTCGTGCGGCGAAGCTCATCACGCTCATTAGCTAATCCCTGCTGCGAAATTGGGTCTTATTTCAGGTATTCGACCAGCAGGAATAAAGCGAGCGGCTGCAGCAGTGATGATGTCTCGGAATTTCTTCTCTGCTACCCGAACATCCGAGGGATTGGACAGTTCTCTGAAACGTTGATTAGTGAACTCTCTGAAACCTTGCCAATCCGCTTTCCCATGATTAATGAAAGTGCGGCGTTCAGAGGTTATGAAGTCTGGTGGTCTGCTTATGGTGATGAGGATAGGTAGATAATCCGACCCAAGGGAAATGACGGGTTGCCATGTCACGTCATTCGTCAGACCGGGTGACAGGATGGATATGTCAGGCGAACTGTGGCAGTCTGCAGAATGTGGAGCTATATTTTTGCTCAGCCAGATCTGTACCTCTCTGGTCATTCCCAAGAGCTGAATGCCATAACTCATGATGTGCATTGAAGTACCCTAGGACCAGCCGGTTATCACCTCGCAACAGAGACCTGATGTTAGGCAAATAACGCGGGGAACAGCTATTGACCGGCAGGATATACACATTCAGCAGTTCTATCTCGGCGGTTCCACACCTTACCGCTACCCCCATACACTCCAAGTATGGGTCCCTAGAGTCTAGCTCAGGCGAAATAGGTCTGTACTGGACAGACTGGTGCAGTAGGAATGCAAGCCCTCCACCGCCACTTCTCGTACGATCCTGGCGAAGAACGTTGTATCCATCACAACTCCGAAGACTGCAGTTGTTGCTCAGTTTCGTTTCCTGGATCGCCGCGGCCATAATATTTCTCCGACTCATAAAGTTTACGATATCATTGATCTTGGTTCGAAGACCATCGCAGTTAAACTGCAGGAATGTCACATCCTTAGGAACTGGGACAGCAATACGCGGTGTTAATGGCTGCGGCTGATTGCGGGTGAGTTTCATAATCCGAAGATGTTGACGATGAAGACTCACTGGGGTTCATGTTGGTGCAGCACGAAGCAATATAAACCCTGTCGTAATACTCCCTCAGGAAGGTCAGGCCTGAACAGTTCCTGAAATGCACCCATCCTTGGCACCCGTTGCATCTCATTGACACCGACCTATGGTGGATGAGACGTTGACAAACGGTGCAAAACCATGGCCCGGGGTTACTTTCAATCCCGGCACGGACAAAAGAATCCGGAGCAGGCATTCCGGGACATGCCACTCCCAAAATAAAAATAAAGACGAACACGAACAAGTAGTTGCTAAGGTGACGGCCCCTGGCCGAGAAGATGATTTCTCGGGTCAAACCGGTACATAGAGCCGGACGTCGCTGGATTGACTGTGGTTTGTGGTGAATTTCATCGAATAGAACACATATTTTTCCATCTTATTTGTCGAATTTCAGTGACCATAAAATATCTACTTATTGGGTGCCAAAATTATCAAAATTATGCGTTATGGGTTCTGATATACTAATTCGATTTTGTTGTATTTTACGAGGGCTGCACGATAACTTCATGGCCTAACAATGAAAACCCGAATATTTATCATCAAAAATAGTTTTATCGTTTTTTTAGGTTGTCTCCTCCAGCATGATTTTTACACTTTTCCATGCGCTCAAACCAATTGTTAAAGCATTTTTCTACTGCGTTGAGACACATCGAAAACATGATTTTTGAACGCTTCAACAGCATTTTCTGGTGACGAACATTTTTGACCACGCCTTTGTTTCTGGTTGTGCGGGAATCAAATGAAGTCATTGGGTGCCAAGTCAAGGCTGTACGCCGCATGACCCATGAATTCCACGTTTTGTCCGGTCAAAAAGGCACTGTTTCGAATCGATGTGTGAGAGCTCGCATTGTCATGGTGCACAATGATTCGTCTTCTCTTGTTCGATTGTCGTATTTCTAAGGAGACTTCAGGCAAACAAATTATTGTCTACCACTTCGAACAGCCGTAAGCCGTATAGTAGTCACATGGTCAGTTTAGCTGAAGAAACAGGCGACCATTTGCTTCGAAGTGCTTCTTCCATGAACAACTTTCGTTGGATATAGCTAATCTTCTAGACCCCCACGGTCGAATGCTGTTTTGTTTCGGGCTCATATGCATAGATCCAAGATTCGTCTGTGACGATCTTATAAACGTTTGAAGCACAATTTCTTTGCGCCAATCGACAAGAGCCTTTTTGAGCGCTTGTCAAATTGTGCTGTATCTAACGAGAAAATCACATTTTGCGGCCAGGTGTTCATGCAATATCAAATGCTGGTTGGTGAAAAAAATGCCCATAGATGGCTCTATCTCATGGTATATAACATGGCGATCTTGCATTATCCATTCACGCACGGCTTAATTTTTTTCTGGCACAACGGCCGTTTTTGGACGACCCTCACAATCTTAATACTCAAGTATTTGGTTATTGCTAAACTTATTTATATAGTCTTAAGTCACTGGCTCTCTTTGACAATAATCAAATTGTAATCCTTCTTAGTATTTTAGTCCTTGGAATATGTCTTTAAAAATTTATATTTCTTATATGTTAGTCCTTGAAAAATATTCTATGGCAAATTCAAGTTTTTTCAAGATTATTGGTCCTCTAGTTCCAAATAAACACACCCTTTCGGCACTGAAATGCGTAGCTTCAATCAATCGCGTCAATTAAAGAGAAGCAAATAAAAGACATTCTGTTAAAGTTATATCGGTTTTAATGTCAAATTGATAGTTTTAGTGATTTTTTCAATTTTGTCACGCCATACGCTTTTCAAAACAGACATGCAAAGCAAATTTTGGGGGGTTTTCAATAAAATGGAGATAACGAAAAACAAAACAACAAATGGAAAATTTGTTGGTTATCAATAAAAAATCACATACATTATTGATTGAATGAGAGAGAGACAAACAAACAAACAAAAAAATCGAACATTTCCAGCCATCAACCATTGTAAGTGGATTTATGCAAATTGTTTTGCACTTTGCAATAACAACAACAAATCCAATAAAAATATGTTTAGAGGCATTATCGGCAACAACAACAAAATTTTCGAACACCACATATGATTCGATTGTTGGTTGCTGTTGTTGTTGTTGTTCTACAAATAATTCCATGATTATTTGCTAAAAGTGATTTATACGTCAATTGCATTTTTTGATATTTATATTCCGAAATATTTGTGTCAATGAGCCATCCATATATCAATGTGTGAATTTAATGTTGTCGGGGGGAGGAAGGGGGGGTGGGCAGAGAAGAGGGTGGTTGATGGTTGGTCTGTTGGTTGAAGTTGAGTTGATGTTTTGATATCGTTAATGGTGTGGGAATTACTGAATTTTTTCCCCTCCAAATCGCCTGAAAAACAATCAGCAGATTTCATCGTCAATGACTTGACTGCATGACAGACTCTATGACTGGAGGAATAAAATGATGATGAATGGTTCAAATGGATCAATGAAATGTTTGGCGCACTGCGGTTGGCTATGTTCATATTGTCTTTCCACCAGACCATGAGCCCCGCAATAGCTCAATTTGTTCTAATGGCATAGATGACAGACAATAATTTTGAAAGAGAAGATGGGAATATTTTGCATCAAATATTAAAGAATACCAATGAAAATAGTTTTGGGTTTAAAAGACAATGATAATGGTCTGACAAAAAAGGTAATGTAAAGCAGTTCGTCTAATGAGGCAATTTTTTGGGACTTGGGTGGTCCCGGCATCGACTAATACTACGTGTTTATAACTGTCAGAAACAATTGTTTATGTTACGAATCTATATTTGTTGGAAAACAAAAAAAAAATGAAACGAAACTATTGAACATGGGATATATAGAAACTATTAAACCTTCGAACTTTTGAAAGAACTGCATAAGTCGTACGTACACACAGGCAATTAATAATATAAACATTGACAGAATTCGGAATCGATCTAGCCGCAATGTTTCCTCCAAGCATTGATAAACTACCGAGATGAACCATATCGTCCCACTTCCTCGGGAACTTGTCTAACAAAAGTTCTATATTTTTCGATTCACTGTACACACAGAGAATAGATATTGTTGGAACAATCATATTCTAAGAGCAAAATAGTGTATTTTAAAAATCTGAAAATATATATTGTTGTTTCAACCATATATTTTTTATTATGAAACATGATGACACAAAATATATTGTTGCGCCAACAATACATATTTTAAGAAATTTAAAATACACTATTTTGCTCTTAGAATATGATTGTTCCAACAATATTTTTTCTCTGCGTGTACTTTAATGACTGATCAAGAATCGCTTTAGAATATCGGACAACTCCAGAAGTCCTATTCTGTAACTTTTTATAAACTTTACCATTGTTGTTACGAAAAAAAAGACATTTTAACAAAATAAAAGTTATATCCCTCACTATTCGAATATTCCTCACTAAATTGGGTTTGAATTTTTTCGCCGATGGTATTCCTTGTGGCCCTTTTTTATTCGTGGACCAATTCATTCTTCCTCAGATAATGACCAAAAATCTCTAAAATCACTGATGGCACCAACTAAATTGAAGAATTCCGAGGCAAAAATTCTGACATCCTAAGATCAAAATGGATGAGCCGCAAGGCGGGGTTCTTTCACCCGTATTGTTCATTGCGCCTTACACTGATGATTTTCTCATTCTTGCATAAAGCGTAAGCGACGTAAGTGCTCCGATTTCCCACTATCCAGCCACCGTCGCACAGTGGTTCAGAAATCGATTTTCCTGGCCGAAACCCCCCTTTTTTGTTGTCACCGATTGTTAATTTCTATATAGGATCCGATAGTACACATATTGAAACTAAGGAAAGCAAAAAAAAATAGATCAAATTATTGAAAGGTGTGGGCGTGGCGTGCTCATAAAGACGAAAAATGTTTCCCAATTTTGGAAAATACGTAATTTTTGCAAATTTCTGGAGAAAGAAACAGCTATTTTAATATGTTCATTGTTTTTTTTTTTTTTTTTTTTTTTGTGTAGGCAGGATTTTTGTCTTAATAGGGTCGTTTTAATAAATTACCGTAGCGTTTACAAGAGGGGAGCTATTTTATTTTTCCTCAGGTGCTAAATTTTAGTAAAATTCCAAGTTTAGTGGACTTGAACGTTTAGGGAATAGCTTGGAACAAAGTTCCTCTTCCACAGAATGATGTCCAAGAGTGCCCTCTTTCAGCCCATATATACTTTTGTACCCGTCCCGTTCCGTTTAAGATTTTATTCAATTTTTTGAAATTACATGGATAAAAAATACACAGAATAAATTTTTTAGCCATTTGATAAAAAAAATCAAAGATTCAATAAAAAATTTATCGATTTTCCGGCAACAAAAAAATTGTCATATTGACAAAATTCGTTAAAATTATTTGATCACATAGAAAAAAAACAAAGTGATAAAATAAAATTGTCATAATGACTAAAATATTTATCGTATTATTTTAATTTGTACTGACAAAATATTTTACATTTTGACTAAAATATTTACCGATTTATTTTATTTTGAACTGACAAAATAATTCACATATTGACAAAAATATTTATCAAAACATTACACATTTTGCTTGATTAAATAAAAAAAAATTATATTGATTAAAACAATTGTTGAAAGCTATTTTTTCAATCGATAAAAATTTGAACATATTTAAGTCCAATTTATATATGGATATTAAATGATTTCGTTTTACGAAATCCTAGAAACAAATGAAGTGTATTTACAGCTGCTTATACCCTCAGCATTTATGCTAACGAGGGTATATACACTTTCATACGGGCAAAATGTGCCCCATAGAAATAATGGTTTTATACCCCAAGTATGTTTGGACGAAATGTGTTTCAGACAATTTAGAGTCGATTTAGCAATGTCCGTCCATCTGTCTGTCTATCTGTCTGGCGACAACCCTCGAACGGATAAACCGATTTGGTCAAAAATCTGGTTTTCGCAATATTTTGTCGAAACTTAGTTTAATTTCGAAGATGGGTTAGATCGGTCCACTCCCTCCGGTAACTCCCCCACAAAAGTTCGGAAAATTTGTGCGTACGATAACTCTTGAAGGATGTATCCGATTTGATCCATACTTTGCACATCGTAAAATTTCTACCAGACTTAGGTGAGGTTCCAATAAGGACTCAATCGGTCCATTCCTTCGGGTATCTCGCACACAAAATTTCGGAAAAGTTCAGTTTAGGACCTGTTCACGAATCGCTTTGATTTTTGTTGTAGCAACTTGCATTGACTGCCCCTCATATAACGTTATAAGCTTTATCAGGGGCAAGTCCATACTTCCTGAGAAAATAGCCTGAAATATACAAAAAGGCCCTATGACACCGTGTATAGTGCAAGATAACTCTCGAACGGATCTGCCGATTGCGTCCACATTTTGGTCTTTGTAATATTTTGTGCAAACTAAGTTTAAGTTCGAAGGTAAGCCATATCGGTCCACTCCTTCAGTTACCTACCCCACAAAAGTTCAATAATGTTCGGAAAAATTGTGCACACGATAACTCTTGATGGGAGTGAACGATTTGGTCCATACTTTACACATTTTAAAATACCTACAAGATATAGATCATGTTCGAATATAGACTTTACTTGTCCACTCCTCCCGCGCAGAATTTTGGATAAATTCACTTTAAGACCTGCTCTCGAATTACTTTGATTTTTGTTGAAGCAACTTGCATTCGCTGCCTAAATTACGGCAGTAAAAGTTTTTTCAGGGGCAAATCCATACTTCTTGAGAAAACAGCCCGAAAGTTGTAAAAAAAACCCCTCGAACCGAGTATATTACCGAATATATCTATATTATGTTTTTCGCAGGCTAGTGTGATAAAAAACCCTATATATAGGATATCGAGGATATCGCAAATGTTTGAGCTTTAATCGTATCCATACTTGTGTCGGTGAATACGGCCAAAATTTTGTAAAGCCCCCTGAATACATAAGTTTTTTTTGGAAAAAAGTATTTCAATCCACACAGGCTGAGGGTATATCTCTGTCGGCAAAGCCGACTGGTACTTTTTTACTTGTCTTTACGTCATTTACGGATACAATAACACATTCCGAAAAATAAGAATTTCACAACACTAATGTTTACCAAATAACTTGACATAATTAAAAAATATAAATTTTGCAAGTTTTTTAACCATTTATTTACACTTTTGTTTTTCTACAACACACACAAACAAACAAAGACATCATAAAACAGTTGCATTTTTTGGTAGTTTATAACGAAAAATCAGGGTTGCGTATAATAGTATGGTGTTTTCGTGCGTTGTTTAGAATAAATGACGCAGCTATCGTCATTTATTTTTGTATGGTAAATGACGAAAAATGTTGCCTGCTTTAGCAAATAAATGACGAAACAGTCCTAAAACCTGTTTTTCGTGCTAATGTAAAAAACACATTAAAACCAGAGCAATAAACAACCCAGCAAAATGTTCGATGCCAAAGATGCTATTCAAGAATGGCTGCGAGTGAAATGGAATGTCATTTTTTCAGCATCTTCACTCATTCTTTTTACAAGAGCGTGACCCCCAAAAGATGCAATTCATTTTCCGATCCTAAGCATGTCATCTTTACTAACTCGATGGAATGGCATCTTCAACAATTCTTTGGCATGGCATATATACCAATCCTTTGGCATGCCATCTTAACCAATTCCCAAGAATAGCATTTTCACTAATCTTTGGCATGTCATTTTCACCAACCCTTTGGCATGTAATTTTCACGTCTTGTTCGGAAAATGGAAAATGCTGTATTGAAAAATGATTTTCATTTTTTTTATTTTATTAATTCAAAGGAATTAATGCAATAACTATAATTTATTTATCATCATAAAGTTTACATCCATAATTGCAGTTTGTTCTCGTTGTTGTAACAGTAGTTAACTGCTTTGTTCCCGTACTTTTTAATAGTAAAACTCGTAAAAGAGAGAACTGCAAAAAATTTGTTCTCACACACAAGTTTTTTGAAATAGTTCGGGAACGGAAAAATGGAAAATACGTCAAAAAAACTGGAACAAATGTCAAAGTCGGCGTATCAGCCAATCAGACGCCGGCAACCATGTTACTATTTTTTTACTCGCCCAAATTTGTCGTGTAAAAAGTTTTTAAAGAGAGCGTCATTCAGCGCCATTTTTGTTTAAAGAGAAGTGAATATTTTACAACTTTTTTGTGTACGGGAACGCTTTTTCGAGTAAAATGTGTAAAAGTCGTAAAAATTGTAAAAAGTTTTTAGTTCTGGAACACAGCTAATATGTTTGTATTCTCATTTTTCTGCTTAATCTGACTCTGGGTCTATCAGTCGTAAGAATGCGGCTATTTCGCTATTTATATGGTTTGTAACCACAAAGCTGCAAACGTAAGTTTCTTAGCAGGATTGGTAGGGCAATTAAAAAGGAGCAGTGTGTCGTGGGGGCCTGTGCTGTGTTTTCCACGGTGTCATCAGTACTTGCCCTATAGGAATTTTGACGGCTGCACCATCCCGAGCGTATTTACCCAAAACTACTCTGGTTTGTCCTGACAGCTGGCGCTTCTCAGATGCGATAGATGGTGGATGTTCTCCAAGGACCGCATTCACACGATAACCGTTTACTGCATCTGCGACTGCATTCGTGTGAAATCTACTTAAACCTGGTTGAAAGGCCTGTTGATCTAGAGGTTCTCTCTTGTAACGTTAGACTTCTCTTTCTAGATTATGAGCACGGCTTGCTCTGAGTGAGTCCTCTGCTAATATGGAGATGGCCTTCAGCGCAGTTGTTGTGCTGCTTACGGATCCTATGCTAATGATCGGCAACTGGAAAGTTATTTCTGATGCTGGAAGAACTATAGCCACAAGGGTCCTTGCTACGGGCGACAAAAGCGAAATCGGTTTGTAAGATTCACCTTCATTCAGTAGCTGACCTATTTTCCAGACTTCTTGAACGATGTGTTTGGCAAGCGACAGGTTGTAAATTTAAGTGAGAAACTTGACTTCCGGCCGTCCCAGCTGTTGCAGTCTAAACACCGCCGCTGCACGCAACAGAGTTTACTTCCTCCGCAACAGGTTTTGATTCATCTTACAAAAGGATTTTACTCCAACTGCAGATTACTATTTCGTGAATTTTATTTTACAACGTTTAGGGATCTACAAATCGACTTGTTGAGCAGGGTTCTCTAGAGCAGGCAAGGAAACTTTTATTATTGGTCTGTTCCTTTACTTTTAAAAATGGTAATTGTTTCAAAAATGGTAAAAGTGGTGAACTGCTCTCATATAAATTGTATGCTTTTAAAAGTAAGGAAACACTTTGCGGGTAAAAACTGGTAACCTCAGGCACGTAAAGGAACACGACTAATACCAAAGAGTGCAGTCCGACTCTACTTTTAGCTCAATGATTGGAACGTACATATTTAGATAAATAAAAGAATATATACATGTGTAAAAATAAAAACACAAAATTCATTTCTATTGGATCGATGGAATGGGTTCAAATGCTAAGGAAAAGATCGGATCTATAACGACTTCCTTTGAATTGGTTCAAATGCTGATGAAACGATCGGATCTTTCACGACTTCCTTCGAATGGATTCAAATGCTGATGAAAAGATCGGATCTTTCACAACTTCATTTGAACCAATGCAAAAGATCCAGTGAAATCATGGCATCTCATGGAACCACTTCCACAAAATTTTGCTGGGAACTTTAGCGATTTTTAGAACTTAAGATTGATAAAAAATTATGATATATACAATTAAAATTATCAAAAACTATTCGGAAAATTTTACAAAAGTGCCTATTATAAAAACAAACATCCATTCTAAATATGAAAAAAGAATGCAGTATTTTATTATAATTTAGTATTTTTTTTAACCAATAAATTGTATATAATGGAAAGCTATAGCTTTTTCAGACAAATGGACATTTGTTTTAAGATATGAGTTTTTATAAGAGTTAAAAAAGAATTATGAAAATATTTCTATCCCTTCAAATGTTACAGAGTTTTGAACAAGAAAAAACGATTCTGAACCACTGTGCGTTGATAATTTCTTCTTGGAGCGCAATCTTCTTTTTCCCCTACTAATCATCCAGGTCACTTTTCATTTTCTGGAAGCGAGAGGTAAATCTGGAGAATTTTATATAAATCGGAGACATGTGTATACTTACAGGCAATAATCAAAAATTATTGGCGGTAGTCTTCGACAATCTTTTCCACGGCACCTATACAAAGCAGAAATTGAAAGCAAGGAATAAAGTCTTCAAACCACTAGCTGGCACCTCCTGGGACTGTGATAAGGAAACATTTGGTGTTTAATGCCGTTATTTAAGGTCGGACTTCTTGTATGGCTCATTAAAGCCGACCATTGCCTAATTCTTTGCGTTTTTAGATATTGTACTTTATAAAAGGCACAAAATTAGTGTCATATTGCAAATCTTGAGTCCCTTGAAAGCTTTGGAGTTGTTCTTGTGCAAAATATACCTTCCTGGACGGCGATAAATGCACGTTTTTCCTCAGACGTCTCAGGAAGTAAATAGATTGCGCGGAAATCTTGGCGCAAATTACATACAGAAGGGCTTGAATTGTCTTGTAATAAGGTCTGATACAATCCTTGGACATCAACTGACGCGTCAAAATCGATTAGTTGTCAATGAGAGCCGTACCTAAAATTTTCTGAGCGACATTTTTGCAGAACATTTCGAAGCTGAAAAACGTCAACATGTGGTACTTTCATAGCGGCTCTTAAAATAGAGGGCGAAAAGGACATTGAAGGAAGCGAGTTTGAAGGTCGAAGTGCTCTACAAAAATATGTCATCCCAAAAATAAGCCAAAGCAACAGTGTTGAAAGATATAACGCTAATTACTGATGGCTTACAGGGTTTCTAGCAAAAACTTCATCACGACATAACGCGGAAATTCGACTCACGTCTGATCTTATACTCACCAAGGCCTTTCTTCCCCAACAGGAATCTTTCGTGCCCAGACTTTCACCTCCATTTTGTTGCACAGTGTAAACAAACCATAAAAATACAAAAAACTAAAAAAAATATTTGTAATTTTTTTTTAAAAAAATTTGTTCAAAATCAAAAAATATACACTTTGAGTTTTCGTAAAACTCAAATAAAAACTCATATATTTAAAAAAGGTGCATTTGTATAAAAAAGCTATAATTTGGGAAATGTTATGGAATAAACACACACATTTTTTCAGCGAAAACGGAACTTTGTTCCATGCTGTTCCCTAGTCCACTAAATTTGGAATTTCACTAAAATGTAGTACCTGAGGAAATGTAAATTAGCTCCCTTCGTGTAAACGCTACGGTTATTTAAAGAAAACAATCTTCTTAGAGACAACAATCCAACCTACCAAACAAAACAAAATGAAAACAATATTTGTTATGGTTGCCGAGAAATGCTATTTCTTACTCCTGAAATTTACAAGAGTGACATATTTTTCAAAATTGGGAAAAATTATCGTTTTTGAGAACACACCACACCCACATTTTCCAATATTTTAACCTAGTTTTTTGGTTTCCTTAGTTTCAATAAGTTTACTGTCGAATTCCATATGGAATTTGGCAATCGGTGACGACAAAAAATTGTGGGCTTTGAACAGGAAAATCGATTCCTGAACCACTGTGTCTCCCCACATAGTGGTGTATTACACAGAAACAAAATATTTCAAGAATTTTTACACATTTTCTTTCGTGATGTAGTTTTTTCATAGTGTACATGTACCTCACATAAGATACATGTGCAGTTTGTTTATACCCTCAGCATTTATGCTAACGAGGGTACATACACTTTCATACGGGCAAAATGTGCCTCATCGAAATAATTATTTTAGACCCCAAGTATGTTTGGACGAAATCCGTTTCAGACAATTTGAAGTTGATTTAGCACTGTCGGTCCGTCTGGCTGTCTGGAGCGCATGATAACTCTCGAACGGATCAAGCAATTTGGTTCAAAATTTGACTTTCGTAATATTGTGTCGAAACTCAGTTTAAGTTGGAAGATGTGTTATATTGGTCCACTCCTTCCGGTACCTCCCCAAAAAAGTTCGAAAATGTTCGGAAAATTTGTGTGCACGATATCTCTTGAATGGAGCAACCGATTTGGCCCATACTTTCCACATCGTGAAGTTTCTACCATACTTAGATGAGATTTCAGTATGGACTCAACCGGTCCACTTCTTCGAGTACCTCACTAGGTTCAAAATTTGGCCATCGTAATATTTTGTCCAAACTTAGTATAAGTTCGAAGATAAGCCATATCGGTCCACACCTTCAGGTACCTCCCCCACAAAAGTTCAAACATGTTCGGAAAAATTGTGCGCACAATAACTCTTGAAGGGAGTGACCGATCTGGTCCATACTTTACACATCCAAATACACCTGTCGTATATACATCAGGATTAAATATGGACTATATTTGTCCACTCGTTCGGGTACCTCCCACACAAAATTTTGAATAAATTCACTTTAAAACCTGCTCTTGAATCACTTTGATTTTTTTTTTTTTTTTTTTTTTGAATCAACTTGCATTCGCTGCCTCAATTACGACGGTAACATTTTTTTCAGGGGCAAGTCCATACTTCTTGAGAAAACAGCGCAAAAGGTGTACAAACTTAGTTTTAGTTCGAAGATTGGCAACAACGTCCTATACTTCCCTCCAATATTTAAAAATGTCACTAAAATGGTATGCAAGATATGCCTTGAACGGAGCAACCAAATTTATCCAAACGTTGGTTCTCCTAAAATGTTGTCAAAATTTAGTTTAACTTCAAAAATGGCAGATATCGATATTCTCTTTTATTACGTCACCCACAAAAGTTTAACAATTGAGTCGATCTGCCCGTAGGTGAAAGTTTTAATTCACATAGGCTTCTGATACTGTTTTACTTGTTTATCCATCCGAAAGCCATTTTTTCAAAAATATGTAAGATTTTCATAAGATGCAAAATCACTTTCCTATTTTTCCCTACATTCCTATTATTTGCTCTCATATTTCCTCTGCTATCATATTTCCTCTCATGAAATGCAGAAATTTTAACCTTGGCGAGACTTTATGAACTTACTTACTTACTTAGTTGGCCCATTACAGAACATTTGTTCCATAGACCGAACTAAGAAAAGATCTCCATTCCTCTTTGTTTTTCGCTTGACTTTTTGGAATACCGCGCCTTTCCATTTCTTCATCCACTTGTTTGCTCCATCGAAGCTTAGGCCTGCCGATTCTGCGTGCACCGCCATGGGGCATGTATTCATACGCTTTTTTAGCGGGTTCATCATCGCTCATTCTCATGATATGGCCTAGCCAACGCAATCGTTGCATCTCGATACGTTTAACTATATTCATGTCTTTGTATAGCTTATATAGCTCGTGGTTCATACGACGTCGATATTCACCGTCAACGCAAATCGGCCCGTAGATCTTTCGAAGAATTTTCCTCTCAAACACACCAAGCACAGCCTTATCTGCTTGCGCAAGTACCCATGCTTCGGAGCCATACATTAGCACGGGTAGTATCAGCGTTTTGTATAGTGTTATTTTTGTTTGACGAGATGTGGCTTTGTTTTTAAATTGCTTACTTAGACCATAGTAGCATCTGTTGGCCAATACAATTCTTCTTCTCATTTCACAACTGATGTTGTTTGTTGTGTTTATGGCAGTGCCGAGGTAGACGAAGTCTTTAACTACCACAAAATTGTTGGTACCAACTTCCACAGTTGGTCCGAGCACTATGGACGCTTTGCGCGTCGACACCATCAATTTGGTCTTTCCGCCGTTTACCTCCAGACCCACTTTCGCAGATTCTGCTTCGACCTTCCTAAAGGTATCAGTTACTTCCTTTACTGATCGTCCCATGATGTCTATGTCATCAGCATAGGCAAGTAACATGTGGCTATTGGTGTAAATTGTGCCATTTCTTTTGACATTTGCATCTCGTATTACCTTTTCCAGCAAAATGTTGAATAGGTCACACGAAAGGCTGTCTCCTTGTCTGAAACCTCTTTGGTACAAAATTCTTCGGATAGGTTCTTTCCAATGTTAACTGAGGACCTAGTATCAGTTAAAGTCATCTTACAAAGCCGGATGAGCTTTGCGGGGATACCAAATTCAGACATTGCGTGGAATACCTTTGATCGGAGGGGACTGTCGAATGCTGCTTTATAATCGACAAAAAGGTGAAATGTGTCGATCTGCATCTCTTGGGTCTTCTCTAGGATTTGCCGCAGGGTAAATATCTGGTCAATGGTGGACTTGCCAGGTCTAAAGCCACATTGGTATGGTCCAATTATTTCGATGACCATGGGCTTTAGTCGTTCGCACAATATCCCTGACACTATCTTATAGGCAATAGGGAGAAGACTTATGCCCCTATAGTTGGAGCATACAGTCTTATCTCCTTTCTTGTGGACGGGACATAGAATGCTCAGGTTCCAATCGTCGGGTACGCGTTCTTCCTGCCAGATGGTGCCAACTAGCTGATGCATACACCTTATCAGCGCTTCGCCTCCGGTTTTAAACAGCTCGGCTGGTAAGCCATCGGCTCCTGCTGCTTTATTATTCTTCAGCCGGTTGATTGCTGTTTTTACCTCATCTTAGCCGGGCGGTATACATTCTATACCATCTTCTGGGATTGGATCTGTGGTATCATCGTCTTCGCTACTATTGGATACCAGCAGATTGGAGAAATGTTCCTTCCATATCCTGAGCACGCTATCTGTATCTGTTACCAGATTACCTTGCTGGTCTCTACAGGAGGATGTGCCTGTACCAAAGCCATCTGTTTGATATTTCAATCTTTGGTAGAATTTTCGGACTTCATTCTGGCTCCTGTACATCTCTATTTTTTCACACTCCCGCTTTTCCATTTCTCTCTTTTTCTTGCGGAAAAGACGTTTCTCTTCTCTCCTTTTCTCCCGATATCTCTCGCGCGCTACGCGTTGCTACTTTATGAACACTATTCCCAAAATGCAGTAATTTTTTCTGTGTACGGTGGAGGGTTTACAAATCATCAATAAGCTATAAATTGGGTGAAATGTAGGTTCTTTCTTCCACAGTCAATCTGGGAAATAATGGGACATTATTAAAGGCTACCGTGGTACCACAATCGATTTTTTGCGAAGAAAGAGTTATCTATTAACATATTTTCGGCGGTTATAGTCCACATTATCTATTGAGTACTATGTACGGTATTCAATAAAATTCTCCCCACATCCATGAAACTGAAAATGTTATTGAAGCTTAACTAAATTCTCATAATTTCGTTTTTAGTATTTTAGTATCTGTGGACAAAAATTTGTGGTTTTATTTTATTTTATTTTTTTGCGTTACAAAAAAAGAAATTAATTTAAATTGATTTAATAACCGCAGGGTGTGTTTGAGTTGTTGTTGTTTATTTATGAATTCATTTTTACAATTTCCAATTTGTAATAATTTGTATTTTTAGCCGTGAAAATTATGTGTAGTTGTGCTGTGTGTATGCCAATTCTATTGATTTGTTATTGCCTTCATTTTGTTGACATTTAACATTATTTGTTAACAAACAACAAAGTTCTAGTTTGTCTCTGATTTAGACGATTTTGTTCCTTTAATATGAAAACAAAAGAACAAAATTGTACCTGTCATTGACATTTTGATTGTTAATATTAAATAAGTGGATATTTTTTTTCAATTTGAGTGCATAATGACAGCAATTATATGACACCATTTCTCCCCAGAACGGTGTTAAAGTAAATTGCTTTTGCGTCACATTTAAAAAACACACAAGTGTCGGACACCTCAGCAAATAAAATAAAACTTAATAAAATTTTATTCTTACTAAAATGACACTTATTTCAAAAAGTACCTATTCAGACAAAAGAAGGCCATAGTGATTCAGAATAGTCTTTTACCAATCAAAACTATACATTCCAGATGTAACAGCTTTCCTTTCGACGTTTACAACTTTTTGACACTAGAAACCCCAAAATTGGGGTTAAGTAACATCCCAGGTAGGGAGGCCATATTTTGAAAGTATTAGTCACAAGTTTCCAAAATTTCTATAATTAAATAAATATTTTCTTTCTATATGAAGTACATACTTACATTTTTGTTATGATTATAAGAGGTCCTACTACGCACTTAGTTTATGCGTTACTATTATCGAGTGTCCTATTATTGTACTTTATTAAAGCATTTCGTGCTATTAATATTGACGTCTCAACTAAAGTCATGTCAAGTTCGTTATAGTTCAAACCTAAGTATATAATTAAACCTCTCTTACCTTAGTGCCCTGCAAACACCCAAAGGAAGGTAACTTGTTCCACAATAAAAACATGGACACATTGTTTACAGATCCTCCCACAAATATTAATACCCAACGAGTTGTCCACAAAATTCAAAAAACAATCATTCACCAAAATAAAAAAAAAACAAGTAAAAAAGCGTCAAGTTCGGCCTGGCCGAACTTTTCATACCCTCCACCATAAAATATTCTGAACTAAAATGGAATAATTAATTTTCATTCCTGTCCCCAACTTTAAGTGGGTACGTTAAAATGTCAGATAATGTACATAAAATGCTTCATTCGGGAGGCCCTTTTTTATGGTGCCTATATCTACTATGTATGTTGACAATTTTTGGTGGGCGAGAAATTGGGAGGTACCGTTATATAGGGTTATAATAAAACATGGACCTATATTGACAGTTTTGATGGGAGCCTTTAATGTCAGCTAACTCCTAATTTCGGTTAAAAATTGTAGCTAGAATCCTCAAAATACCGAAAATCGGTACATAACGTGGGAATTTAAATGTTATTAACAGCTAGTTCGGATGTATTTGGGCTATACGAAAATATGAACTTAAATGAACAATTTTTGTTGCAGAATTTTTGTTGGCTTTTAAATTTCAAATTACAGAAAGTTCGCCCAAAAAATAAAGCTAAGGTACGGATAATCGGGAGGTTTGTTTTGGGGCTATACCAAAACATGACCTACGTTCGGTTAAACATTTTAAGTAAAATCCTCAAAGTACCGAAACGCGGGAAGTATCGTTATATTGGGGCTATGTTGAAAATTTTTGATGCAGATGTGTGGTGACCACTACACCCTTCAAATGTCAAATTACAGTTAGTTCGGTTAAAATTTGTAGCTAAAATTGCCAATTACTGAAAATTGGGAGGTACCGTTATATGGGAGCTATATCCGAACATGGACCTATGTTGACAATTTTTTATGGAGAGGTGTTGTGAACACTAAGAACTTCAAATGTCAAATTACTGCTAGTTCGGTTTAATATTGTAGCTAAAGTCATCAAATTACTGAAAATCGGGAGGTACTTTTATATGGGAGCTTTATCAATGCATCGACCTTTCTTGACAATTTTTCGTGGAGAGGTGTGGTGACCACTAAGAATTTCAAATGTCAAATGTTCAAATTACAGATAATTCGGTTAAAACTTGTAGGTAAAATTCTCAAAATACCGAAAATCCGTTATATGGGGATACCGAAATCCGTTATACCGAGGTACCGTTATATGGGGCTATACCAAAACATGGACCTACGTTCATAATTATTTCGAATATAAGTTTTTTGGTCACTAAGAACCCTAAATATCAATTTATAGCTAATTCGGTCTAGAAATGTGAATTTAAACGTCAAAATACCTGAAATCGGGCGGTACCTTTATATGGGGGCTATACCAAAACGTGGACCTATGTCCACAACTTTTGTTATATAAGTTTATTTACACTTAAGAAATCTAAATGTCAAATTGTAGCTTAATCGACCTGAAAATGTAGCTAAAAACGTCAAAATGCCGTAAATCGGGGGCACCGTTATATGGGGGCTATACCAAAAGGGCTATACCTATGTCCAGAAGTTTTGCTATATAAGTTTATTGACATTTAAGAACCCTAAATGTCAAATTATAGCTACATCGGTCTGAAAATGTAGCTAAAAACGGCAAAAATACCGTAAATCGGGGTGTACCGTTATATGGGGGCTATACCGAAGCGTGGATCTATGTCCGCAACTTTTGTTATATAAGTTTATTGATACTTAAGAACCCTAAATGTCAAATTATAGCTAAATTGGTCTGAAAATGTAGCTAAAAACGGCAAAATACCGTAAATCGGGGGTACCGTTATATGGGGGCTATATCAAACCATGGACCTACGTCCACAACTTTTGTTATATAAGTTTATTGACACTTAAGAACCATAAATGTCAAATTATAGCTTAATCGACCTGCAAATGTAGCTAATAACGTCAAAATACCGTAAATCGGGGGGTACCGTTATATGGTGGCTATACCAAAACGTGGACCTATGTCCACAACTTTTATTATATAAGTTTATTGACACTTAAGAACCCTAAATGTCAAATTATAGCTAAATCGGTCTGAAAATGTAGCTAAAAACGGCAAAATACCGTAAATCGGGGGTACCTTTATATGGGGGCTATACCAAAACATGGACCTATGTCCACAACTTTTGTCATATAAGTTTATTGACACTTAAGAACCCTAAATGTCAAATTATAGCCAAATCGGTCTGAAAATGTAGCTAAAAACGCCAAAATACCGTAAATCGGGGTGTACCGTTATATGGGGGCTATACCAAAACGTGGACCGATATAGCCCATTATCGAACTTGACCTGCCTGCAAACAAAAGACGGATTTTCCCAAAATTTCAGCGTCTATCTCCATTTTTGTGGATGCTAGAGTGATTACCACAGACGGACGGACGTGCACAGATCGACTCAGAATTTTACCCTGATCAAGAATATATATACTTTATAGGGTCGCAAATGAGTATTTCAATGCGTTACAAACGGAAAAACAAACTTAATATACCCTCCATACTATGGTGGAGGGTATAAAAAAAAAACAAAATTGTGTGTGTTTCTAAAATAACATTGTTCTATCCACAAACAGCAAATTTGGCCGATAATAAATTTCTAGCCCAAACCTTAACACTTCAAATGAACCACAAAAAGGTGGAGTCCGTTCAATCCGAATTGACTGATTTCTTTTACAAAGACGCAAATGAAATAATCACGCACAGCCTGACGGCCGTCTGTGTGCGACAGTAAAAAAAAATGAAGAAAAAAGAATTTTTTGTTGAAGGTTGTTCTGTGGGTGGGTGGAATGATTTAGATTTAGAATTATGAGGTTAGCCATTAACATGAAATAAAAAGAACATAAAAAGGTGTATTTTTATATCCACTTATCAGGAATGTTGTAGTATGTGAACATTTGTTAAGAATTGCTTTATTTAGATCTATATAATTTGCTTAACATTAATAAACATTAGTGTTGTTTAGATTAGAGACGGGATTAAATAGTGAGAAAGTGCACAACACCCTTTCCTATTTTCATAATATTCCTCTGTTTAACCTGTTAGTATTATGTTATGTTTTGTCCTTAAGATTTCAATTGGCTATAAATACGTAGTAGGTTATTATAATCAGCGTATTGAAATATAGGAAGTATCGAAAATCTTGGGATACAACTTACATTCAGAGAAAAGGACTATGAACCACGATCTGCAAAGATATCTGAAAAGCGCAGCTATACTTGATAGACATCGCAAAGACTAACTAACCGATATTCGAACTTAAATTAAGTTTGGACAAACTACTACATTCCCAAAATTTGGTTCGAATCGCTTGACCCGTTCGAGAGTTATCCATCTATTCCTTGGTCTGCCAATTCTTGCGCACCACCAAGCGGTCCGTATTTATACGCCTTTTTAGCGGGTTCATCTTCGCTCATTCTTATGATATGGCCTAGCCAACGCCAATCGCTGCATCCCGATACGTTTAACTACAATGATGTCGTTGTATAGCAGACACAGTTCGTGGTTCATGTTCACCGTCAACGCATATTGGTCCGTAGATCTTTCAAAGAATTTTTCTCTCAAACACACCAAGCACTGTCATGTCTGCTTGCGCAAGTAGCCAGGCATCGGAGCCATACAAGCACGGGTAGTATCTGGTAAATATCTGGTCAATGGTGGACTTGCCAGGTCTAAAGCCGCATTGGTATGGTCCAATTATCTCGTTGCCCATAGGCTTTAGTTGTTCGCACAATATCCCTGACACGATCTTGTAGGCAATAGGGAGTAGACATATGCCCCTATAGTTAGAGCATACAGTCTTATCTCCCTTCTTGTGGACGGGGCACAGGATACTCAAGTTCCAATCGTCGGGTACTCGTTCTTCCTGCCAGATGGAGCTAAATAGGTGATGCATACACCTTATCAGCGTGTCGCCTTCGGTTTTAAACAGCTCGGGTGGAAGGCCATCAGCTCCTGCTGCCTTATTATTTCTTCAGCCGGTTTATTGCTGTCTTTACCTCATCTTGGCCGGGTGGTATACATTCAATAACCATCTTCTGGGATTGGATCTGTGATATCTTCGTCGACTTCGCTGCTACTGGATACCAACTGTTTTGAAAAACGTTCTTTCCATACCCTTAGCACACTATCTGTATAAGTTACCAGATGTGCCAGTTCCAAAGCCATCAGTTTTGATGTTTCACTCTTTGGTAGAATATTCGGACTTCATTCTGTCTCCTGAACATCTCGATTTGTTCACACACCCGCTTTTCCTTCTCTCTTTTTCCTGCGGAAAAGACGTTTCGCCTCTCTCCTTTTCTCCCGCATGCTCTCTCCTTTATGCCGCATTTTTCTCTTCGGTAGCAGCACGACACTCCTGGTCATACCATGGATTCATTGGTGGAGGTCTCTGGTATCCAAGTACTGATTTTGCGGCTGTTTGCATGGGGTGGGCAATGTTTTGCCATTGTCCTGATATGTTATCGGCGCGAAGAGTGCTTTCCTTAAGCAATTGGGTTAGTTGAGTGGAATATGCTGTGGCTATCTGTTGTGTTTGCAGCTTGCCGATGCCCAACTTCCGGTTTGTGTCTGTTCGCACTTTGTTTGCTACGTTTAATCTGGTACGTACCATTGCTGCAACAAGGTAGTGGTAGAGTCTATGTTTGCACTTCGAAACGATCGTACATCCAACACGCTTGATGCATGTCTTCCATCTATCACAACGTGATCAATTTGATTTCTTGTTCTTTGATCTGGCGACAGTCAGGCGCCCTTACCAATATCGAGATGCTTAAATCTGTACTGCTATCTACCATGTTACTTGCAGCTGCAAAGTCTATCAGCCTCATACCATTGTCAGATGTTTCACTGTGGAGACTGAATTTCCCGACTGTTTAGCCAAAGATATTCTCCTTTTCCAATTTTGGCATTAAAATCGCCTAGAATAATTTTAATGTCATGGGCAGGGCAACGGTCATGTGTTTTTTCTAAGCGCTCGTAAAATATATCTTTGGTCTGTTCGTCCTTTTCTTCAGTGGGAGCATGAGCGCAAATAAAGCTGATGTTGACGAATTTAGCTTTTATTCGAATTGCAGAAAATCTTTCATTCACTGGGGTGAAGCTGGATATCAGATGTTTTAATCTTTGACTAACTACAAATCCGCAACCAAACTCATGCTTTACGTCATGGCAGCTATAATACAGTGCGTCACCTTTAGGTGTTGTTGTGACGCCTTTCCCAATCCATCGTATTTCCTGTATGGCAGTAATATCGGCCTTGTAACTTTCAAGTACGTCTGCCAATGCGAAGACTGCACCTTCTCTATAAAGAGTGCGAACATTCCAGGTGCAGATTCGCAGATCATGGTCCTTAAAACGTTTGCGGGGTTCGTCAAATTTAGAGTCGTTCGTTTTTCCTTTCTTTCGTTTTTTCATAGTAGGCTGTTTTTTCTAGGGGAGGGTTACTAACCCGACGCCCAAACCCAAGTTTTTAACGTTCTCATGGGTGAACGCGAGGCACATACCAGTACACTACTACTATGTATATTATTTTTTCTAGACCGAATGAAATGATTTCTTGTTGCGAGAATGTATAAACTTTTACCTATTAATGACTAAAAGATATTTTAGTCATTAATAGGTCACCCTTAATTGATATGATAAATGAAAAAAATATATATGTATATGATATAAAATGAATTGTTAAAACTTCACCAAACTTCATAATTGTGTTCCTGGCTAATTTAATGTAAGTTGTAATCAATTTGTAAAAAAAATTGTCTCTCCTGGGCAGAGTATACAGTAATTTCTGATTACCTGCATTATTCATAGCTGCATTTTGCCGTTACTTGACCAAAAATCTGTTGATAGGCAACTATTCTCTATATTCCGTTCAATATATTATGTTTTAGTGCACAATCAATAGCTGCATTTTCGGGATAGCTGCATCAAAATTTTGGTGATTTTACTTCAACTTGGTTGTAAAATTTACATATATCTGCACAAGAACAAATTTTAAATTTTTTGCGAACTCAAAACAAGGATAAAATTCAACCACTCTGATTTTGTATTGATAAGAAGTGTGCAAAACAAATACAACACAAGAAAAGATAATGAATTGTAAAAAATTGTAACGTTTTCTCTCCCGAACTTGAAATGTCTCTCACTTTATTATGCACGTAAGTAATATTGAAGATATCCGCCTTGTTGGGCAGGTGAGCGAATTTAACCTTCCTGCATTTTGGGGATTGCTGCACAAGAAATCGTGCAATTTTTGATTGTGCAGGTAAGCAAAAAGTATTGCATAATGTATAATTTTGAAATAACTTTACTTTAAACTATCTAGAGAAGTTTTTATCGTCCCCTTCGGCATGAACTGACTGTATATTTTTTTATTTTTATTCGGGCTCGAACGACCAAAATGTTGAGAAGCTTGAATACTCAGTTCTAATTTTATTTAAAAATATTTTCCTTAAGAACTACTTAAACTAATCTAGCTTTGTTCCCGTACTTTTTAATAGTAAAACTCGTAAAAGAGAGAAGGAGAGAAAAAATTTTGTCACACAAAAGTTTTTTCAAAAAGTTCGGGAACCCAAAAATGGAAAAAACGTCAAAAAAGCTGGAACAAATGCCAAAGTCGGGGTACCAGCCAATCAGATGCCGGCATCTATGTTACTATTTTTTACACGCTCAAATTTTGTCGAGCAAAAAGTTTTTAAAAAGAGCGTCATTCAGCGCCATTTTTGTGTAAAGAGAAGTGAACATTTTACAACTTTTTCGTGTACGGGAACGGGTTTTCGGGTAAAATGTGTAAAAGTGGTAAAAATTTTAAAAACTTTTTAGTTCTGGAACCCAGTTTCTATCTTAGCCTATACGCAGGCATACAACGCTTCTTCAATGCTAATAGTACACATTGAGAATTGTTCTGCATCTGCAATAAAACTAGTATGTCGCCCACAGAGCGCATTGTGTGTGTACTCACTCTATCGATCGTTTATTATTAGTACACACACATTATTTTTATGACTGCTGGGAATCTTCTAAATTTAAAGACATCGAAATGTATCGTAAAATACACTTAGCCACTTATCATAAAACATACATATTGATAATAAAACATAAGTGTCTAGTCTATTGTAAATCAATAGGCAAAGATTATGTTCACATATAAATAATGATGCTCATATTTCTATGAACACTGACAGTAAGCTTTTATTTAAATTACGTCCTAATTGGAGCTTCCTAATCAATTTTTTACGAACTAATTGCTTAAAATGAACTGAACGCTATAATTTAATAGCTAATAAAAATTTTTATTTACTTACCTTATTAACCGAGAACACCTCCGCCAACCATAAATACGCCTCCAGCATCAAAACCACTGATGTGTTTGTTATTTTTAATGGTCTTTTGGTTTTGTGTTTCTTTTTTCAGTTTGTCGACACTTCCTTCATTAATCAAATTTACTCTAGGGAATATAGCAAATCACAATGTTAATCAGCCAGCAATAATCAGTTGTGGGCAGGAGCAGGGGCGCGACGATGACGCACACGGTAGGCCAATGTCTAATTGGCAAAATATTTTACTTTCATGTTTTTTTTTTCTTATTTTCGCTTTTTCAACGTCAAATTGGCAGCGGTAATTTAATACAGATGAAATAATTAATAATTTGTTTTCCAATTTGGCTATTTCTGCGAATTTTTCACCGTTTTCATAGCCGTTGGAATTTTTTTAAATGTTTCTGTTCACCGCGACGATGGATGGAGAAAAATAGCAAACACGTACCGACAATGATGTAGAGCGCGGCGGCATATTGGCATTTTGTTTTGGAGATCGGAACCTGATTGTGGCACGGTTCATATAAATTTTAATTTTGTAATAAATTTATAGACGAATTGCACTCAACAGCAACAATTATTACAAATTTCTCGTTCCTCATTTGAAAAATAATTTTTATTTCTCCGAAATATTTTTTTTTTAATTTTGTTAAATTCGTTTTTGATTTACTTTTATTTGATTCCTGTGTGTTTTATTATTTTGTTGGAAATATTTGGTAGTTTGTGTCACAGTACAATTCTATTATTATAATTTTTAAGGTACCCCAATCCTTGAATTAATTAGAAACTATTTTTGTAAATTTATTCAACACCAACATCTTTCAATATAACAATATCGTCAACCTATATTATTAATTGTAAGATTTTGCCCGCTCACCATGATCCGTTACAAAGAGCACAACGCATTCCTCTCTCTTATAATTTCAAAAATGTATTTCTTGTAATATTTTTCAGAAATTAAGTTTGTTTTTTTTTATACAAAATTTTCTTAACAATCGTTTTTGATAAAAATCACCACGTCATCATTTTGGCGTAATTAATTCGTTTATTTTGTTTTCGTTATTAAGGTTAATTTGAAACATTTTTTTGGTTTGATAAAGAATTAACGTTTTGTCATGCCATGATAGTCGCTTGTTTTGCCGCTAAGTCGTCTCTGTCCATTTGTTATTGTTTGGGTTAAGCTTGGTTTAATATCAACTTAACACCGATAACAGGTTGTAATTTTTTAAAGCGATTTATTGTGTGAGGAACTGCATTATGGGTTGGTATGTTCGTTTGGTTTGCGAGTTTGTTGAAATCTGGAAAAATATGGAAATAGATTTGAATTTAATAATCTTGATGGAAAGAACATAAATATAACAAGTAAAAAGTCGTTAAGTTCGGCCGGACCGAACTTTTTATACCCTCCACCATAAAATAGTCTTAATTAAAATGGAATAATTAGGGTCCTTTTACAAGCCCTTGGTGTGTGTATATTAAAAACCCCGACGAACAGATGCGCCGTGAGTCGAACTTCCGCGTTATGGCGTGATGAAGTTTTTGCAAGAGACCCTGTAAGCCATAATGAATTAGCATTATATCTTTGTTTGTTGTTTTTGTAGAGCACTTAAGCATTAGTGAACAAAGATATAACGCTAATTCTTGATGGCCCACAGGGTCTCTAACAAAAATTTCATCACGCCATAAGGCGGAAGTTCGACTCACGGCGGATCTGTCCTTCTGGGTTCATAATAAAATTCCTCTTGGGGAAGAAAGGCCTTGGTTTTTTCCCCAAGAGGAATTTTCCGTGCCTCAGACTTTCACCTCAAATTTGTTGCACAGTGTTATCTAATCTAATCTAAAAAATGGGTTCAGCTAGGTGAAAGGGGCTATATCAAAGAGTCAACCGATCTTTAAATTTTTTGCGGGAAAAGTTTTATAGCTACAGGGAACTTCAAGAGTCAAATTGAGGGTAGTTTCATCAAAACAATGTAGACTCTCAAAAATGGACCCATGTTGACGAATTTTAGTGAAGAAATTTCGTGACCACTGAAAATTCCCGAGAACCGGCAGGTACAGTTATATGGGGGGTATACCAAAACCTGGACCTATGTATATTGACGATTATTTTTGAATAGACAAAAGTAGCTAAAATTCTCAAAATACCGATCATTGCAGCTAGTTCGGTTAAAAATTGCAGCTAAAATTCTCAAAATACCGAAAATCGGGAGGTACCGTTATATGGGGGCTCGGTTAAAAATTGTAACTAAAATGCTCAAAATACCGAAAATCGGGAGGTACGGTTATAAGGGGGCAATACCAAAACATGGACCTATGTTGACGATGTTTGGTGGAGATATTTCATGACCACTGAGAACCTCAAATGTCATATTACAGCTATTTCGGTTAAAAACTGCAGCTAAAATTCTCAAAATACCGAAAATTGGGAGGTACCGCTATATGGGGGCTATACCAAAACATGGACCTATGTTGACGATGTTTGGTAGAGATGTTTCATGGCTACTGAGAACCTCAAATGTCAACTTGCAGATAGTTCGGTTACAAATTGTGGCTATAATTCTCAAAATACCGAAAATCGGGAGGTACCGTTATATGGGGGCTATACCAAAACATGGACCTATGTTGACGATGTGTGGTGGAGATATTTCATGACCACTGAGAACCTCAAATGGCAAATTACAGCTAGCTCGGTTAAAAATTGTAACTAAAATGCACAAAATACCGAAAATCGGGAGGTACGGTTATAAGGGGGCCATACCATAACATGGACCTATGTTGACGATGTTTGGTAGAGATGTTTCATGGCCACTGAGAACCTCAAATGTCAACTAGCAGATAGTTCGGTTACAAATTGTGGCTATAATTCTCAAAATACCGAAAATCGGGAGGTACCGTTATATGGGGGCTATACCAAAACATGGACCTATGTTGACGATGTGTGGTGGAGATATTTTATGACCACTGAGAACCTCAAATGTCAAATTGCAGATAGTTCGGTTAAAAATTGTGGCTAAAATTCTCAAAATACCGAAAATCGGGAGGTACCGTTATATGGGGACTATACCAAAACATGGACCTATGCCCACATCCTTTGGGATATAAGTTTGTTGATCACTGGGAACCCTAAGTGCCAAATTATAGCTAGTTCGGTCTGCAAATGTGGCGAATAACGTCAAAATACCTCAAATCCGGAGGTACCGTTATATGGGGGCTATACCAAAGAGTGGACCGATATAGCCCATCTTCGAACTTGACCTGCCTATGGAAAAAAGACCCTCGGGTGCAAAATTTCAGCACTCTGTCTCGATTATTGCGGACGCTATAGTGATTACAACAGACGGACAGGCGGACATGGCTAGATCGTCTTAGAATTTTATCCTGATCAAGAATATATATACTTTATAGGGTCGCAAATGATTAGTTCGATGTGTTTCAAACGGAATGACAAACTTAATTTACCCTCCATACTATGGTGGAGGGTATAAAAAATTGTATATGTACATATATATTTTTTTTAATTTTGTCGAATCTTTAGCCTTTGGGCAGTAAATTCGTGGTGCTCTGGAAGCAACTTTAAATGGATGGTGTTTACACATGGCAAGTTTATGCGGATTCTGAAACTACAATGTTCATAGATGAGAAAAATCAAAAACAAAAAAAAAAAAAAAGAAAAATCGCCGGAACGCTTTTAACATAAATTGCGATTCAAGTTGGCATTTTTAGGTTATCACGATTTTGCTTGGAAACCGCAAGTCCTATCGAAATGGGACTAAAGAAAATGTTGTAGTTATGAAAATTCTCTATAAAATTGACATTTATAATAATTTCGTAGGTTTTACCGTTATTGAGATATAGAAGTTCACATTGGGACAATGTATTGACTGTAACGCTACCTTATACAACAATGTCATACATGGTGCGCCTTAACTAAAGGCCTCGACACATAAGCGGCTGGCTTTCTGGCTGAAGTCTGGGAACGGAATAAAGAAATGTCAGAGCCACATTTGAATTAGATCGATCTCGGTCTTTAGTCTTTTACCAGAAATGACTTCAGACAGAAAGCCAGCCGCTTATGTGTCGAGACCTTAACATTAATTGAAAACAGCTTACACCTGGGAAGTGTTTGCGGATTTTGAAACAGCACCGCTTACACTTGGGAAGTTTTTGCGGATTTTGAAACAGCAATGTTCATAGGTAAGAAAAATCCAAAAACAATAAAAAATCGCTAGATGGATTTTTTAATAAATCGCGGTCAAAATTCCCATTTTTATACCCTCAATATTTATGCTAACGAGGGTATATACACTTTCATACGGGCAAAATGTGCCTCATGGAAATAATGGTTTTAGACTCCTAAATGTCCGTCCCTCTGGCTGGCTGGTGCGCACGATAACTCTCAAACCGATTCAGTCCAAAATTTGGCTTTCGTAATATTTTGTCCAAACTTAGTTTAAGTTGGAAGATGGGTTATATGGATCCACTCCTTTCGGTACCTCCCCCACAAAAGTTCGGAAATGTTCGGAAAATTTGTGAGCACAATAACTCTTGAAGGAAGTTACCGATTTGCACATCGTGAAATTTCTACCAGACTCAGATAAGGTTCCAATATGGACTCAATGGGTCCACTCCTTCGGGTACCTCCCACACAAATTTCTGGGAAAGTTCAATTTAGGACCTGTTCACGAATCGCTTTGATTTTTGTTGTAGCTACTTGTATTCACTGCCCCCCATATAACGGTATAAGTTTTATCAGGGACAAGTCCATAATTCCTGAGCAAATAGCCTGAAATTTCAAAAAAGCCCTATGACACCGTGTGTAGTGGTTAGAGCGCAAGATAACTCTAGAACGGATCTGCCGATTCGATCCACAATTTGTGCAAACTTAGTTTAAGTTCGAAGATAAGCCATATCGGTCCACTCCTGCAGATACCTCCCCCACAAAAGTTCAAAAATGTTCGGAAAAATTGTGCGCATGATAACTCTTGATGGGAGTGACCGATTTGGTCAATACTTTACACATCCTAAAATATCTACCAGACATAGAACAGGTTCGAAATAGAGTCTATTTGTCCACTTCTTCGGGTACCTCCCACACAAAATTTTGGATAAATTCGCTTTAAGACCTGCTCTCGAATCACTTTGATTTTTGTTGAAGCAACTTGCATTCGCTGCCTTAATTACAGCAGTAAAAGTTTTATCAGGGGCAAGTCCATACTTCTTGAGAAAACAGCCCGAAAGTTGTAAAAACCCCTATGGTACCATCTGTAGTGGCTGAAGGGCTCGAACCGAATACTGCGTTCGTCCACACTGTAATATTTCTTCGAATATTAGATGAAATTCGAAGGTGGTGCTTATAGGTCTACTCCTACCGGTACATTCCCCACAAAAGTTGGAAAATATTCGCTCAAATGGTACGCTCGATTTCTCATAGACGTAGCAACCGATTTGGTCCAAACTTTGGATCTCTAAATAATGTCGAAACTTAGTTTATGTTCAAATTTGGGCCATATCTGTCCAGTCAACATTTTGGTGTGGATCCGAGGATCCTTTGGACATTTAGGATTGCTTTTCCCGATTCTTGCAATAGTTACATATCGCTCATTTACTCAAAGAGTGACACATTTCAAAAAAATCGAGTTTCGAGAAAAATGCGTTTTAAGTTGGCGATTGAAATTTGACTTCCCAACTTAAAAAGATTATTACACAAAAAAAAAAAAATAACTACGTGGACCATATTTTGCAAACACCTAGCCAGATATCAGTGTTAAATTTCTGTGCAAGATCAAGCATGATTTGAAGTGTTTTATTGCTTCATAAACTCCAAAAACTTTTGTGTTGAATTATGCGAAACTCGTAGTAAATCAGCTGTATCTCGTCGAGTTTTAGAGATATCAGCATGAAAACTTGACACAAGATAAATTAGAAGTCGTAGAAAAAATAGAAATTGCTAACTCAGAAAACACATTTTTTGAGTTATGCCACTATTTGAGTACATGAGCGATACGTGTTTTTTGGGGAAAATGTATTTCAATCCACACAGGCTGAGGGTGTATCTCTGTCGGCAAAGCCGACTGATACTTTTTTTACTTGTTTTCTCCTCAATTCACTTTAATTATACCTCTACAAAAAAAAAAAAAAAAAAAAACATATGGAGGACGCCATGATGAACCAACGTTCACTCTGCATCTTCTTTCCATCATTTACTCAATAAATTAAAGTGGAAAATTGAAGTCCTAAAGGAAAGGACCTAAACATTTCATGGACAAATTTAACGCAATTTTGGCTGGGGGTTTGAGAACATTATTTCGGGGGTGTGAATTTCCTAAGAACATGTATAGTTGTAAAATTACTCTGCAGAATTATATCAAAGAGTCTCCAATATGATAAATGATACGCCCAAAAGTATATGGGAACAAGGTTAACATCATTGTTAAATAAGAATTTCGCTAATATGAACATCCAAAATTTTGGTCCGGTGGATGGGTCGTATCTGCCCACTACCTCGGGTACCTCCTCCACAAATGTTCAAATTTGTTCGCAAAAAGTATGAGCATGATAACTCCCGAAGGGACGAAACGATTTGGTATATACTTTGCACATCGTAAAATTTCTACCAGATATCTATCTACCCGATCCTCCCATACAACATTTCGGAAAAGTGCAGCATTCGAATCACTTTTTTATACCCTCCACCATAGTATGGAGGGTATATTAAGTTTGTTTTTCTGTTTGTAACACATCGAACTAATCATTTGTGACCATATAAAGTATATATATTCTTGATCAGTATAAAATTCTAAGACGATCTAGCTATGTCCGTCTGTCCGTCTTTTATAATCAGTCTAGCGTTCGCAATAATTGAGTTAGAGCGCTATATTTTTGCACCCGAGTGTCCTTTTTCCATAGGCAGGTCAAGTTCGAATATGGGCTATATCGCACCACTTTTTGGTATAGCCCCCATATAACGGTACCTCCCGATTTTCGGTATTTTGGGGATTTTAGCTACATTTTTTGACCAAACTATCTGTAATTTCACTTTTAGGGTTCCCAGTGGTCACGAAATATCTCCACTAAAAACCGTCAACATAGGTGCATGTTTTGGTATAGCCCCCCATATAACGCTACCTCCCGATTTTCGGTTTTTTTTATGATATTAGCTACAATTTTTGATCGAACTACCTATAATTTGACAGTTGAGGTTCCTAGTAATCACAAAACATTTCCATCTAAAACTGTCAACATAGGTCCATGTTTTGGTATAGCCCCCATATAACGGTACCTCCAGATTTTTGGTATTTTGAGGATTTTAGCTAAAACTTTTCACCGAACTACCTGTAATTTGAGGTTCCTAGTGACAACAAAATATCACCTTCAAAAACTGTGAACAGAGGTCTACGTTTTGTAATAGCCCCCATATAACGTTACCTCCCGATTTTCGGTATTTTGAGGATTGTAGGTACATTTTGAGACCTAACTAGCTTTAATTTGCCGTTTGAGGTTCCCAGTGGTCACAAAACATCTCAACCAAAAACTGTCAATATAGGTTCATGTTTTGGTATAGCCCCCATGGAACGGTACCTCCCGATTTTCGGTATTTTGAAGATTTTAGCTACAAATTTCGACCGAACTATTTGTAAGTCGACATTTGAAGTTCCCAGTTGTCACACAACATCTCCACCAAAAACTGTCAGCATAGATCCATGTTACCACGTTTTAACTTGTTTATTTTTTTATTCTCTGCCCCCCATTACGACCATACAAGTTTTTTAAGGGGCAAGGCCATACACCCTGAGAAAGTGGCCCGGAAGCTTTAAAACCCCTACGGACACCATATGTGGTGGTGGATGTGCACGAAAACTTCTGAAATGGATACTGGGTGTTCCAAACTTTGCATATCGTAAAGTTTCTGCAAATCTTAGACAAAGTTTGAAGAAGGTTCTTATCGGTCCCCTCTCCCGGTACCTCCCCTCAAAAATATTCGCTAACGTGGTACGCGCGATATCTTATAAACGAAGGAACCGATTGAGTCCAAACTTTGGATATCGTAATATTTTGCCCAAACTGAAACTCGGCCATACCGATCCACTTCTCGGGGTACCTCCCTCACAAAAGTTCAATATTTTTGATTATGTGCAGTATACGTTCTGTTCGCGTATCCTTTGGAAATGTTTATAGAATGTACTTCTTCCAGTCCTGTTTACAGCGATATTGTGGTTTTCGTGGACAAGTCCATGCTTCCTGATATAATGGTCCAAACGCTTGGATCGTGGCCAACTGAAATGACTAGTGGGCGGGAAAGGAATGGCTCCTAAAATAAGACCCACTTCCAAAATGAAATAAGTCTGTTCATTCCTAGAGGTACCTCTTCCGTAAGAAATCCATATTTTTTGTCGACACATTCAAATGACCAAAATTTTTAAAACCCCCTACATACATGACTTTGTAGGAATAAAAGGAGTTTCTATTCACACATGCTGAGGGTATACCTCTGTCGGCAAGGTTGACTAATAATTTTTTACTTGTTATTTGTAAGGATTACTCAGGGGAAATGTGAGAAGCATAATTATTTAATTTTTTTATGTCATTGACATTTCGCATTTTCTGGGTAGAGGAAATATTCTTACCAAAATTTGTGGACATGGACCAATGCATCGAAGTAGCCGACATATAACGCTATCCACAGTTTTCAGGGGTTTTAGTATTTTAGCCACAAGAACCTAAATCGGTATCAAAATATACGCTGTTTGTACCCTCAGCCTTAAGGCTAGCGATAACATTTGAATACGATCAAAAAATGTGCCTCAATTAAATAATCGTTTTCGAGAATAAGTATGTTTAGACGAAATCCAAAATGATTAAGTCCTGCCTGTCCGACTGTCTGGACACGATAACGATTTGGTTCAAACGTTGCATTTTGTAATATTTTATCCAAACTTAGAATAGATTTGAAGATGAGACATATGGGTTCACATCATCGGGTACCTCCAACAGAAAATTTAAAATTTTTCGCAAAGGTGCAATTTAAGACCAGCTCTTGGGTCATTTTAAAGTTTTTGGCAACAAGTTGTCCTTGAGGTCACAAAGCTTCTCCACCAACAATTGTCAGTAACTCCGATTTCATGTCTTTTGAAAAGTTTGGATACATTTTTTGAGCGGTCGATCAGTACTTTGGGAGTTGAGGTTCCAAGTGGTAAAAAAAACTTCTCCACCAAAAATTGTCAACATAGGTCTATATAACAGTACCTCCTGATTTTAGGTTAAAACTTTTGAAACTTGAAAACTTTTGCATGAAACCTGGCGGAACCGTTATATGGTGACTATAACACAGGTTGGGGCGGTGTCCACAAGTTTTTTACCACTGGGAACCATAAAAAGAAACGTCTTTGCCGCAAGAAAAAGAGAGAAATGGAAAAGCGGGAGTGTGAAAAAATCAAGATGTACAGGAGCCAGTATGAAGTCCGAAAATTCTACCAAAGAGTGAAACATCAAACAGATGGCTTTGGTACAGGCACATCCTCCTGTAGAGACCAGCAAGGTAATCTGGTAACAGATACAGATAGCGTGCTCAGGATATGGAAGGAACATTTCTCCAATCTACTGGTATCCAATAGTAGCGAAGACGACGATACCACAGATCCAATCCCAGAAGATGGTATAGAATGTATACCGCCCGGCCAAGATGAGGTAAAAACAGCAATCAACCGGCTGAAGAATAATAAAGCAGCAGGAGCCGATGGCTTACCAACCGAGCTGTTTAAAACCGGAGGCGACGCGCTGATAAGGTGTATGCATCAGCTAGTTAGCACCATCTGGCAGGAAGAATGCGTACCCGACGATTGGAACCTGAGCATCCTATGTCCCGTCCACAAGAAAGGAGATAAGACTGTATGCTCAAACTATAGGGGCATAAGTCTTCTCCCTATTGCCTATAAGATAGTGTCAGGGATATTGTGCGAACGACTAAAGCCAATGGTCAACGAAATAATTGGACCATACCCATGTGGCTTTAGACCTGGCAAGTCCACCATTGACCAGATATTTACCCTGCGGCAAATCCTAGAGAAGACCCAAGAGATGCAGATCGACATATTTCACCTTTTTGTCGATTATAAAGCAGCATTCGACAGTCCCCTCCGATCAAAGGTATTCCACGCAATGTCTGAATTTGGTATCCCCGCAAAGCTCATCCGGCTTTGTAAGATGACTTTAACTGATACTAGGTCCTCAGTTAAAATTGGAAAGAACCTCTCCGAAGAATTTTGTACCAAAAGAGGTTTCACACAAGGAGACAGCCTTTCGTGTGACCTATTCAACATTTTGCTGGAAAAGGTAATACGAGATGCAAATGTCAAAAGAAATGGCACAATTTACACCAATAGCCACATGTTACTTGCCTATGCTGATGACATAGACATCATGGGAGGATCAGTAAAAGAAATAACTGATACCTTTAGGAAGGTCGAAGCAGAATCTGCGAAAGTGGGTCTGGCGGTAAACGGCGAAAAGACCAAATTGATGGTGTCGACGCGCAAAGCGTCCATAGAGCTCGGACCAACTGTGGAAGTTGGTACCTACAATTTAGAGGTAGTTAAAGACTTCGTCTACCTCGGCACTGCCATAAACACAACAAACAACATCAGTTGTGAAATAAGAAGAAGAATTGTATTGGACAACAGATGCTACTATGGTCTAAGTAAGCAATTTAAAAACAAAGCCACATCTCGTCAAACAAAAATAACACTATACAAAACGCTGATACTACCCGTGCTAATGTATGGCTCCGAAGCATGGGTACTTGCGCAAGCAGATTAGGCAGTGCTTGGTGTGTTTGAGAGGAAAATTCTTCGAAAGATCTACGGGCCGATTTGCGTTGACGGTGAATATCGACGTCGTATAAACCACGAGCTATATAAGCTATACAAAGACATGAATATAGTTAAACGTATCGAGATGCAACGATTGCGTTGGCTAGGCCATATCATGAGAATGAGCGATGATGAACCCGCTAAAAAGGCGTATGAATACATGCCCCATGGCGGTGCACGCAGAATCGGCAGGCCTAAGCTTCGATGGAGCAAACAAGTGGATGAAGAAATGGAAAGGCGCGGTATTCCAAAAAGTCAAGCGAAAAACAGAGAGGAATGGAGATCTTTTCTTAGTTCGGTCTATGGAACAAATGTTCTGTAATGGGCCAACTAAGTAAGTAAGTAAGAACCATAAATACCAAAGGACATCCAATCATACATTGCCTTGATAAAAAAGAAAAACATGAAATCGGCGGTACCGTTTTACGGAGTCATTCCAAGACGTGGATCTAGTTTGACATTGTTATTTATTTACTTTTTTTTTTTTGCTGGAGAAGTTTTGTAACCAACATTTTTAAGATTTTAGGTAAATTTTTTCCGAACTAGCTGTTATGTGATAGTTGAGATTCACAGCGGTCACAAACATTTTCCCGCAAGAAAACGTCAAACTAGATCCACGTTTTGAAATGACTCTGTAAAACGGTACCGCCGATTTTAAGTTTTTCTTTTTTAGTTTTTTATCAAGGCAATCCAAGATTGGATGTCCTTTGGCATATATTGTTCCCAGTGGTAAATAAACTTGTGGACACCGACCCACCATGTGTTATAGTCTCCATATAACGGTATCGCCCGGTTTAAGATATTTTCAAGTTTGTAGCTGACCGAATTAGCAAAAATTAGATATTTATTATTTCCAGTAGTCAAAAACTTATCCACCAAAGATTTCAGACATTGGCATTTTCAGTGGTATAGAAAGAAAATTAATTATTACATGTACATACGTTCAGTATATTTTATGGTGAAGGTATAGCGCTTTCACTTGTTTGTCTTCTTACATTCATAGACGGAGGGCTTTTATCTATTGGCAAAGTAGACTGATCCTTTTTTATACCCTCCACCATAGGATGGGGGTATATTAAGTTCGTCACTACGTTTGTAACTACCCGAAATAATCATTGTAGACCCCACAAAGTATATATATTCTTGATCAGCGTGCAATTCTACATCGATATAGCCATGTCCGTCCGTCTGTCCGTCTGTCCGTCTGTCCGTCTGTGGAAATCACTCTAGCGTCCGAACGGATTGACGTAGGTTGATGAAATTTTGGGAAAATATGTTATATTTACGTAGGACTTTTGGTATTGAAAGCGGGCTATGTAGGTCCACGCTTTCGTATAGCCCCCATACAAAATGACGCGTGACGCGTCGTCGTTTTAAGGAATTTTTAAGATATTTAGCCCATTTTACCACCGAATTGGTTGTAATTTGGTACTTTGTGTCTCCAGAGGCCAAAAAATATTCCTACCAAAGTTGGGTTATATAGGTCCACGTTTTGGTATAGCCCCCATATAAGGCCCCATATAAAGTACGCGTCATTTTAATATATTTTGAATGTATTAGACCCATTTGACCACAGAATTGGTTGTAATTTGGTATTTTGTGTCTTCAGAGGCCAGAAAACATTCCCACCAAAGTTGGGTTATATAGGTCTACGTTTTGGTATAGCGCCCACATAAGGCCCATTATAAAGTACGCGTCATTTTAATATATTTTGAATGTATTAGACCCATTTGACCAAAGAATCGGTTGTAACTTTGTATTTTGTGTTTCCAGAGGCTAAGAAACATTTCTACCATAAAGTGTTTATATAGGTCCACGTTTTGATATAGCCCCCATAGGACGATATCCCCCGATTTTCGGTATTTTGAACGTTTTAGCCTCATTATCACACCGAGATGGCTGAAATTTGGTTTTTAGTCTTCTTTAGGCGTATAAAACTTTCCCCCAGAAATTTGTAGGTATAGGTCCACACCATCATATAGCCCCCATAGAACGGTACCTTCCGAATTTCGGTATTTTGAAGGTTGTGGCCACATTAATCCACCGAAATGGCTGAAATTTGTGGTGGAGGGTATAAAAAGTTCGGCCCGACCGAACTTAACGCTTTTCTTACTTGTTAATTATTTACTATTGTATAATTTGACAAATGACCCAATCAGATTATTACATATAAGGTTACCATTTGATCGAACGCTAAGATTATCTGGCAGCACTTATGAAAGTAAGTCAACCCTTGTTCCGCATATTTTTCAGAAACTCTTGAAAATACTTTTTTATTTATTCTTATAAGTACGATTCTCTTGGGATTCCATATGACAGAGGGATGAAGTTTCCACAACAATTGTTCGCATATTTGTTATTACATTCTAATTGAATCGCTGCTACTCTTCATGAGATAAAAACCCATAAATTGTAAAAAAAGCTAAAAAGAAAACTTTTCTAAGACAACAAATAGGAACTCCACCCCCTGTCAGATTTCCACGTGTATCACTTTAACAATATTTTACAAATAGAACCGTACCTTTATTTATTCCTTTAATTGATGAGGCCTTTACAGTTCCCAGGACAACAATTTAACTCTCATCTTTTACATCTTTGCCCAGAAGTGTCCATTACAATCGACCATAATTGTTGTCTTTAAAGATGTGATTATGTTTAAATTTACGCCAATAAGTTCAACACACTTGCAGAGTTTCAAGTAATTGCTCATTGCTGCTGAGTTGGAGATTTTTTTGTTGCTTATTGTTGTACTCAACCTCAACGTCAGCCAGTCAACTCTAGTCAGACAACGAAGATAACGAGTCGTGTGCCTAAACGCGTGCTGTTGGGGACCAACCAACCAAAACAACAACCGACCGACCGGCAACAGGTACTGAAAAAGTATCCATGGCAAATCTCATGATTTATGGTGGAGGGGAGTTTGGAATAATGCAGCAGCCGTATACAAGAGAGTCTTGCTAACTATGTGACTTTGTAGCAAGAACAACAATAATAACTTTTCAAGTGCTCTTGTTGTTGTTGTTGATTTATATTGTTTTGAGGTGTTTTATTATTGTTGTTGGTTGCTGGATGTTGTTGTTTTCGTTATTATTTAATATTAAATTCAGTTGAAATATTTTAATTAACTTTTCGTTTGAAAAACGCCATCAAGGAATTAAGCGACCGGCAACGAAAAAAATTACGAAACAGAGAGATGATGACAGAAGTAGCAACAGAAAATAAATAAATCTTTATTCTTTTGCTTCAACACCACAAATAGGGGAACACTTTAAAATAAAGCGGAAAAGAAGAAAAGGAAGCAGATGTCTGCAATGCATAAGGGGTGGATGGAAATATTTCCGTTTTTCTTTTCATGAAGTATGAATGTTATAGTGTATGTAGGTATTTGTGTGTGTGTTTCCTCGAATGTGTTAAATTGTTAAGTTCAATTGCAAATTCGTTTAACTCTATCCACACACCCACCCGTCGCCGTTGTCGCCGTACCTACACACATAACTTGATGTGAAGTGAAATGAAATAAACGCTTTAATAATGTTAACACCACAGGGGGGATAAACGACAGAATCCTTTTTTTGTTGCACCAGACTTCAGGCATTTCTGGGAAATGGATTCTACACGCTAAGCGAAATTAAGAAAGTGTGAATTTGAAAATTGGGTCACAATGGACCAACCACCCAACCAACATTCACGGCAAAAATGTTACATCTATTGAAGCACAAGGGCAATACAAGTACATACATATAAAACCTTAAGGACATAAGCGCCCTAAGGACATTGTATTGTGGAATGTTTTTCTTTAGAAATGCTTTTTTGATTTAAATAATACTTTCTTTAAGAATTTAATTGTAGTATTCATTTCTTAGTAGAGTGTCAAGTATTTATAACGAATAAGTCAAGACGTATTTTTTTTCTATTTTTGACTTGCAGCAAAAGCTATTTAGGTGAGGCAAAGTGATTGATAATCGGTTTTACACTTTGAGGCTTATCGCTAAAGGGGGTCCATACACTTGGCTACGAACGAAAATGTCTGACATTGAAATAAGGATTTTAATCACCACATATGTATGTATGTTATGATAAAATCATTTTCGCCCAATTCGAAATCGGTTTAGTCATATCCGTTCATCTGTCTAACTGTTGGTTTGACTGGCAGGACCGCACCATATTTTTGTACCCTCAGCATTTCGGCTACACGCAAAAATATATGTTAGAAATATGTTTGGATCCAAACAAATATTTGTTTGGGACTGATTGCAAACAAATATATGTTTGGATCCAAACATTACTTGTTTGTGCCCAAACAGATATATGTTTGCAACATTTTGTAACATATCTCAATTTAACATGTTTGGGTACCAACATATTTTTTATGTTAGAACATATTTTATGGGTGGAGAGGATTTTTGTCAAAGAGAGTAACAACAGGGCTCACGCAGCAGCGGAATCCTGGTTTATACTAAAGAGCTGTGTGCATGGTGTAATGCGTAAAACACGTGTGTTTCGTGCTTTGTTGTTGTTAACCAACGTAGCAAGTAAAGTAAAAAATTGTATTATTAAACAGTGTTCTAGAGAACACTGACGGTAAAGTGAGTGAATAAATCAGTGTTTTGTCTTTTCTTAAAGAAATTGTGCTTTTTAGTAAATTAAATGTCCAATACATTTTATAATTGAATCAAAAAGGTGAGTGGAAATATTTTATTGGGCAACGAAGAAATCGCAATTAATATTGGTAATTACATCAATATATTTTTCATATACATACATACATATGTATATTTGAAATATGGATGTACCTATTTATTACATTATATAATCATTTGATTCCAGATGCCGATTTCCCGCTGATGATTTCAACTTTTAAGAAAATGTGTTTTATTTCACAACTAAGCAGAAGCGTTCAACGATGTTTCTATATAATTTTTTTCTTTTTAAAAGTGCGACTTTTTATAATTTATTTCATTCAGTTTTTCTTCTATTAAAGAGTTTTACGTATTTCCTTGGAATTTTGTTTGTACCTATGTGTCTTATCTTTCTATGCCCTTCAATAAAAAAACACCACCATTTATAAATGTGTTTACATGTTAGAAATAGCCAGTGAGCGCTTGCTGAGAGCAAGTGATCATACATTTCAATGTGTTTCACATTGAAATTTACGCTCCCTTGCTCTCAGAAAGCGCCTGGTGAACTGCCTTAACACCCGTTAAAGGTAGTGAGCTAACATGTGCCGCGCGTTCACCCATAAGAACGTTAAAAACTTGGGTTTGGGCGTCGTCACCCTCCCCTAGAAAAAACAGCCTACTATGAAAAAACGAAAGAAAAGAAAAACAAACCCCTCTAAAGTTGACGAACCCCGCAAACGTTTTAAGGACCATGATCTGCGAATCTGCACCTGGAATGTTCGCACTCTTTATAGAGAAGGTGCAGTCTTCGCATTGGCAGACGTACTTGAAAAGTACAAGGCCGATATTACTGCTATACAGGAAATACGAAGGACTGGGAGAGGCGTCACAACAAAACCTAAATGTGACGCACTGTATTATAGCTGCCATGACGTACAGCATGAGTTTGGTTGCGGATTTGTAGTTAGTCGGAGACTAAAACATCCGGTATCCAGCTTCACCCCAGTGACAATGGTATGAGGCTGATAGACTTTGCAGCTGCAAAAAGCATGGTAGTTAGCAGTACCAGATTTAGTCATCTCGATATTCATAAGGGCACCTGGCTGTCTCCAGATCAAAGAACAAGTAATCAAATTGATCATGTTGTAATAGATGGAAGACATTCATCGAGTGTGTTGGATGTACGATCGTTCCGAGGCGCAAACATTGATTCGGACCACTACATTGTTGCAGCATAGGTACGTGCCCGTCTAAACGTTGCAAATAAAGCACGAACAGACACAACGCGGAAGTTGGAGATCAATAAGCTGCAAACACAACAGATAGCCACAGCATATTCCACTCAACTAGCCCAATTGCTTAATGAGAGCACTCCTTGTCCCGATAACATAAGAACACAATGACAAAATATTGCCCACTCCATGCAAACAGCCGCAAAATCCATACTTGGATACCAGAGACCTCCACAAAGGAATTCATGGTATGACCAGGAGTGTCGTGCTTCTACCGAAGAGAAAAATGCGGCATATAGAGCTACTTTACAATCAGTAGCTACTTTACAATCAAGTAGCGCACGAGAGTGATATCGGGAGAAAAGGAGAGAAGAGAAACGTCTTTTTCGCAAGAAAAAGAGAGAAATGGAAAAGCGGAGTGTGAAAAGATCGAGATGTACAGGAGCCAGAATGAAGTCCGAAAATTCTACCAAAGAGTGAAACATCAAACAGATGGCTTTGGTACAGGCACATCCTCCTGTAGAGACCAGCAAGGTAATCTGGTAACAGATTTAGATAGCGTGCTCAGGATATGGAAGGAACATTTTTCTAATCTGCTGGTATCCAATAGAAGCGAAGACGATGATACCACAGATCCAATCCCAGAAGATGGTATAGAATGTATACCGCCCGGGCAAGATGAGGTAAAAACAGCAATCAACCGGCTGAAGAATAATAAAGCAGCAGGAGCCGATGGCTTACCAGCCGACCTGTTTAAAACCGGAGGCGACGCGCTGATAAGGAGTATTCATCAGCTAGTTAGCACCATATGGCAGGAAGAACGCGTACCCGACGATTGGATCCTGAGCATCCTGTGTCCCGTCCACAAGAAAGGAGATAAGACTGTTTGCTCCAACTATAGGGGCATAAGTCTTCTCCCTATTGCCTATAAGATAGTGTCAGGGATATTGTGCGAACGACTAAAGCCAATGGTCAACGAAATAATTTGACCATACCAATGTGGCTTTAGACCTGGCAAGTCCACCATTGACCAGATATTTACCCTGCGGCAAATCCTAGAGAAGACCCAAGAGATGCAGATCGACACATTTCACCTTTTTCTCGATTATAAAGCAGCTTTCGACAGTCCCCTCCGATCAAAGGTATTCCATGCAATGTCTGAATTTGGTATCCCCCCAAAGCTCATCCGGCTTTGTAAGATGACTTTAACTGACGCTAGGTCATCAGTTAAAATTGGGAAGAACCCCTCCAAACAGTTCAGTACGAAAAGAGGTTTCAGACAAGGAGACAGCCTTTCGTGTGACCTATTCAACACTTTGGTGGAAAAGGTAATACGAGATGTCAAAAGAAATGGCACAATTTACACCAATAGCCACATGTTACTTGCTTATGCTGATGACATAGACATCATAGGACGATCAGTAAAGGAAGTATCTAATACCTTTAGGAAGGTCGAAGGAGAATTTGCGAAAGTGGGTCTGGCGGTAAACGGCGAAAAGGCCAAATTGATGGTTTCGACGAGCAAAGCGTCCATAGAGCTCGGACCAACTGTAGAAGTTGGTACCTACAATTTTGAGGTAGTTAAAGACTTCGTCTACCTCGGCACTGCCACAAACACAACAAACGACATCAGTTGTGAAATAAAAAGAAGAATTGTATTGCAGATTAGGCAGTGCTTGGTGTGTTTGAGAGGAATATTTTTCGAAAGATCTACGGGCCGATATGCGTTGACGGTGAATATCGACGTCGTATGAACCACGATCTATATAAGCTATACAAAGACATCAGTATAGATAAACGTATCGAGATGCAACGATTGCGTTGGCTAGGCCATAGCATAAGAATGAACGATGATGAACCCGCTAAAAAGGCGTATGAATACATGCCACATGGCGGTGCACGCAGAATCGGTAGGCCTAAGCTTCGTTGGAGCATACACGTGGATGAAGAAATGAAAAGGCGCGGTATTCCAAAAAGCGAAGCGAAAAACAGAGAGAATTGGAGATCTTTTCTTAGTTCGGTCTATGGAACAAATATTCTGTAATGGGCCAGCTAAGTAACTAAGAAAATAAGTAAGAAGGAATGGGCCGAAATAATCCATCGTTGAACCGCACTTAATTTTTTTATGAAAACCATACCCAAACAACTGTTAGACTGCACTTTTGCGAAAATTTCGAATTTTTCCGAAGGAAGTGCCGGAAGGAGTTGCCTGTTCCCCATCAATCTTAGTCTAGGCTTGAGAAAAATATCACAATGTGCGAAGGTTGGGCCAATGTTAGTTTTTCACAGTAAAATTTTTTTATAGCTTTCAGGAAGCATAAAATTGCTTACCATCGGATTCATCAGTCTATTCAGTTGGTGCCGGCAATTGTTTTATAGCTTTTGGGTTATTACCTCAAGAAGTTTCGACATGCACCTGAATTGTACCGTCGTAATAGGGGCAACGAGGACAACATTGTGTAAAAAATAACCTTCGCTTTTCAAAAAAAGTGGAATTTTTTTAATCCATATTCGAACCTGATCTTTGTCTAGTAGAAATACTACGACATAAAAAGTATGGACCAAATCGGTTACGATCGACAAGAGTTATTGTGCTCACAATTTATTAAAAAAAATTAAAAAATAACCTCAATTTCATTGATACGAACAGAATCCCAACTCAAATACCATTCACAATTATTTTTCCTATATTAAAAAATTCAAATCTATCAGCATTAACCAAAATTAAAAGCAAATTATCCAATATCCGACCAAGTTCCTTGGCATGCTGGAAACAAATGCCATTTGAAGGTCAGTATCGTTGTTGTTTTTATACATTTTTAGATAAAAAATGGGGAGGGAAAAGTAGTCATGAAGCAAATAACAAGAGAAAAAGTCATCGCCAATGCCATAAGCGGTGGCAAAACTCTTGTTTGCTGTTGCAAAAACGCATACCAGTCAGTTCTTTGCCAATGATGCAACAATGCAATAAACGCAGAAAAATGTGTGTAGTTGTTTGTGGTGTTTTTGTTTAGCTCGTGGCCTGGTGTGCGGCACGCGTTTTTTGATGGCTGACCATGCAAAAAAGGCAAATAACCAAACATCAAAAGCTTACAAACGTTGGTTTCAGTGATTGTTGGCATGCAGCAAGGGGGCTTGCTGGTATGTTGGCACTTCCATGTTGTGTTTCTCGAAGTGAACAAAAAATAAATTATACGTTGGCAAGTTTGCTGGCTTGAGATTTGTGTAGACACTTTGGGTTACTAAAAGGCAAATAATAACAATTTCTTTCGTGTGATTAGAAAATGCTATTAAACACACATCCTTTTTCCCCAAAAAAATGTAAACGATATTATGTCTACTTCCACTTTACTATGCAGAATAATGATGTTGCACCCCAACCACATATGTTCAGCCAGCAATTGACCTAACCTTATCACTACACAATTGCCATCTATAGCGCACTATTTATCCGAAAATATCTTACGCATTTCAAACACGTAAATGCGTTGTAAATTTGTCTAAATTGAGTTTAATAATGAACCGAACAGAATTCTCTGGCCAACAGCAGAGATAAGCAAAAAACAAAAAAACCGGCAATAAATGCTTAACTGCGATATCTAGTGAAAAACTTGTTTCTTGGCCATGCTTTTTGGTGTGTGTAACTTTTTTCTGATGATTTTGCAGTTTGCTTATCTTTGAGCGATATGAAATATTTGTAACGTTTATAAAGTGCACTGCAGATATTGGATAATTTGAAGGCGCAAGTTTGTGTGTTTATTATGTTAAGGAACATATTTTTGTAATGTTCTGTTGACGCTTATAGGTGGTGTAGCTACAAGCGTATAAATATTTTATTGACCTAATAGTCCATTCGTTCCTCTGGCGTCCATCTGAACATCCTAATCAGGCTAAAGGTTGAAGTGTTGCATACTTGGCATAGCATTAGGTTATATTCTACCCTACAACTTCGGGAAATAGAAGACACATTTTGAATTTTTTTATCTCTTCATAACATAACGGAACACATTGCGTTGTTGAAAGGAAAACCCTAAATTTGCAGTGTAGTAATACATCCAACCTACTTCAAGAAATATGCTCCAATTTAACAAAAAATCATAATAATTAAACTAACTGCGAGAGGGTGCAATGGTATGCACGCCCGCCTTGCACGCAGAAGGTCGTGGGTTCGACTCCCCGGCCAGGCAACATCAAAAATTTTCAACGGTTACAAAATACTCCTCAGTAATGTTGGCGACATTTCCTGAGTATTTCAGCCTTGAAAAACTTCTCCACAAGTGGTGTCTTAAGACACGCCGCATAGTGTTGCCGCGTGGACAAAAATCAAAAAATGTGATGTTAACTTTTTCATATGTTTATGTTTTTTTCTTATAGTAAAAAATTGGCCGAGTTATAGCAAAATTGGGAAAATATATATATGGGGGCTATATACAAATCTGAACCAATATGGACCCAAGTTGATATTTTTCATTCCTGTGCCCTCATAAGTACTTGTGCAAAAATTCATCTACCTAGGTCAACGCCTTCTATTTTTTGTCCACATTTGTATGGAAGCGGCAACACTGTGCGCCGTTCGGACTCGGCGATAAACAGCCTCAACAAACGGTATAAGGTTCTAATAAAACATGGAACTGGGGTTTTGGTGGCTTTAGGAAACTTAATTGTACACCGTGAGCTGTGGCATTCGGTCCAAAGTAATGATAAGAGCGTTATACCCCGCTAACTGATCGGATTGGTAGCTCTACTCAAACTAGTACTCGCATACCAGAACTAGCGGACGGTGCCACAGCTCGCCTTACATAAATACCATGACCCCTGTCTTGACAAATGACGTCACCGTCAACCCTTGCCGTTTATTGCCACTTAATTTTGCCACCATTTTTAATTAAATGCAAGCGTTTTATTTGAGAGATCCAATCATGAAGAAGAATATACTTATTGAGGCTAAGAGGGAATAATTATTTACCACTTTTAAGTGCATTTATTAATAAAACACTGTAACTTATTTTTTTATACCCTCAGCATTTATGCTAACACTTTCATTCGGGCAAAATGTGCCTCATCGAAATAATGGTTTTAGACCCCAAATATGTTTGGACGAAATCCGTTTCAGACAATTTGGAGTCTCGAACGGATCAATCGATTCGAACCAAATTTTGGGTATCGGCATATTTTCCATAAACTTAGTTTAAGTTCGAAGATCGGCCATATCAGCCCACTCCTTCGGGTACCTCCCCCACAAAAGTTCGAAAATGTTCGGAAAATTTGTGCGCACGATAACCCTTGAAGGGAGTAAACGATTTAGTCCATGTTTTTTACATTGTGAAAATTCTACCAGAATTAGATGTGGTTCCAATATGGACTTAATCGGTCCACTCCTTCGGGTACCTCCCACACAAAATTTCGGAAAAGTTCAGTTTAGGACCAGCTCTCGATTCGCTTTGATTTTTGTTGTAACAACTTGTATTCACTGTCCCCCACACGACGGTACAAGAGTCATCAGGAGCAAGCCCAGACCTCCTGACAAAATAGCCTGAAAGTTGTAAGTGTAGTTGTTGGGGCGCAAGATACCTCTCAAACGGATCTGCCGATTCGGTCCAACATTTGGCCTGTGTAATATTTTGCCCAAATTTATTTTAAGTTCGGTCCACTCCTTCAGATACCTCCCCCACAAAAGTTCAAAAATATTCGAAAATATTGTGCGCACGATGACACTTGAAGGGAGTGACTGATTTGGTCCATACTTTACGCATCCTAATATGCCTACCAGATATAGATCACATTCAAATATGGACTATATTTGTCAACTCTTTCGCGTATCACCCACAAAAAATTTCGGATAAATTCACTCTAAGACCAGCTCTCGAATCAATTTGATTTTTGTTGAAGCAACTTGCATTGGCTGCCTCCGTTGCCGCGGTAAATGTTTTTTCAGGGACTGGGTCTGTTCGTTCGTGGTCCTATTTGGAACGATATTGTTTTCCATGCACAAATCCATTCTTCCTGTCATACTGTTCCAAAAGTTATACGATGACCACTGAAATGACTAGTGGGTGCGATATCTATCGAAAAGATATGACTCCAAAAATAAGATCCACTTCCATAATGGACTGTGTCGGTCCATTACTTCAAGTACCTCCTCCGCAACACTCCTGAACTTTAATCCCAATTCTAATTTTTGTCGGCAAGTTCAAATGTCCAAAAAGAACCTTACGAAATTTTCAATTTATATAGGCTGAGGGTATATCTTTGTCGGCAAAGTCGACTGATACTTTTTTACTTGTTCAATTATTGTTTTTTTATTTTTTTTTTAGTAAATAGATTTTACTATTCCGAACAAAATTCTCCGAACTTCCGAACAACCTCCTCCAAACTTTTCGTTATAAGGGCCTAACCAAAACATGTTCCTATGTTGACAATCTTTAGTGTAGAATTGTTGTGTCACTAGGAAAATAAAATGGCAAATTACAGGTACCTCAGCCGAAAAATGTACCTCAAATTTTTAAAATACCGAAAATCCCGAAGTATATGGGGCTATATTAAGACATGGACCTATATTGATAATCAATTATTGTGGACGTTAGAGTAATTACAAACACACGGACAGATGAAAATGGGTAGATCGACTCAGAACTTTATCCTGATAAAGAATATATATTAGGGCGGGGCGATTAGAACACCTTATTGGGCCCTTATTGTTTCTGATTCTTGGGATTGTACTGAGCAAAAAAATCCACTAGACCATATCGCTCATTTACTCAAAGAGTGGCATAACTCAAAAAACGGATTTTTTTGAGTTAGCAATTTCTCTTTTTTCTACGACTTATATTTTACCTTGTGTCAAATTTTCATGTTGATATCTCTAAAACTCAACGAGTTACAGCTTGTTTTCTAGGAGTTTGTCATAAATCAACAAAAAAGTTGTTTGAGGTTATGAAGCACTAAAACATTCCGAATCATACTTGATCTTGCACAGAATTTTAGCACGGATATCTGGCAAGATCTTTACAAAAGATGATCCCAATAGTTATTTTATTTTTTGTGTTATAACCTTTTTATGTTGGGAAGAAAAATTTCATTCCGCAACTTAAAACGCGTTTTTCTCAAAACTTGATTTTTTGAAATGTGTCACTCTTTGAGTAAATGAGCGATATGGTGGTAGTATATGGTGGTAATAATAAAAAAACTTGTATTTAACAGTTTGTTTGGAGACGCATCACTGCACTAATTTTCCAACTTCCACCCATATCGTGAGAACCGTAGGACGGACTTTTTCATTTTGCAATTTCATATCTGCTATGCCGTGATCAATTACATGTGATATCTAATCGTATTTATCAACCGAACTTAAAAAAGCTTCCTTCCTGAATTGGCATACTTTCTAAAAATTGCTATAAAACCAAACGTAGCAGGAAGTCGCAGGTAAAAATTTAAGGCATTATTCTAGAAAAGATACAAAAAAAATTAAAGCTAAACTCGACTAATTTCCATAATAAACCCCTATTTTAATTTAGGAATTTAAAAAAAATACCTTACATTTATTTACCCAGAAACAAAACTATTTAATTTAATTAAGTACCACTACTATATATCAAAAATATAAAAGATTCTGCAATAATATAGTCACAGAATCCAACATTCAACATAACATTGTAAAAAATATAAATTTTAAATGTACCGATATTCCTTTATGACTAACTATTTCTACTTATTACGTATGCCTTTGAGTACAGTCAACACTCTAGTTCAATACTGTACTAGCGTTTCATAGATTCCCTTAAGCCCATTTTTCGATTTTCTGCACGCTAGATCGGTAGTTGTTCCCACTGTGTGGTGTGCTAAAACAATGAAAAAGGTCGTAAAGTCTCATCACTGCATAGTGAATTCTCCAACTTACAGACGGGATTTCCGTGGGGTCGACTACTGTAGATTATATGGAGACAGTCGTGCATCCCCTTTTCAGATGCAACTAAAGCCCCGACTACTGGGTAGATATAAAGTAGATACACTCGCCTTCTTACGAGACATAAAACCCATTACCCTTATCATGATTTAGGGATGCTGCGTGTGCTTCAACTCATCCTAACCTAATAGTGGAAATATTAATATTCATATAGACTTGTCAGAACTTTATATTTGTATAAAGAAGTGTAGACAAATATGGGAAGCAACATATTTAAGCAAATCCTTCAATAAAATCCATGGATTTCTTTTATTTTATTTTGTTTGCATGAAAAACGCTTTCAAATTGAACTTTTCACCTAAATAATCAGTTTCTCATAATTACAACCAACTTCAAACTTTATCTAAAAATTACTTTACACATCATGTTTAAAAGTTTCAAGCCAACAAAATATCAAAAAAAAAAAAAAAAAAATTACTACCTAGATAATCATTTTATTTCAACAATAATCTAATTAGCAAATTGCCGAAGTTTAACAAACAATTATGTCCTTCATTTATCTCAATACAATGTCAGAGAATTTGCACCAACAAAAAGACATTGTTATAGATTGTATGATGCTTTTTTGTTATGTTTCCTTGGCTTTTATTTAGTAATTAGGAATTTGTTTGAATACATACTCGTAAATAAATAGTTGCTAATATGTTTCTTTGTTATTAATACTATACCGTAACGGCATTCGTTGATAGTCTCATTCCCATTATTCTAAATGTGACTTTAATGTTTCAAATCTTCGTAATTTCTAAAGCAAATATTTGAATAGAACAAAAATTTGGCTTAAAATGGAAAAGTAGAAACAATGAATAATGAGTTCATAGCAAGCAGAGAAAACATAAGCATCACTCGTTCACTGAAGAGGAAATAATTTAATTGATGTTTATGGGAACTTCTGAGTGAAATCGGACACTTTTTAAAAATGTGGTTTTTGATTTTCTTTATTTTTGCTGTGTTGATGCTGCTTCTCAGCAAAACATGTGACTTCACATTCAGATTTTTTGACTAACTATTCCCGAGATATCGCACCATGAAAAAGTCGAATTCTGTAACTTCTTTAATTTTTATCCAAATAGAAAAAAATTGCACAGTGGTCTTGGATGCAATTTTCGCGATCTAATATTTAAAATCAATTATTAGCAATTATTGGCATTCTTTGATTTTCTCGATTTTTTTATTAAACTACGATTGATTACAAAAATTGTTAGACCTATTTGAGAGTGGGATTCGAACAGAAAGTAATGATACAGTTTAAGCCATTGGGGTAATACTCCAAACTCAAAAACAATCAAATGAGATTGAAACTTCAACTAAAACAAAACAAACATTACCATTTTTTTTCTAAAATTTTTTAAAATTTGTCAATTAAAAATATTCCTTTTACACCAGTGTGAAACAATTGCTATTTTAACAAAAATAAAATAAATAGTTACATTTATTACAATTATTTTGTTGTTTTATTTAGAAATTTATCTTAAACATCATGAACACTTCATTTTTCGATTTTGTAGAAATTATTGTACCAGCCGAATAATATACTATCCACATTTATGATCAAATAACTGCAGCTCGGGAGTTATATAATTGGCATCCGAGACAAATAATCTACCAAAAATCAAAGTGATATTTTCTTCAGAAGATGATTATTTAATAATAATTATCAAATTATTAATTTATTAATAATTATCAAGGAACATCCGTACGGAGTTTTTTTTCTTTTTTTCTCCCATCGGACGCCTCCCCAGGTGGTGGATAGGGGAAAGCTCATCAGATATGACGGGTACCGCAAAAATAAAATATGTGGGGCGAACCAAAAATAAAAGGAAAAGGCAGCGTCTGATCGAGATTCGGCGGCAACAAACAGCGTCTGTACTCCATTGGAGCGGCTGAAAATTAGATGAAAAACTATAAACCCTTCAGAAGGCCACGGGAAACCACTGAAGTAACTCTCCCATGAAAATCATACAATATGAACAACCAACAAAACACACGGCCCTCAGTCTCCGGCCAATCGAGGGTGCTAAGAATCCCCGGAGGTAAAAACAAGAAAACACTGAACATTGGAACATGGAATGTCCGAAGCTTGTATGAGTCTGGAAAACTTAACAATACTATCAATGAAATGAACAGACTTAACATAGATATATTAGGCGTTAGTGAAACATGGTGGACGGAATGTCACACATTTAAATCCCAAAATGCGTCGATATACTCCTCAGGAAATATGGAAGGGACACACAAAAGAGGTGTAGGTATCATCGTTAGCAAAAATGTTGCTGGCTGTGTTGCTGGATTTGTTCCAATGTCCGATAGGTCAATGATGATAAAAATAAAAGGAAAACCGCTTAACTTAAACATTATTCAAGTATACGCACCCACATGTGATGGAAACACAGACGAGGTCGAAAAATTCTATGACGAAATCAATGAATTGCTAAAAATGACGAAATCACATGAAATTACAATAATTCAAGGCGACTTCAATGCCAAAGTAGGAAGCGAAGAAGTATGCGGTATTACAGGAAGTTTTGGTCTCGGCGAAAGAAATGAAAGGGGTGACAGATTAATACAATTCTGTCAGGAGCATGGAACTACAATCACTAACACACTATTTCAATTACACCCCAGAAGGCTTTATACGTGGAATCACCACAGGATAACAGAAATAATATAGTGCGTAACCAAATTGACTACATTATGATAAATAAAAGATATAGGAGCTGCGTGACCAAATGTTCAACTTACCCAGGAGCAGACGTGCCATCGGACCATAACCTTCTGGTGTTAAATATCCGAATAAAACTAGCAATAAAACTGTGAGAAACTCAATGATCCAATGATTAAAAACGAGGTGAAGGATAGCATGAACAAGGAACTAGGAAGGATCGACATGAACGATTTGGAAAACCTCTGGTATAATGTGAAGGGCACAATATGTAAAATTACTGAAAACTCCCTTGGAAACTGCAATAGAAAAAATAATGAGGAATGGATGACCAATGAAATTTTAGAGCTTCGAGCAGAACGCAGTAAATTTAAAAACATTGATTACGAGAAGTATTGGGAAATCAACAAAGAAATTCGAATAGCAACTCGTGCTGCCAAAAACACACTGTTAAATAGAAAGTGCCAAGAAATTGAACACCTACAGAATGTGCACGATGATTTTAATCTTCACAAAAAATTGAAAGAAGCGGAATTTATAGGAAAAGTATCCCCACAACGCTTATTGATAACAACAACCAGCCAATTTTTGAAACAGAACAAATAAAGAGCCATTGGAAAAAATATATTGAAGAATTGTTTACAGATGAAAGCCGATCCAACAACGAAAATGTTAATATCAATATTGCTGGAAATCCGATAACGGAGTCTGAAGTGGAGCATGCAATTATAACGCTGAAGGACAAAAAATCAACAGGACCTGATCAAATACCTTCCGAAGTGTTGAAGCTAATAGATGGACGCAATATACAAATATTAGTAAAACTCTTTAATAATGTATATGATACAGGCCAGTACCCACATGACTGGTTATTATCGACCTTTATAGCAATACCGAAGAAGATGCATACAAGGAATTGCAGTGAGTACAGACTGATTAGCCTCATGTGCCACATCCTAAAAATTTTTCTAAGAATAATACACAAAAGAATATACCCCATATGTGAAAAGGCTATGGGAGAACCACAATTTGGATTCAAAGAGGGCATGGGGACGAGAGAGGCTTTACTCTCCATGCAGATACTGGTGCAGAAGTGCAGAGATGTCCAGAAAGATGTTTTCCTTTGCTTCATAGATTATGAAAAGGCTTTTGACACAGTTCAACACGACAAGCTAATCGATATATTGAAAGATATTGGAGTTGGGGAGAAGGAAATAAGATGCATTAAAAACTTATACTGGAATCAAACTGCACGGATTGAGATAAATGGCGAAACTACGGACGAAATTATTATATCAAAAGGAGTAAGACAGGGGTGCATATTGTCTCCTATGCTTTTCAACATCTATTCCCAAAAAATATTTAATGAAGCCGTGGAAAATGAAAGAATAGGTATACAAATACATGGACGAACAATAAATAATATACGATATGCAGATGATACCGTAATAGTAGCTAGCAGTCTACCTGGTTTACAAAGGCTCGTAGATAAACTTACAAGGGTGAGCGAAGCAAATGGCCTAAAAATAAACATTAAAAAAACAAAATACATGGTTGTGAGTAAGAAAAATTACCATTATCACACCACACTAAAAATTAATAATAAAAATATTGAGCGAGTCACTAATTTCACATACCTTGGAGTATTGTTAAATGAAAAATGGGACTCTTCCAAGGAAATCAAACGTCGTATAGAGATGGCCAGAGATGCATTTTTCAAATACAAAACAGTCTTTACAAATCACGATATAAGCCTCTCAACAAAAGTCAGATTCGTGAAATGCTATATCTGGTCCGTACTACTTTACGCAGTTGAGACATGGACCATCAAAATTGCAGATGAGAAAAAACTTGAATCCTTCGAGATATGGGTCTACCGAAGGATTTTAAAGACACCATGGACTGATCATGTAACAAACCAGGACGTTTTACGCAGAATGGGTTTAGATAGACAATTGCTGAGACATGCCAAAGCTCGGAAAATTGCATATTTGGGACATCTGATGCGAAATGAAAAGTATAAACTCCTGCAAACCATCATAAAGGGCAATATAGAAGGAAAAAGAGGTAGAGGCAGGAGAGAATTGAACTGGCTGAAAAACATACAAGATTGGACAGGCTGCCATGACGAAAGAAGAATGATTTCGGCGGCAAAAAATAGAGAGCTGTTTATGCCTGTATAATATAAAATAGCATAACACATTTATAATAATATTGTATGATCGCTTATATCCGGATAACGGATTTGCAAATAAAGAAGAAGAAGATCAAGGAACAAGTAAGCTTGGAACAAGCGGAACGTCTAAATAGTCGACTTAAAAACATAAAGCCAGGCCCAACAGCGTTTAAAGAAATTTATAACATCACTGGGTGCAAACGCTCATCTTGTTTGAGGCAAGTTTCTGTAGCAGGTGCAGTTAGGGACGGCTCAGATGGACTTGTTATTTTAAAGGATCATTTTACATCCGTTTATCAATCCTCTCCTCAGAATAGAGACGAGCCGGAAGTAGCACCAACAATTGATAGAGTTTTAGCAGGTTCATCTGAACCTTTATGCACGATTGATGTGAATTCATCGTCATTAATCAATTCAGATTCAGCTTTTACATCTTTAAATCAAGTTAAGAATGAAGTTAGCTTACTAAATAATAAGAGATCCTCTGGGCCTGACAACATATCAACATTATTATCAAAAACATAATATTTATCCAATTTTATAGCGGCTCTGTATGTCGCAATAATAGTGAGATAACGATCAGATAATATTTAGAGGGTTAAATGGACCACAACTTTTGTGTGAAAATTGTGAAAATTTTTAATATACAGCTTATATCTTCATTCCTGAAAGAGACATTCCGGGCAAGTAAGCAATACTTGGTAGAGGAACGCTTGACCTTTCTATTGATGTCAATTGTGTATATGATAAGATAACAGAGCTACAGCCTAAACTACCCAGTTATTTGTTTTTAGTGTATTCATAAACCCGCTAGAGGCCGCAATTATAGCTCAGTAATCACGAAATTTTGCACTATGTAAGAGGTAGAAGAAGATGCCTACAATTTTCGATGATGATCTGATATTATTTAGCGGGCGAAATGGACCAGCAGCATTTATGCTAACGATACTCATACGGGCAAAATGTGCCTCATTGAGATAATGGTTTTATACCCCAAGTATGTTTGGGCGAAATCTGTTTCAGACAATTTGTTGTTAATTTAGACATGTCCGTCCGTCTGTCTGTCTGGCTGGAGCGCACGATAACTCTCGAACGGATCAACCGATTCAGTCAAAAATTTGTCTTTCGTAATATTGTGTCCAAACTTAGTTTAGGTTCGAAGATGGGTTATATTAAAGTTCGAAAATGTTAGGAAAATTTGTGCGCACAATAACTCTTAAAGGGAGTAACCGATTTGATCCATACTTTGCACATCGTGAAATTTCTATCAGACTTTAATAAAGTTCCAATATGGGCTCAATCCTTCGGATACCTCCCACACTAAATTTCGGAAAAGTTCAGTATAGAAGCTGCTCTCGACTCGCTTTGATTTTTTCTGTAACAACATGTATTCACTGCCCCCTTTACGATGATACACGTTTCATCAGGTGCAAGTCCATACTACCTGATAAAATAGCCTGAAAAGTGCAAAAAGCCCTTGTGACACTGTGTGTAGGGGTTGGAGCGCAAAATAACTCTCGAACGGATTTGCCGATTCGGTCCAAAATTTGGCCTTCTTGATATTTTGTTCAAACTTATTTTAAGTTCGAAGATAAGCCATATCGGTCCACTCCTTCAGGTACATCTCCCACAAAAATTCAAAAATATTCGGAAAAAATGTGGCCACGATAACTCATGAAGGGAGAGACCGATTTACCAGATATAGATCAGGCTTGAATATGGACTATATTTGTCCACTCCTTCGTGTACCTCCAACACAAAATTTCGGATAAGTTCACTTTAAGGCCTGCTCTCGAATAACTTTGATGTTTGATAAAGCTACTTGAATTTGCTGTCTCAATTATGACGGTAAAAATTTTTTCAGAGGCAAGTCCATACTTCTTTAGACGACAGCCCGGAAGGTGTAAAAACCCCCTATGGCATCATATCTAGTGGCTGGAGAGCATGAACTGATCAAACGATTTGGTCCAAATTTTGGCCTTTGTCATATTTTGTCCAAACTTAGTTTCAATTTGGAGATAGGCAATACCGGTACACAACTTCCGATACTTCCCCCAATATTTTAAAAAAATGTCACTAAAATGCTATGCACGATATGTCTTGAACGGGCTGAGGGTATATCTCTCTCGAAAAAGCCGACTGATACTGTTTTACTTGTTGCAGAACATTTCGAAGCTGGAAAGTGTCACATTGTGATACGTTTATTGTGGTTCTTGAAAAAAAGGACGAAAAGGATAGATTGGACTGCAGACATATCATCTCAAAAATAAAAACAAAATCGAACAAAGATATAACGTTAATTTTTGATGGATAAGGTCTTCTGCAAAAAAATCATCACGCTATAACTCAAAAGTTCGACTCACGGCGGATCTGCCATTGAAGGTAGAAATTCCAAAAGGAATCTTCGAAATTTTTCTATAAATGAATGTGAACGATAACTCTCGAAGAGAAACCCCGATTTGTTCCAAAACCTGCACAGACATATGTAGATCAGCTTCGAATGTGGATGATATAGGTCTACACCTTGGGTACTTCCCACACAAAATTTAAAAATTGTTGACTCAAGTGCAGTTTAGAGACACAATTCGGATCGTCATGATTTTTCTTTTTTAAGCAGGTTGTGCTCACGGTCCGTTTTACGACGGTATAATTTTTTTTCAGGGGCGCGTCCTTACTTCATGAGATAATGTCCCAAAGGCTCTAACTAACCCAAATAACTACGAGTAATGAGTAGACAGCGAAATCCTATGCAAATGCATATATGGTTAGGATGGTCGTAGATAAAATTTGATTAGACAGAAATTCATTTTATCACAAAATAAAACGAATTAGGCCCATATTTTGCATATTTTGCATATCGTGAATATTTTGACATATTTTTACGTATTTGAATAAAATGAGCATATGCAAAACCATATGCAAAAATATATACAGGGATTTGTGGTCTAAAAATTCCACCGAAATGGCTGAAATGTGGTATTACGTCTTCGTTAGGGGTATGCAACTTTACACCTGAAAATGGTCCGCATGGGTCCACGTCTTCATATAAGCCCCATAGAACGGTACCTCCCGATTTCCGATATTTTGAAGGTTGTGGCCTCAACATCACACTAAAATGGCTGAAATTTTGTATAAAGTCTTCGTTGGGAGTATAAAACTTTCCACCTGAAATTTGTCAGTATAGATCCACGTCTTTATATAGCCCCCATAGGACGGTACCTACCGATTTTCGGTATTTTGAAAGTTGTAGCCTCAATAACCCACCGAAATGGCTGAAATTTGGTATGAAGTCTTCCTTGGGGGTATAAAACTTTCCACCTGAAATTTATCGGTATATGTCCACGTCTTCATATATCCACCATAGTACGGTACCTCCAGATTTCCGGTATTTTAAATGTTGTGACCTCAATATCCCTCCGAAATGGCTGAAATTTGATACTAAGTCTTCCTTGTAGGTATAAAATGTTCCACTTGAAATTTTTTCGTATAGGTCCACGTCTTCATATAGCCCTCATAGAACGGTACCTCCCGATTTCCGGTATTTAAAGGGTTGTGACTGTGGTTATACATATCTCTATTTTTTTGCCTTGTCTTAAGAGACAGAAAATTGTACACATAAACATTTTAGTACCTATTATTGAAATATTTGTTGCATAAGAAAATATGTAAAATGCATATGTCACATGTATGGATTGCAATTTAACCACAAGACAAAAATATACCCAGTTCCAAAGTTTGACATGAATCGGTCCAAAAAAAGGGGTTTCGTAAAATTCCGCTGTCTACTAATGAGAAGGAAAACTTAAGATTAGGTATACGGTTTAGTTGAAACGTTAAATTTCTACCAAAAGTACATTAGCTTCCAAGATGGTCTGCATTCGAAAACAACTTCGGATACCTCCCTCAACATTTTTGTTTAAGTGCAGTGTAATGGTTGTTTGAAAATCGTTTGCAAATTGTTACCAAAAGTATTATTTGAGGTCCTGTTTACAGCGATATAATATTTTTTCGTGAGCAAGTCGATGCTTCCTGACGTAATGGTCTAAAAGTGACTGACAACAAAGGAGTGTTTGACATTGGTCCAACCTTTGCACATTGTAACCTGTCACACTTAAATCGTGTTCGAATAAAGATTCTATCGGTCCACAGTTTCGAGTACCTCCCACAAAAAAATTAAATTTGTCGCAAATGTGCAGTATATGGACATGTCTATGATCGTTTTGAAATTTTTAAAGCAGGTAGATCTCGCGGATCATATTACAACAGTATAATTTTGCCATGCAGACTGGCATAATTACCCTAAAGCTGTAAAAAACCTAGGCCTCCAGCTATTGCTCTTAAAGGAAGTCCTAGTTTATATCTAATCTTCGCACACCGTAATCGTTCTTCCAAACTTACATAAAATTCGAAGATGGACTATACCACCAAAAGTTCAATCATTTAGGCTTAAGAATAGTTTCAGACCTGTTCGCGGATAAATTTTAAAATTTATTTCGCAGAGTTTTCGCAGTACTGGCAAAAAATCCCACAGCATAATGTGGGCTTACATTACTTTAGTATTTTCAGCCATGTAATTCATACCTAGAAGGGGCGTTGTTAGACACGCCGTTCATACTAGGCAATAAAAAGAGGTCCCATATCATTGAGATAAATATCGAATCGGGCTCCAGTCATTTATATGAGAGAAGTCCTCACTTTTTCCATTGGATGTTCAAGGAAAGCCGGGATGTCTTTGTTTTTAGATAATTGGTTAAAATATCGCAAAAGTTACTGTTAAAAAAGTGTCCCGCAAAAATAAAACTACCATTTAACAGATTGAGCCACATATCCCAATATTTCCTTCAAAAGGTCGGGATCTGAAGGAATTTAGTTTTAAATTATAAAAAAATAGATTTTCACCACTATATAAGGCTGCTTCTTTTTACATACATACCTATATATATGAATCAATCCAATTCAAAACTCTCAATGAGAACTCACAATATTTGAAATATTTAATATATTTTTACTCAGCACAAAATTTTAAGATATTGAATTTTATACAATTTTAATTTCATAAAATTATGAACTGTGATATTTTTTTATTTTTAAAATTTAATACATATTTTTTATTTTTAACTTTTTTTCGTTAAGAAAGCACAACAATTTTTATATATTCATAAATTATTTTTTTGTAAATTAGATATAACATTCTATTTTTTATATTCTTAAAATTTAATATTTAATTTTTAAATATTTTTTTATTTTAAATATTTTTCGTAGCTTATTAGGAAAACAAAAAATCTTTTATTTTTGTTCTTAATGCACCTTAATTTTTATCCATTTCAATTAAACATTTTATTTTTTTATGAGACGTGTTTAAGAATTTGAAAATATGTTGTTATTTTTATTTCCTTTATTAATCCACAATTACTGTATTTATAATTATTTTTTATTAAAATCTTAATTTAGTTATTCATAATTTATTTTAATTAGTATTTAATTTTCTAAATTTTCAAAATGTAGGTAATTTGTATTTTTTAATTATTTCATATCTAGCACTTGTCTGCTGCTGTTCACTTTCATTCATTCATAAGTACAACACTGCCGAAACACAATAAGAACGGTAACGTAACTCCAGTGCATGGATATGCGAGGCATGCAACATAAACGAAAAATTCCGACACTACTACAGCCAAGTAATTCATGAAACAAAACGCGTCCGTTATGTTCACAATTTAGCGTGAAACTGATTTTGGATTTTGTGCTTCCTAATTTTCTACTTGTTGTGTGTCACATGCGACGAAGCAAGCACCGCAACACCATCCATTGCTTTTAAAGCTCTGTCAACGTTCAGTAAGAAGACTTCAAGCAGCAACACAACAGGCGATTTTAGCCAAGTTCGTGGGGATGTGCGTACGTCGAACCTCTTTGGCAAAGATGAATTGTGTGGTGGTACACTGCCTGCCTGCTGTACTGTTATTGTGTTTTTGTTATTGTTCTATTACTTCGTGTGTTTACTTCGTTTTCTTGGTCGTGTGATTTGTTTTGCTTGTTGTTGTTGTTGTGGCAATAACATTCATTCATGTTTTTCTTAAATGAGTTATTTAGCCGAACAACAATCAGCTGTTTTTTGTTTACAAATGTTTTTGTAGTTTAATGTTTATGTTGCGGGTTTTCTTTTTTGTTGCAGCAACATTGTTTACCGTTAATTAATAGTTATAAAAGAGCTTTCATTGGCAACAAGTTGTACAAACCATTGAATTGAATACAATCATTTAAAATGATAACGAAGTTGAGATAGATATTGCAAATAACATTGGGGTAGGGCATGTCACTCCTCCACGTTTTCCTGAAGTGGAGTAATTTTTATATCAAAGAAAGGCACAACATTTTCAAGGTATTGCAATAGTGTATTTTTCTTGATTACACAAAGTAAGAATGGAAATTTCTAAGGCATATGAGCTGAAATCTGAACTAGATAGTGATGTCAACAAACATCCTAAACTAGGAAAATAAAAGTTGGAACTTTCGAAGAAACAGTGTTCTTGTATAAGACAATAAATAAATCTATATACAGTGTTGGTCACAGAATTAGCACACCCCTTTGGGGCAAAATGATTTCAGTCAGCTAAGAGTTTTGATAGGGCAAATTGAAATATTTTCGTAAACAAAATCCTTGTCTATAATGTATTAAACAGATTTAATGATATAAGTGAATAGTATTATCAGTGGTTTTTTGAAAATAAAAGTTTTGTGAAGACGTCCAAATTATCAAGGGAACATATAATTAGCACACCCTATGATTTTTTAATTTAATTCAATTAATATACAAAAATTAATTTATATTGAAGTTAATTCATATTCAAAACGCATTGAACAAATCATTTTTTCAAAGACAAAATAATTTATCACCCCGGAATCGCAAAATATATCCCAATAGCGGACCATTTTTCGTAATGTACACCTAAACGTCAGAAAGTCGCCAAAACTTTAAAAACAAATGTACAATTGGATCTGAAATTATTGGAATTGTTAACCGATTACTGAAATTTAAATATAAAGTGCAAAAACTTTTCATAAAGTGTTTAAGGTAGATGATTCATTCAAGAAAATTTTCGATTTGGAAGGGGTTTATAGAATGAAGATCAATAAAATGCACCCTTATGTAAAAAAGGATCAACTTATAACACCATTTGTTATTCAAAATTACAAGTCTGAATAACACCAAAGACCTATCACTAAAAAACTGTCAACAAAGCGCTAGGTGAACACGTAGCACATGAGTATGTTCAAAGGTACAACCCCTTTCTAACAATAAAGGATTTTGAGGTTTGCTGAAATTGGTCAGAATCCATGAAAGTAGGCATATACTATTCAAGATAAATGTTTTCTGGATTATTGATTATAAATTTAATCGTTTTAAGCTCCGGGAAACATATAATCTTGCGGTCTCACTGGACTATCTCCAATTTACCTTATGTTTACAAAATTATTGAAATTTGCGTAGGTCCCATAGAGATGAACATAGGTTTATCGTGGCATACATCACGACATATCGGTAAAATTCAGTCCAGATGGATAAGTATTTATATAATCAATAGCTCAAACCATCATATTACAGTTTATTAATGAAAATCTTTGTGTCAAACGGATTTTACAGATGCACACTGCTGGTGGGTACATCCCACTATTCGCAAATTTACAGAGATGAACAACAATATGATGTTTTATTTGATGTTTCTATGAACTACTTGCATCATTGAATTTGTTTACATGTGCAAAAATCGATAAAAAAAACACTAAAAAACTGAAATTTCTATCAGTCCTTGGGACCCAAGGTATACCCCATTTAATTCCCTTCTGACACTGAAATTTCGGAGAATAGAGGAGAGTATTACTAGCAGACTGGAACTTATTCCCAAACGAAAGGGATTTAAAACTGAATATGGACGAACATATTGAAACTATTCACAATATTAGTGATTCTTTTAAGGTGTGCTAATTACGTGTCCAGTGAATTTAGGACATTTTTTACATTTTTGGGGGTTGGTCAAATTGACAGTTATGTTTCCGTTTCTGTATTGCGTTGTATTCTTTAAGAATACTGCAGAGAATATATTAGTACAAATACTTTGTTCAATACAACTACTTTCGAAGGTATTTTTAGGCAAAATAAATGTTGGTAGTGGGGTGTGCTAATCGTGTGACCAACACTGTATATAAAATAGAAAAATCTTTGTACGTTTGTTTGTTGGTTTGAAATTTATGGACTGAAAAACCGCTAAACCTACCTTGCTGAAAATTTCAGGGTATATTACTACATGGCCTGAAAGAAACATAGGCTATTAAAAGTTTTGAAATTCGGCTCAGATCCGGAGATATAGCATCAGAATCGGAGGTACCTACAAAAAATGTAAACTTTATATGCGTTAGAACGTTTACAGATACAGTCTCCAAATTTTGGATGTGTGAAAGAATTTGGTCTAGAAATAAATTTGCCAAATTATGTTGAAAACGGTACAGATTTGGGTATAGCTCCCATATATATTTTCGTCCGATTTCATGTATTTTATGCAATAAAAACGCTATGTGAGTCTAATTTCAATGAAATTTGGAATGTGTGACGGAATTGGGTCTAGAAATAAATTTTCCAAATTATATTGAAATCGGTTCAGATTTGGATATAACTCCCATTAATATTTTCGTCCGATTTCATGTATTTGATGCACCAAACACGCTATACATATCCGATTTTAATGAAAGTTGGAATGTGTGACGAAAATAGGCCTACAAATAAATGTGTCAAAATATATTTTACATTATTCGGGGTAGCGAAGCGCTAGTATATAATAAAGTTCAATACATGTTTGTAATCCTGGATATGAAAGTTATATGAAAAGACCCTATCGACCCTTCGAAACTTTAAAAACTTGAAAAATAAATATATTTACTTATATGTGTTCTAGATGAAACAAAATCAAAATATTAATATGAGTAACGCATTGATAAGAAAGTATTCGGTATCTACCCAGCAAACCAATCGTACCGACATCGTAACGAAATCGGAAAAAAAATTCGGACGATAAGTCCGATATCTGATCCGAAATCGTAACGATATCCTAACGAAGTTGTATGAAGTGGTTGACATAATTTCGGAACGAAATGTAGGAGCGACATGATTTGTATGTATGATTCATTTATTATGTATGTTTGTATTTATTATGTAATGAGTGTACGATGGATATCCAAATTTCTTACTTACTTACTTAGCTGGCCCATTACAGAACATTTGTTCTATAGGCCGAACCAAGAAAAGATCTCCAATTCTCTCTATTTGTTGCTTCGCTTTCTGGAATACCGCTTTGTTGTGTTTACGGAGGTGCCGAGGTAGACGAAGTCTTTTACTACCTCAATATTATAGGAACCAACTTCCACAGTCGGTTCGAGCTCAATGGACGCATTGCGCGTCGACACCATCAGCTTGGTCTTCTCACCGTTTACCACCAGACCCACTTTAGCAGATTCTCCTTCGACCTTCATAAAGGTATCAGTTACTTCTTTTACTGATCGGCCTATGATGTCTATATCATCAGCATAAGCAAGTAACATGTGACTATTGGTGTAGATTGTGCCACTTCTTTTGACGTTTGCCTCTCGTACAACCTTTTCCAGCAGCATGTTAAAGAGATCACACGAAAGGCTGTCTCCTTGTCTGAAACCTCTTTTGGTACCAAACTCTTCGGAAAGGTTCTTTCCTATTTTAACTGAGGATCTCGTGTCAGTTAAAGTGCGGGGATACCAAATTCAGACATGGCTTGGAATACCTTTGAACGCAGCGGGCTGTCGAAGGCTGCTTTATAATCGACAAAAAGGTGGTAGGTGTCGATCTGCATCTCTTGGGTCTTCTCCAGGATTTGCCGCAGGGTATATATCTGGTCAATGGTGGACTTGTCAGTTCTAAAGCCGCATTGGTATGGTCCAATTATCTCGTTGACCATAGGCTTTAGTCGTTCGCACAATATCCCTGACAGATCTTGTAGGCAATAGGGAGTAGACTTATGCCCCTATAGTTAGAGCGTACAGTCTTATCTCCCTTCTTGTGGACGGGGCACAGGATACTCAGGTTCCAATCGTCGGGTACTCGTTCTTCCTGCCAGATGGTGCTAACTAGCTGATGAATACACCTTATCAGCGCGTCGCCCCTGGTTTTGAACAGCTCGGCTGGTAAGCCATCGGCTTCTGCTGCCTTATTATTCTCCAGCCGATTTATTGCTGCCTTTACCTCATCTTGGCTGGGCGGTATACATTCAATACCATCTTCTGGGATTGGGACCGTGGTATCTTCGTCGTCTTCGCTGCTATTGGATACCAACAGTTTTGAAAAATGTTCTTTCCATATCCTGAGTACACTATCTGTATCAGTTACCAAATTACCTTGCTGGTCTCTACAGGAGGATGTGCCTGTACCAAAGCCATCAGTTTGATGCTTGACTCTTTGGTGGAATTTTCGGACTTCATTCTGGCTCCTGTACATCTCGATTTTTTCACCCACCTGCTTTTCCCTATCTCTCTTTTTCCTGCGGAAAAGACGTGCGCTACGCGTTGCTACGGATTGTAAAGTAGCCCTATATGCCGCATTTTTCTCTTCGGTGGCAGCACGACACTCCTGATCATACCATGGATTCCTTGGTGGAGGTCTCTGGTATCCAAGTATGGATTTTGCGGCTGTTTGCATGGAGTGGGCAATGCTTTGCCATTGCGCTGATATGTTATCGGGATGAGGAGTGCTTTGATTAAGCAATTGGGTTAGTTGAGTGGAATATGCTGTGGCTATCTGTTGTAATTGCAGCTTACCGATGTCTAACTTTCGTGTTGTGTCTGTTCGTACTTTGTTTGCTACGTTTAAGCGGGTGCGTACCTTTGCTGCAACAAGGTAGTGGTCTGAATCAATGTTTGCGCCTCGGAACGATCGTACATCCAACCCGCTCGATGAATGTCTTCCATCTATCACAACATGATCAATTTGATTTCTTGTTTTCTGATCTGGAGACAGCCAGGTGCCCTTATGAATATCGAGATGATTTAATCTGGTACTGCTAACTACCATGTTTTTTGCAGAAGCAAAGTCTATCAGCCTCATACCATTGTCAGATGTTTCGCCGTGGAGGCTGAATTTCCCGACTGTTGGGCCAAAGATATTCTCCTTTCCAATTTTGGCATTAAAATCGCCTAGAATGATTTTAATGTCATGGACAGGGCAAATGTCATATGTTTCTTCTAAGCGCTCGTAAGCTGGATACCAGATGTTTTGGTCTCCGACTAACAACAACTCCGCAACCAAACTCATGCTTTACGTCATGGCAGCTATAATACAGTGCGTCACCTTTAGGTGTTGTTGTGACGCCTTTCCCAATCCATCGTATTTCCTGTATGGCAGTATTATCGGCCTTGTAATTATCAAGTACGTCTGCCAATGCGAAGACTGCACCTTCTCTATAAAGAGTGCGAACATTCCAGGTTCAGATTCGCAGATCATGGTCCTTAAAACGTTTGCGGGGTTCGTCAACTTTAAAGGGGGTTGTTTTTCTTTTCTTTCGTTTTTTCATAGTGTGCTGTTTTTTCTAGGGGAGGGTTACTAACCCGACGCCCAAACCCAAGTTTTTAACGTTCTTATGGGAGAACGCGCGGCACATGTTAGCTCACTACCTTTAACGGGTGTTAAAGGCAGTTCCCCAGGTGACACCACGGGGAGGTCAGTGTCCACTTGAGATGAAAGAGGGACCAAGATAAATCCTGGGATTTGCCATGTTAAAACCGGTCAGGACCGTTGCTTGGTATCTTCCATCCCCTACGTCACCCTCACATATCACATATCCAAATTTCTAATTTATGGAAATTTATTTCCATGTCAGATATTTCTGCTTCTGTTGGACATATTCCAAGGAGAGAGCTTGATAATGAAAGTAAACCATCTGAGCTTTAAATTAATAAAAAGTGTTATTGCAGGAGGCGATAAGCTATCACAATTTTAATATTTTGAAGTTTTACTTTAATGACAAATACTTCTGCTTCCGTTTGGTGTATTAAAGACATGTAAAATGCTAATGAAGAAGACCAGCAAAGCTTTTAATCAGTACCAAGTAGATGTCGGCAGTAGTCAAATATAAAATTAAATATTTGTTATTTTGGTTCTGTTCGCGTTAAGTCATTTGGTATAAAAGCCAGATAGGTGAAAACTTTAGTATCTCTCCAAGAGAAATGTTTACGAGTGAAAAGCTTATGTAGTGGTGTAGGGTATCACATAGTCGGGCCCATCGCGACTGTAGTATTTGCTCACTTGTTAATACAATGGACACGTGTGGACACGGTCGTAGATAAGACTGATAGTGAAGAAGAATCTACGGGGATTAAACTGCAGAACAGATTTTAAGCTCCGACTACATATAAATCCGTAAGCAAACACTTGATTTATGTCATGGTACGTATAATACAGTTCGTCACCTGCAGCCAATAGGTGCTGTTGCGACGTATTTCCAATACATCGTAGTTCCTGTATGAAATTAACATCAGCCTTGTAATTTGCAAGAACATCTGTCAGCGGCTAAACGGTAACTTATTTACAAATTCCGAACATTCCAAGAGAAAACTCGCAAATCATGGCCCTTAAAATTTGGCTGTGGTCGCAGGGACGTACGTACGGTCGCAAGGACGTTCCCCCCCCCCCCCCCCCCCCCCCGAAATGGTTTGATCCAACTAGATTTTTTGAAGGTTATGTACTGAAAATGTACTTTATTAACTAGTTGTCTAAGAAATATTTGTACATTTTTTCTTTAAATACTCTTTTTGAGAGAAACTTCCAGTAATACTGAATTCCTTCTTTATGCCAAGTCAATGTTGTGGAATTCTGTAATGAAAGCCTTGAGGCTTTAAACTCTTTCTGTATTCAAAACGATTACAAATTCAGTATTGTACGGATTAGAAGTACATGAAAGAAAATGTCTATTGGACAATATGTACGACATATCAAGGGTTCTCCGTGGAGTATATCTCGAAAACCAATTAGAAAATTATTTTACTGCCTTAATCAAAATTGTTTTTTCCTATTTTATATCAACTTATTGCTAAATATTGTGAGAAAATAATGGAGACAAATTTATTAATTATTAATTTATTGTTGTGTATCATAAAGTGATAATATCTGCTATAAATAGGGTGCCCGGACATAACACCCACGGACATAACTCCCAAAATATCTATATTAGAATATTTGTACGAACACTTTTTATCTTCTTAAATTGTGAACATATGTTTGTAAAAAATCGCGCGATTTTTGTTTTTTAAAAAAATTTTTTGACTTTTTTTATCTCCTTTAATTGTGAAAATATTTTTGAACATTTTTACAAAAACTTTTTATCTTCTCAAATTGTGAAAATATTTTTGTAAAAAATCGCGCGATTTTTTCAAAAATATTTTTGCCTGCTGCGCTTTTCGTTTTTCAGAAAGTATTTGAATATTATTACAAAAACTTTTTATTTTCTTAAATTGTGGAAATATTTTTGTAAAAAATCGCGCGATTTTTTAGAAAGTATTTGTGAATTTTAGCAAACACTTTTTATTTTCCTGTAGGCAGCATTTTTCGTTTAAAATAAGTTTGAAGGCAAATTTTGAATATAGTTCGATTTGAGATGGCTACTAATTATTTTGTACTTAATTTTCTTAAAAATTTTAAATCAATTATAGTTATTTTTATGAAATAAAAAATACATATGAACTTAAAGTTAATTTTTAATTTTTTTCTTATACATTTGAAATAAAAATTTTATTTAAATAAAAAATCACTTAAATTTTAAAAACGGACATAACTTTCATTGGCTCTTATGTCCGCTAAGTGGAGTCGGACATAGCTCCCAAAAAATTTGGGAGTTATGTCCTCAAACCAAGGGGGACATAACTCCCAAAATCGTTTTGGGAGTTATATCCGTTAGCAGTTATGTCACGGCACCTATAAATAGTATGCACATCTGAATTTTTTCCAATTTGCAATTTGTATTGTATATCACGGCGCTCTTTAACCAACTTTAAATGAAAGAAGGTTACACCTGGGTTTATTGGTGGTTAATAAATGAGAAAAATCAAAAAACAAAACAATCGCCGAAGCGCTTTTTAAATAAATCGCGGTCAAAGTTCACATTTTTGGGGTTTCTTAGTTTTTTTTTTCATTTTGCTGGGAAATGGAACTAAAGAAAATGTTGTAGCAGTGAAAATTCTCTACAATATTGTCCTTTATGATATTTTCGTAGGTTTCATTTCACTGACTGCATCGTCCCCTTATAAAACAATGTCATGACTGCAATTTCCTATCTTAAACTTATATATGTATCTCAAAAATGGTACTACCTAGGAAAAAATACGAATGCCAATCTTGTAGAGAATTTTAGCAGCTATAAGATTTGCTCTAGTCCCATTTCGATAAGACTTACCATTTTCAAGCAAATCGCGAAAACCTAACAAAACACATAAAAATGTGAACTGAACTTCTATATCATAAAAATGGTAAAACCTAGGAACAAATCAAACAAATTTTCACAGCTAAAACATTTTCGATAGGACTTGCGGTTTCAAAATCGCGAAAACCTAAAAACTAAGACCGTGATTTATTTAAAAATCCCTGCATTATTATTTATTTTTGGATTTTTCTCATCTGTGAACATTGTTTCAGAACCCGCAGAAATTCCCAGTTGTAAGCTCCTTTCATTTAACGTTGGTTCAGGAGCACCATGATATTGTACCATCAGCCGTTAGGCTAACGATAAAAATGGACCCTAGCGAAATAATGTTTTGACGAAACATGCGTCAATCAATTTGGAGTCGATTTATTCCAGTTCATCCGAACAGATCAATAGATTTGGTCCAAATTTTGGATCTCGCAATATTTTATCCAAACTTTAAGTCATATCGGGTTTCCCCGCAAGACTTCATAATGTTTCCCTATAACCTTGAGCACAATAACTCTCGAAAGTCCAAATCGATTTTTTCCAGACATAGATTAGGTTCGAATATTTCAGTTTCAGTTTCCTCCAACACAGAATTTCAATTATCCGATTTGACCGAAACTTTGAACATCCTAAATTACTTTCTTACGTACATATATCAAGTACCAAGAGAGTCAATTTGGGACAACATCTTCGGATACATCCCTCACAAATTTCAACATAAGTGTAGTTTAAGGGCTATTCGAAGAGTCATTGCACATTTTGACCAATGGTACTCCTTGCTGTCTTGTTTGCAGCGATATTGTATTTTTCTTGGGTAAGTCCCCCTAGGGGGAGCCTGTAACCCCTATAGGGCGCGTCCCCAGGTGGCGGATAGGGGAATGCTTCCCAGATATGGGTGGTAGGACGGAAATCAAATACGTCCCGCGGACCAACAGGTAGCTGCGTCTGTCTTACAATAAGCGGCAGCAAACGGCGTCTGTACTCCATTGGAGCGGCTGAATATGTAGATGGAAAACTTTAAACCCTTCAGAAGGAAACGGGAAACCACTGAAGTAATTTTCCTTGAAAATCATACAAATGAATAACACATCGCAGAATGAATGGCCCTCAGTCTCCGGCGAAAGGAGGGTGCTAAGAATCCCCGGAGGTAAAACAAAACAAAAACTAAATATTGGAACATGGAATGTAAGAAGCCTATATGAAACTGGAAAACTCAACAATGCTGTATGTGAAATGAATAGATTAAACATGGACATACTTGGAGTCAGCGAAACTTGGTGGACAGACTCTGGTGATTTTAGATTTGAAAACACAAAAGTATACCACTCCGGAAACCTAAACGGTGTACATAGAAAAGGCGTGGGTATTATAATGAAGAATCATATAGCTAATTGCGAAGCTGGATATGTCCCAATGTCTGAAAGAACAATGTTGGTAAAAATAAATGGAAAACCAATAAACATGAATATAATTCAAGTCTATGCGCCCACATGTGATGGAAGTTCAGATGAAGTTGAACAATTTTACGACGAAATAGGAAAACTTTTGAAAATGACAAAACCCCACGAATTAACCATCATACAGGGTGATTTCAATGCCAAAGTTGGCAATGAACATGTAACTGGCGTCACAGGAAAGCATGGATTGGGGGAGAGAAACGAAAGGGGAAATAGACTTGTACAGTTCTGCCAAGAACACAACTTTGTAATATCAAATACACTATTTCAACTCCATCCAAGAAGATTATATACATGGAAATCCCCACGGGACCATATAAATAATGTGGTTCGTAATCAAATAGATTATATTCTGATTAACAGACGTTTTAGCTCCTGTATAACAAAATGCTCTACATATCCTGGAGCGGATATACCATCAGATCACAACCTTCTTATGGCAAATGTTCGGACAAAGCTGGCAACAATTAGACGTAAAAAGAATGTACCGAAACCCGATATCAATAAATTAAGCAATCCCATAATTAGACGAGCAGTTGCGGATACTATTAACTCCGACCTCAGAATAATCCAGCAAGATGGTATAGAAACGGTATGGAATGATGTTAAGGATATTATCAAAAATACTATGAGAAATACTTTAAAAAAGGATCCAGCCCCAAAATATGAAGAGTGGATGACTGATGAAATCAGAGAACTTCGATTAGAACGGAAAAAATTCAAAAACGTAAACTTTGAAAGATATTGGGAAGTCAATAAAGAAATAAGAATCGCAACGCGCATCGCTAAAAATGAACAAATCAAACGTCAATGTGAAGAAATTGAAGCCCTGCAAACACTCCACGACGACTTTAATTTGCACAAAAAGCTGAAAGAAACAGCCGGAATATACAGAAGAAAACCGCCAAATATACTCTTTGACGATAACAACCAACCCGTTTTTGAAATCTCAAAACAAAAGCAAGTATGGAAGGAATACATATCAAAATTGTTTACAGATCAAAACAGATCAGACTATAATCGCAATGAAAATTCCCTTGAAAGCGAAAATCCTATTACCAAAGAAAAAGTCGTCTATGCAATAAAAACCCTGAAGGACAGAAAAGCTGTGGGACCAGACGAAATTCCCGCTGAATTGCTCAAATTAATAGATGAAAATAATATACAACTGTTTGTGAAACTCTTCAACGATATATACGACACAGGACAATATCCACGAGATTGGCTGAAATCTACATTTGTTCCCATACCAAAGAAAGCAAACGCCAGGAATTGCAACGATTATAGAATAATTAGTCTAATGAGTCACGCCTTAAAAATTTTTTTACGTATTATTCACAAAAGAATATACACTAAATGTGAAGCAGCAATGGGAGAAACCCAATTTGGATTTAAGGAGGGAATGGGAACCCGGGAAGCACTGCTTGGTGTTCAAGTGCTCATCCAGAAGTGTCGCGATGTCCAAAAAGACATATTTATTTGTTTCGTGGACTACGAAAAGGCATTTGACACAGTTCGACACGACAAACTGGTTGAAATTTTAACATCAATAGGTATTGAACCCAAAGAACTAAGATGCATAAAAAATCTTTACTGGAACCAGACAGCATCAGTAGAAGTATCCGGTGAAACATCCGATGAAATAACAATATCCAAAGGTGTTCGACAGGGGTGTATACTCTCACCATTATTATTTAATATATATGCGGAACAGATTTTTCGAGAGTGTGTAGAAGGAAAGAGGATTGGAATAAAAATACATGGGCAATTCATTAACAATATACGATACGCTGATGACACCATGATAGTAGCGAGCTCTTTAGGTGGCCTCCAAAATCTCCTTAATTCTCTCAACGAAACAAGTAATTCGTACGGATTACATATTAATCTCAATAAGACAAAATTTATGATCATTAGTAAAAGTAACAATGTTTACGACTCCTCACTAAAAATCAGTGAATCAGAAATAGAGAGAGTAAAATCGTATAAATACTTGGGAGTGCAATTAAATGAGCAATGGGAGTCTTCTAAAGAAATAAGATGTCGGATAGAAATGGCGAGAGAAGCGTTTCTCAAGTACAGAAAAGTACTAAACAGCCACGACATCAATATTGAACTTAAAAAACGGTTTATCAAATGCTATGTATGGTCAGTTCTATTATACGGTGCTGAAACATGGACTGTAAAATCAGCAGACGAGAAGAAACTGGAAGCTTTTGAAATGTGGACATACCGACGTGTGCTCAAAATTCCATGGACCGATCGAGTGTCAAATACCGAAGTCTTAAGAAGAATTAATGAACAACGACAGTTAATGAAAACCATCAAAACCCGAAAAATTTCTTATTTGGGACATTTGATGAGGAACAATAAATATAAGATACTGCAGATAATTCTCAAATCCCAAGTTGAAGGAAGACGTTGTAGAGGTCGAAGAGAACTGTCCTGGCTAAAAAATATTCAAGACTGGACCGGATACCGTGATGAACTCAGTCTTATTACAGCAGCTAAAAACAGACAACTATCGCTTTCCACATAAAATAAATATTTCCAATAAGAATGTAACAAAATGTATGATCGCTTAACATCCGAACAACGGATATGCAAATAAAGAAGAAGAAGTCAATGATTATGTCAGGATTGGTCCAAAGCTCTAAATCTTACGGCGTCCAACTAAATTGACGGCTTGACACCATAACTATCAAAAGGAATGATTTCCAAAATGGACTATATCAGTCGTATCTTTTAGGTATCTTCTGTGCAAAAGTGCAAAACTTGGGCTTTCTTTAAGTCAAATTTTTGAGCACAACATAAGCATTCATCCGCAACGCCAACAATCGTGAAATTGTATACCTCAAAAATTATCCATATTATCTGAAACTTCCTGGATATACAATTTATAGAAAAATTTTTGGCTATGTAGCCCGTATTCGATTCGATATTAAAGTCTCAGCTCACACAGGCTGTCACTTTTTTAATGGTTTTGCTGAAAACAAAAGTTATGAATTTTCATAAGTTTGCCTCTGCTGTGCCGACAGAAGTGATTGGTCTTTGGAAAGTTTTTAATGTCATTGAGTCCATAAACTTCTAGTCGTACAATTAAGATATAAATAAGCGGGAACAACAACTATTGAGGTATCAGATGGAGTTTTTCGACTTAACCTATTTTTTTCAGGACTCTCAAACAGTACTGCGTGTTGGATTCCGAGTCTTTGAGTCGTAGATTGTATCGCCCGGCTCTTGATAGAAATGTTTTCTTTTTTAATGTAATTTTGTAAAGTTGGATTTTACGGACTGTATCGCTTTTGATAAAATAGTAAAGTTTTGGTGTTTTTATGTCATTAAATAAAATTATTTTCTTACAATAATAAACAATTTTTTTTCAATTCGACTGAAGTTAGTGTGTGATATCTGGATATGTTCTATAAAGAAGAAAAGGCATTCGGGTCGAACTGTTTATATCCTCCAACCACTGTAATCTCTATTCGACATATTCGCGATTGCAATCCCTGTATTCGAACGTGGATCTATTTTCACCACTTTTTGCTTGGAGGTTCTCCCACCAAAAGGATTTCCAAAATCCATTTTACTTACGATATTTTTAAAAATTATGCTAATTGCCTTGAATTATAGAAAATCTTTCAAAAGCTATTTTCTGCTGGATTAGAACCCAAAATGCCAAATAAGAGGTAATGTGGGTGAAAATTCTGGGATACACCAAAACGTAAATCTAAATGGGTAATATTTATTTGAAATTTTTTTTAGTTATTGCTTCAATTCTGTTGGAGAATTTGGTTAAACACTTCTGTATGGGGACTATACCGAACGTGGTCTGATACGGTTCATTTTCAATTCTATACATACAAGGACTAATATTCCAAATTTCAATCTTGTTTCTAAAATATTGTGATCTCTCTCTATTGAATGTATATACTTTGCATATACATAAAATCAACTAAAAACATTTAAAATAGCTTTATGTAACGATACACAACATATTTAATTTTCATGATTTTTGGTCAAGTTGGGCCCCCCCCGAAATGAAATCCTGCGTACGTCCCTGTGTGGTCGTTAAATTTAGTCAAGCGTCGGTTAAAGTAGCAAGTAGACACCGCCGCCGCACAGTGTTGCCACAATGGACAAAAATCGAAAAATATGATGTTCACTTGTATATATGCTTACGTTTCTTTCTTCCACTAAATATATCAGTAGTGGGATTGTCTAACGCATTTTTTGGTTATCGACAAAAATCGTTAAAATTAAAAGTGCTTATAATTTCGGCAATTAACGATAGTAATTACAGGTAATTTAGTGACCAATAAAAAGTAATCGCAAAGTTCTACCGATAGCAACAGTGATGTCAACTTTTATTTGAACTTTTCATTCATAATTTAGCGTTTTAATTTGTCCGATTTTTGTCAGTGACCAAAAAAATCCCCTAGAGAATCCCACTGCAGATACGTTGAATCTAAAAGAATGTTATCGGTATGTGCAACCACAATGAAGGTGTAGCTCTTTCAATAAGAAACAAATATTTCCCAGCTAATCTAGAACGATAATCATACGACAATTAGACAACCTTAATAATAATTATTTCCGAAAATTTTGTTGATAATATTAAAAGTTTTGGATGGAGATTTAGTTGAGATTTGATCTATTTTGACAAATAGCCTTCAAATTTGATCAATAGCCTTCAACTTTAACATATCGTCGGTGTCATGCTTAAGTGTTCCATACGCCATTTTTGACTTTTTGAGATACAGTTGGTTTCTAGGGTTTTCCGGTATGCTCTTCCTGAATTTCTGGTCGGCTTTCTCCTATCTGCTCTAGTTTCCGAGATATCCACGACTCGACGGGAAAGCATAAACTTTTTACAGGGTTTTATTTAACTTGCTTTGGTGTGTGTTTAGTTCAAATCTGGTAACTCATTTTTACCACGGTTGCAGTTGACCAATCCAACTAAAACTTTGCACACTTTTCAGATTTGGATGACAATACACGAATATGAAATCAAAACCAAAATTGGTCCATTTTTACACTGTTTTACAGTTTTTTTATCTAATTTGCTTTTCAAATCTGGTAACTAATTTTTCACACAGTTGCAGTTGACCAATCGAACTTAAAATTTGCACACATTTCAGATTTGGATGACAATACATGAATGTGAAATCAAAACCAATATTGGTCCATTCTTACAGTGTTTTTACGGTGTCTAACTTAACCCCCGTTTCAAATCTGGTAACTGATTTTCAAAACGGTTGCAGTTGACCAATCGAAGTAAAACTTTGCACACTTTTCAGATTTAGATGACAATACGTGAATATGAAACCAAAATCAATATGGGTCCATTTCTTCCTATAGCCCCCATATAACGGTACCACCCTATTTCCGGTGTTTTGCTTTTCAAATCTGGTAACTCATTTTTCACACATTTTCAGTTGACCAATCGAACTAAAACTTTGCAAACTTTTCAGGTTTGGATGACAATACATGAATATGAAATCAAAACAATATTGGTCGATTTTTTCAGTGTTGTACAGTATTCAATTTTACATGCTTTTCAAATCTGGTAACTCATTTTTAACACAGTTGTAATTGACCAAGCGAACTAAAACTTTGCACACTTTTCAGATATGGATGACAATACATGAATATGAAACCAAAACCAATATGTGTCCATTTTTTCCTGTAGCTCCCATCCAGCGGTACCACTCGATAGGTATTTTATGGTCATTTTAAGCCCGTATTTGCTTTTTTTGACAACTAGGGTTTCCAATGGTACAGAAACGTACCCATTAAAAATTATGGGCATAGGTCCAGGTTTTGATATAGCCCCCATATAGCGGTACCGCCCGATTTCAAGTGTTTTAAGGATTTTATCATCATTTTTATACCGAATTGCGTGTAACTTGGCATTTGGAGATCCCAGTGGTACAGAAATTTCTCCACTAAAAAATTGCGACATAGGTCCAGGTGTTGGTTTAGCCCCTATACTACGGCTTCACCCGATTTCAAGTTTTTTTGTCTTAATTTTTGGGCCGAAATTGCCGTAACTTTGATTTCGAGTTCCCAACTTCTCCACCAAAAATTGTGGACATAGGTCCAGGTTTTTATATAGCCCCTATAAATGGTTGAGAGGGGAAAGTTCGGAGGAGGTTGTTCGGCGGTGGTTTTTCGGAGGTTCGGTGGAAGTGGTGTATCTAGGATCCAAGGTTTTCGAAGAAGGGCAAGCATAAAATAAAATTAATAAGTTTCAGTGTTCTATTTTTAAATGCACTAAAAACTAGAAAATAAGTATATAATTAAAAAAATAAGTAACAGTGTTTTATTTATAAATGCACTTAAAAGTAGAAAATAATTTTTCATGATGGAATCTCTCAAATAAAACGCTTGCATTTGAATTAAAAATTGTGACAATATTGAACGGCAAGCGTTTTATTTGAGAGATTCCATCATGAAAAATTATTTTCTACTTTTAAGTGCATTTATAAATAAAACACTGTTACTTAATTTTTTTTAATTAAATACTTATTTCAGTTATGAAATTAATATTTTAAAACCTTACAAGTTTAAAAACACATTTCAGAACTCAGAATTTTAATTTTCGATTTAGAAGTATTTTATTTATTGAGACAAGTATGGAATTTTTTTTTCTCACTTTGTTCCATGTGATTTACTATATTTCACATTTGTGTCATAAGTGCGGATATGGAACAAATCGACAAAAATTCTTTTTTTTTTTAAAAATCTCTATAAATTTTATATTCCAATACATATTCCTCTAAATTTTTGCAAATATGTTCTATATACTATTATTAATATTTCCAGTCAAAAATATAAATACGTGCTTTTGTCAGCTCCACACAGTTGTGACGTAAAATATTAAAATGCGATTATCTCAAAACGGGCAAATGGCGTATGGAACACTTAAGCATGACACCGACGATATGATATTTTCTTAGGCCCCTTTTCAGTTTTACCTATCTGTAAAACTGAATAAGGGCCTAAGCAAATAATGCATATAAAATTTTAAGGTTATTCGGAAAAAATTGACCGAGTTATAGCAATATATGTGGGTTATGTACAAATCTGAATCGATATGGACCAAAGTTGGGACTTTTCATTCCTATGCCATCATAAGTACGTTTGCACAATTTCATCAACTTAGGTCAGCTCCTTCTATTTTTGTCCACTTTTGTATGGAAGCAGCAACACTGTGCACCGCCAACACAATTCATCCTCATACTTATCGGATTGCTGAAACGTAGTCCAATTCGCAATTTGCTATGATTGTACTGAACTCTGATAAGCCGATGGTGTGTCATTAGTCTAGCACAGCGCTCAAGTGTTTTGTGAAGTGTTTAAGTAGATGAAGCCTTTTATAAAGTGTGTCGGCCAATGTAAACCTTGTAATCACCTTACAGTCCCCCTTTTTCCGCCATGCTCAGAAGTAGCAGTGACTCCAAAATCTTAGCTATATGTGAAAATAAGAATATTGGACGGCAAGATTCTCCCCGTCTTGCTGATTTGTCTGGTTTTTGGAGTAGGATAATCCTGTCCATTTCTGCACTTTGCCGTTATCCTATTGGGGAAGACATCATTAATCTTTCAGATTTCCGAAGGGTCCAACTGGTCTGCTATGTTTGTGAAAGTGGAATTACTAGATGGGTATAAGCATATTCATTGTGATGATGGTTGGATAATATACATACATACACACACATAATATGTTCCCACAACATCCCCGATGGGGCATATCAATGAGTGCACACTAATCGATATGGTAACTAATTTTTATCACCGAGTCTGAACAAAACCACTTCTAGAGAAGTTTTCCTTGGCTGAAATACTCAGGAAACGTAAGCTGACATTGCACAGAGGAAATTTGCCACCGCCGAAAGTATTGATGTTCTGTTCGGGAATTGAACCGCAGACCTTCTGAAAGTAAGGCTAGCGTGGGAAAAAACTATTGTTGGGAAATATAAAAATTTTTATTCTGTAGCCAATATCTACCGAAGGTTGACCTAGACTTTCACCCACCGGAATTAAACTGCAGACCAGATTTTAACCTCCGACTACCTACATATCCGCAAACAAACTCGTGACTTATTTCATGGTACGTATAATACAGTGTTGTCTGAAATACTCAAGAAATGTAAGCCAACATTACACAAAGGTGATTTGCCACCGCCGCAAATGTTGATGTTCTGTTCGGGGATTGAACCGCAGACCTTTTGAAAGCAAGGCTAGCGTGCGAAAAAAACTGTGGTTGGGAAATATACACATTTTTATTCTGTAGCGAATATCTGCCGAAGGTAGACCTTGTTGTGTTGATTATGATGATACAATTTTTTCATGGTCAGGTGCATACATCCGGAAATAACGGTCATAAAGCTCTAAAAACCCATGGTCGCACCAACTGAAACGACTTCTGTGCACAATAACGTACGAATTGACTATCTGAATTGGCCGAATCTTTATTACAAACGAAGTCTTGTTCCGAAAGGTCTATATCGGACTAATCCTTCGGCTACTTATCTCCCATAAAAAGTTTAAAATTTCAGTAAAGTGAAGCTTATGGAGTGTTCGATGATTGGTTTGAAATGTTCACCGAAGGTAGTTTCTGTGGTGCTAATTATGGAATATATTTTTTTTAGTTGGGTGACGAACTAAAACCTCACGAAACAAATGCCTGATATTGGTCCAACCTTTGCACATGGTAATATTTCTCATAACCATAACATACTCCATTTATGAACTCAGACTAACCTTAGTTATTTTCCCTTAAAATATCCTCCAAGCGCTTATACACAGGTGTAGTGATGTTGGGTATCATATAGTCGTCCCAATTCCGACCATAGCCATTCTTACTTGTTTCCTACATCTCTACTATTCTTGTTTACTACTTTTTTATTTTTCTTGTTGTTGAAAAATTATAAATGTGGTTTCTCATTTGATGAGATATTAACATTTAACTTACCCTTGGTAGTCAGTCGTGGTAGTAATTTTCATTGTCATTTCCCGTTTAAGTACATATTTATTTGAATCCTTAAATAGTCCGTTTTATGCTTTGACGCCTATTAAACGCTAACATTGTTGCTCTTTGCGTATAAATAATGTTATTAAGACAGAAGCAAAAAAAAAAAACAAATAAATTTTACCACGCGATATATGAACCAATTAAATTTAACTGAATTGCCACAACAAAGTTTTATCATTCTTGGCTGGCTGGTAGTCATTGCCGCTGCACATGGTATTTTTTAATTAGTTGGGGGATGAGGGGGTTTTAATTAAATTCCGACACTGAAGTACAGAAAAATAATGTTAAGACAATATATTAAGTGCCACCACCACTTTAAAACAATGGTCTAAGCAACATGTTGATAACGTGACAAGTGGTGGTAAAATGTCGCTGAAGAGAAAAAAAGCTCTCAACAGCAACATTTAAGAGTAAATGCGTCAATTGCCACAGTGGAAGACTGTATAAGATTCGTGAATTGTCAAAAATTAAACCAACCCGAGGGATACTATTTTCCTCTTTTAAGGAAAAATCCGTTGAAAAAAGAAGTTATTACCGTTAAAATTTGAAAATCGAAGAAAACACGTTTTTAACTACCGTTATACCGTTATAAAATCAAATAATAAATAATTAAAAAAACAAGTTACAGTGTTTTTTTATAAATGCACAAAAAATCGCTTAGCATCAATGAGTATATTCTTTTTCATGATGCAATCTCTCAACTAAAACCCTTGCCATTTAATTTAATTTTTGAGAAATTCCATCATGAAGAAGAATATAATTATTGATGCTAAGGGATTTTTTTTTTTCAATTTTTGTGCATTTATAAATAAAACACTGTAACTTAAATGTTATACCCTCACTAAATATGCTAACGAGGGTATATACACTTTCATAGGGGCAAAATGTGTCTCATCGAAATAATGGTTTTAGACCCCAAGTATGTTTGGAAGTTTCAGGGACTCAGGGATTGGCCAATTTGGTCCATACTGTACATCTACCAAATATAGATGAAGTTCGAATATGGACTCAATCGGCCTACTCCTTCGGGTGCCTCCCACACAAAATGTCGGATAAGTGCACTTTAAAACCTGCTTTCGAACCACTTTGATCTTTGTTGCATTCGCTGCCTCCATTACGACGCACAGTGGTTCAAAATCGTTTTTTTCGTGGTCAAAATTCTGTATCTTTTGTTAGACAGATAACACAATCAGCTTTCCGGTGAATTATAAGCGGTCAAATTCGGTGTGGTAGTTGCAGAGGAATTCAAGGTCAATATTGAACTTTTGATTTTTTTACCCTTTTACATCAAAATATCAGTGTTTTTGTGTTTTTTATATCTTCTTATATATTAAAGATGGTCAAACGCCAATAAAAAACTATAAAAATGCAAACAAAAAAAATTTCGAAAAAAAATTTTCATTTTTTTCAAAAAGTTTTCAAAAATACAAAAAATTAAAATTTTTTCAAAAATTAATAAAATACTCATATAAAAACTCATATACACCAAACAAATTTAATTTGTGTAAAAAATTTGTAATTCATATGGGAAATGGTATGGAAAAACACACATTTGTATCCAAGTAATTTCAATAAATTTAAAAAAGTGTTAAACGGACGGAACGGGACGGGAACGAAAGTATATATAGGCTGAAAGAGGAGACTCTCGGGCATCTTTCTGTGGAAACAGAACATTGTTCCATGTTGTTCCACAAAAGTTGTAGTCCACTTAATTTGGAATTTCATAAAATTTAGTACCTGAGGAAAAATAAAATAGCTCATGTTGTATAAACGCTACGGTAATTTGTTTAAACTACTTTTAAAGGCCACAATCTTATGTACGTAACAAAAAAACAATGCACGCAATATCTGTTTCCGAGAAATAGCAATTTCTTTCTCCAGAAGTTTGCAAAAATTACGTATTTCTCAAACATGGGAAAAATGTTTGTCTTTAGGGGCATCCCACGCCCGCAACCTTCAATATTTTGTCTAATTTTTTGGTTTCCTTAGTTTCTATCGAATCCCATATAGCAATTAAATAACTGTGAAAAAACAAAATTTTGATTTTTGGACAGGAAAATCGTTTCTTGAACGACGGTTAAAGGTTTTTCAGGGGCAAGTCCATACTTCTTGAGAAAACAGCACGAAAGGTGTAAAAACCCCATATTGCACCATATGTGGGGCTGGAGAGTTGAACAAAAGTTCAACATTTGTGTCTAAGTGCAGTTTAGGGTCTGTTCGAAGATCCTTTGGAAATGTACCGATGCTGTTCGTTGTGGTCGTGTTTGGAGCGATATTATGTTTTCCGAAATGAACTTTTCACTGAAATTACTAGTGGGCGCGATATCAAACGAAAAGATATGACTCCCAAAATAAGATCCACTACCATAATGGACCAAGTCTGTACATTCCTTCAAGTACCTCCTCCGCAACACTTTTGAAAGTTAATCCTAACCCACATTTTGTCGGCAAGTTCAAATATCCTGAAAGGGCCATAAAATGTCGAAAAGATCCTAAATACATTCGATCTGTCCGTAGATGAAAGTTTCAATCCACATGGGCTGAGGGTATATCTCAGTCGGCAAAGCCTACTGATACTTTTTTACTTGTTTCAATTCTTTTTTATTTTTAACATTTTAGTAAATACATTTGTTTGTCCACTGAGAACCCCATAACTAGATTAAAGCCAACTGAAAATGTAGATAAAACGTTAAAATTTCTGTACCACTGGGAGCCCCAAATGCCGAGTTACAGCCAATTCGGGCTTAAATGAAGATAAAATCCTCAACATATTTGAAATCTGGTGGTACCGTTATATGGGGGCCATACCAAAATGTGGACCTATGTCCACAATTTTTGGTTGGGAAGTTTCTGTACCACAGGGAACTCCAAATGCCAAGTTACAGCCAATTCGCTAAAATCCTCAAAATACCTGAAATCGGGTGATACCGCTATATGGGGCTATAGGAAAAAATTGATCCATATTGGTTTTAGTTTTATATTCATGTATTGTCATCCAAATCTGAAAAGTGTGCAAAGTTTAAGTTCGATTGTTCAGCTGCAAGTGTGGTGAAAATGAGTTACTAAATTTGAACTAAACAGACAGACAACGAAGCAAGTTAAATAAAACACTGTAAACAATACCATAGAACGATACCTCCCAGTTTTCGGTATTTTGAAAGTTAGTCTTCTTCATAAACTAAAGGAAACTAATTGTTCAGTTTTTCCTGAATACAACTCGTGGTGGAGGGTATAACAAGGTCGGCCGGGACGAACTTAGCGCCGTTCTTGCTTGTTATAAAATAATGTTTTTCTCTAAAACGTAAAGTTTTCCGGGATTTCTAGACAGAAATCCATCTCACATTCAGAATTTCATTCAAACTGAACACACTTTTCGTGTTTGGTGCGCGAAATACCACAAATCGGCCGAAAATTTGGTGCAGCAAATACTTGAAATCGGCCGAATATATATGGAGCTATATACAAATCTGAAACTATTTTCACCAAAAGCAATAGAGTTCTTTCCCAATTTTCAGCTAAATCGGACAATAAATGCGACGTGTACGTTGCGAACGGACGGACATGCATAAATTGACTCAGAAAGTGATTCTATATAAAACTAGACGGAAGAAAAATAATGTACCGTCGTAAGAGGAGCCGTAAGGACAACCTACTGAAAAAATGTCAACATGATCCGAGAGATGCTCTTGAATTTCACTTTATCCGAATTTTGTGTGGGAGGTACCAAAAGGAGTGGACCGATATAGTCCATATTCGAACCCTTCGAGAGTTATCGTTCACACCATTTGACGGAAAAATTTTGAACTTATGTGGGGGAAGTACCCGAACTAAGTTTGCACAAAATTTGGTTCGAATCGGTTGATCCATTCTAGAGTTATCGTGCGCACCAGCCAGACAGGCGGGCATAGCTAAATCGACTCCAAATTGTATGAAACGAATTTCGTCCCAACATGGTTGCGGTCCAAAACTGTTATTTCGATGAGGCACATTTTTGGTCGTATCAATGTGTAAGGCTGAGGGTATAAAAAGACTACAAAGACTGAACTCATCCGATGCACCTAGATACATATATTTGAAGTGAGGGTATATCTCTGTCAGCACAGGTGACTAATACTTACTTAGTTGTTTTATTTTATTTCGATTTCAACTTAAATTTTCCTAAACGTTTGCTTTTTAATATTGAATTTTTGAAATAGGTCCATTAGTGCGTATGAGTATTATAACCTAGGGTTGGTTTTATTATATGTAATTGTAATATATTTAATATTTCTTAATCGATTTGTGTTTTGAAAAATGGAAATAAAACTATAGATATGCAACAATTTTTCGTAATTTGACAAAATCGTGTACCTATGTGGTCCAATTTGGTCATAGTGGTTGGAAAAAATTACCAAAAATATTCAAAAACAGCGGGTGTTGTTTGCCGCAATACTTTCGAAATTTTTTAATTGTTCGAAAAGTAAAATAATTACTCAAAAATGTTTATCGATTTAAAACGAATGCCATTATCTATTAGAGAATTTAATGGTACTTTGTCCGAAACGCCGTTATATAAGATAAAATAAAGTAAATTATTTTATGTTTTTAAAAAAACCGGACGTGCGAACTGCACGTCTTACTTTATTGAGTAATAAATGGACACAAAACTTTTAACTTAATTTAATCATAATCCAAACCTAATTTTGCTGTATTCCCTCTACACGTGTAGTTTATTCAGCATTTCCCATAGTGAAATCCAATACTCCTCGTTGGCATATTAAATGAACTTATGCGAATACGTTTGTCCAGACGTTCACATGCAAACTAAGCAGATCATGTTGCGATATGGTGTGATGTTTGGACAGTGGTTTGAAGAAATATATTTGATGTTAACTCCTCCCCCTTTAAATTTCATACGTCCCGTATGAACATTGGTTTGCACGAAAGTTTTCCTCAGAAAAACGGGATGTTATTTAGACTTGTAAATCTTTTATTCCTTTTTGAAGGTGTTGGCCTGTCTTCGATATCGATTTGCACCTCATCATTTTCTGTATTTCTTGCATCATTTCTATTTCTATATTGACGGATTAACAAAATTAATATTACGAGTGTCAAACCAAGAGCCACGTTTATCCAAATGTTTATGTGTTTGTCAAGCTTTAGAGATTCAATGGTGTTGATGTTATCGCTTGTGAGTGTTTTCATCATTTCCAATGATAAGGTCTCTTCCTGAGAGTGGGATTCGTCAATTTGCAGCAGCGCTGGCAAGGGTTTTGATTTTGCAATCTGTGTAGTTAGAAATGATCTTCCGTCAATGTTGAGGCTTGTATTCGAGTGATGAATGAGGAAGGTGCCGTTTAGGAAAATGGGGGAGTCATCGGCCATGATTTCTCCATTAAACTGATTAAGGAACAGCAATCCGTCTTCTATTTCTTCAACTGAGGGTATATTTTCGTTGTTTGTTACCGTGCATGATGATGGTTTACTAGTTATTAATTTGGGAATACAGCTCGATTCTGTTATGTTAATTATATCATTAAAGTTACAAATATTTATATTGTCAAAATGGTTACAATTAGTTTTTAGGCCGTATATTTGTTTATTACAAATTTAAATGTTTCTGAAATTTATTTTATAAATATTGTTTTGAAATTTTACAGGTTTAATGATGTTTTTTCTACAATTTTTCTCATCTGTAGTAGGTATGCTTATAATATAGAGAAGTGTTTCTTGATTGGAAGCAATTTTAATATTGGCAAATTTCAGAAGTTCATCAATGTTGGAAAATGGTATTTCGGATTTTTCGAATATTTCTTCAAATATTTTTATTTCCACATTGGAAAACACAACTGAATTCACTATGTTGGCTCTTGCCCATTGGATGGCAAATTCTATATTTGCTAGTTCTTCTTGAATTATTTCCAATTTATATTTGAATTCAATTACCTTATCCAATGTTTGTTCCTCTTTAATTTCTTTAATTATCCTATTTGTTTCATTTGTAATTGTATTTAGTTTTTCTATTGTTAATTGATTTATAATGGCTTGATTATTATTATTCTGTAACATGTTATTTATTTTTTGTGATATTATCTCTAAATCATGGTGGTCTGGTTTTCCAGCCAACCATTTCCAAGCACTGCCTAGCAAATCTATAGATCGCTTAGGTCTAAGTTTTGGTTTTAAGCGGGATAGGCAGGATTTTATTCGGGATGTATAGTGGAGTAGGTAAGGAAGGATGGGATGGTGAATGCCAATGTTTTTTCCAATTAGTGTTTCCATATTTATAGCAACATCTTCATAATTTTTCAAATCAAACACGTGTACTAGCTTAAATGTACCAGACTGGATTTTTGCTAGGCCAGCATCAATTGTAACCAATTTGGTGTTGGAATAATCCAGTATTTGAATATTTCCGGCACAATTGCCTACAATCAATATAAACCTGTAACGAAAATGCTTTTAATTTCTAATATGTTTCTTATGGACGACTCTTCCACTTTGTGTCACTATTGTGGAAGTTCTATCTTCTTTTACTATTTCTTCTTTATATTTTTGGGTCAATTTGGTTCCCAATCTTTTATTGATTTTGACAAAAACAGTTTGACCAGGAATATAAGTTTTAGGTTCAGATTTTTCTTATTATGAAATTTTAAATCATTTTTCTGCTTCTTTCGTAGCCTTTCTATATTTGTCTCACGTGTCCGTTCATAATCCCCAGGTGAAAAGTCGACGGTTCTTCCAAAGAACAAATCTACTGGTTTTCTACCCACAGTCGAATGAACAGAATGATTATATTCATTCACTGCTCTTTCTACCAATTCATCAAAATTCCTACATATTTCCTCTTCTTTAAGGCATCTCATAATTTCAGCAAGCGTAGAATGGAAACGTTCAATCTGTCCATTGGCTTCGCTTCTGTATGGTGGTGTTGTGAATACATTTATGTCTAACTCGTCTTTCATCATAAAGAGTATGGAAGCCGAATTAAAAGATTTCTCATTGTCCATGACGATTGTTTTAGGAACACCAAAGAAAAATATAAGTTCTCTTAATGGTCTTCTTATGTCTTCAATTGATTTTCCATTTAGTATTTTCGCTTGCGCGTATTTAGAAAATTTATCCAAGGACGTCAAAATTACTTTTCTATCTGTAGAGAACAAATCTATGTGCACTACTTCTCCGGGATATGAAGGAATTGGAGTTTCACTTAATCTTGGTTCATTAGGGTGTCTATCATATTTGCTTTTCTTACATATGGAGCACAGTTTTACTATTCTTTTGATTTTAGACAACATACTAGGAAAATAAAATCTTTCTAAAATATGGGCCTTGTTTTCTACGGCATTTCTATGGGCTCGCTTATGAGTCTCGATTATAATGTCTTCTTCTTCATCTTCAGATGTAATGTCCTCGACAAATTTTTGAGTATAACGTGCCTTATAATTAACGAAATGATTTGGATACAATTCTTGTATTTTTCCCATTACTGATTCCGGAGCTTTAATGCCATTTATAACCGAAGGATTGAGGTATCTTTTTAACAAATTTGTTAAATTTGTTCTGTCAAATACCGGCTCTACAATGGTGTGCCTATGAAACCCAGGGAATATTATTTTAAACTGATAAGATGAAATTTCCCCAATAATTAAGAAGATCTGATTTTTAAAGACGTAAATAGGGGCATCTACACTAGGTATTAAATTTTCAGATGAACTTTCGTCGCTGTGAACGGTACCGGTCAGAGTATTTATGCCAGAAGTCGGGGGTCTTGATAAGGCATCTGCAACTATGTTAGTGCTGCCTGGTTTATACCTTATTTCATGGTTGTATTCCTCAAGTATAGCTTTCCACCTTTTCATTTTCATATTACTATTTTTATTGCTAAGTGCATACGTTAGGGGCTGATGATCAGTGTAGATGATTACTTTAGATTTACCATATAGGTAGTTTCTAAGATTATCTAATGCCCAGACTATTGCTAACATTTCTCTCTCATTAGTGGCGTAAGACTCTTCTTCTTTTGAGAGAGCTCTTGAGATAAATGTTATAGATCGACTTTCTTGGCTTAGCACAGCACCTATAGCTATATTTGAAGCGTCGGTTGTTAAGTGAAATTCTTTTTCAAAATTTGGATAGGATAATATTACTTCCTCAGATATTAACGAATTTTTTATTGAGTCAATTGCTTTTTTTTCTTCCTCCTTCAGATGTAATTTGATTTAACTAGATTCATTTCTAGAAACCCTTCCATTATTTCCTCTTAACAGGTTTGTTAAAGGTTTTGCCATTTCAGCGAATCCTTTTATAAACCGTCTGTAATAATTAAAAAGTCCCAGGAGTGAGCGAAGTTCTTTCAATGTATTAGGATATGGGAAGTTTATGATAGATTCTACTTTTTTGGGGTTTGTCTTGACCCCGTCAACCGATACTACAAATCCTAAGAATTCTAGTTCTTGTTTAAAAAACTCGCATTTATCTAACTGAACTTTCATGTTCGCTTTCTCTATAGTATGAAAGATTATATTAAGGTGATTAATATGATCCTCTTCAGTTTTGCTAAACATTATGATATCATCTATGTAAACGTAGCATATTTTCCCTATAAAGTCGCGAAGGATGTCATCTAATGTTCTTTGGAATATTGCTGGTCCATTTTTTAGACCGAATGGGAGTCTAGTAAATTCATACTTCCCATTACATATAGAAAATGCAGTTTTTTCTCGATCCTCTTCTTTAAGTGGAATTTGGTGAAATCCACTTTTTAGGTCTATTACCGAAAATAATTTATTTCCTTCCAGAAGTTCTGTCTGTAATCTCGGGAATAGGATACTTGTCTGAAATTGTTATAGTATTTAACTTCCTATAGTCTATAACTACCATATATTTCTTTTGACCAGAAGCATCTTCTTTCTTCGGTACCACCCATATGGGGGAATTGTATGGGGATCGAGACGGTTGTATAATTTCATCTCTTAGTAACTTCTTTATTTCCTCGTCAACGACTCCTCTTAAGGAAAGTGGGTAGGGATAATTTCTAGTGTACAGTGGGGTATCTGAAGTCGTTCTTATTTCAGCAACCACCTTTGTGGTATAAGTTAATTTTTCATCAGGATCTGTAAATAAGTTAGGATGTTTTTTTATAACTTCCCCTAAGTTTGTTGATTGCTCCTTAGTTAGGTGTCCTGTTCTTAATTCTATGTTGTTGACGTCTTGAAAGAAATGTTGAGATGTAGCTATTTTTCCAACATGTTTTATCCAAAAATAGTTCTCAGATGTGTAAATAACAGCGGATAATTCTCTCATGGAATCACTACCTAATATTGCATCAAATGTTTTTAATCCTGGCAAAAGGAAAAATTTTATGGGCTTTATTTTTGGTACGAAAATACTTAAAAAAGTATGATGGGTTATTTTTATATTTTCGCTAACTGAATTTGCTGTAAAATGTCCTTGATTACCTATAGGATTCTCTACTAATTCGGGTTTAATGTAATTTTTATTACTTCCTGTGTCCAAAAGAATTTTTAACATTTTACCGTTCCTCGTTTTAGTTTTAAAGTATGGCAACGAGGAACTCCTTATGCAAAAAAATTAAGATCCGCATTAAGATCTTCATTGGAGTATTCATCCAAGATATTATCTGGTACTCCGATTCCATATTGATTGTTAGCAATATCTTCAACAAATTCATTTTCAATAGCTTGAGAATAGTTTCCAAGCTCTGATTCATTACTTTCATTACCTTCTGGGACGCAGGAGTCCCTTCTTTCATCTATATGGTCGGATCTTTCTTCTCCTGTATTAATATGAAAATTTCTTTGAACCTTTGCTGGAACTTGGAATGATCCTGCTGCAGGTCTTTTGTTCGCAGGATTGAAAGGAGGCCTATTGGCGTAGTTTATTTGTCTTGTTTGCATGGAATGATCTATGTCCATAGGTTCAGATCGTTGAAAAGTCTGCTGACTTTTTGGAAAATTGGTTTGATATCCTGTATTCGGTGCAGAAAAATTTCTAAGTTGGTATGGGTTTTGAGTATAAAAACTATTTTGATATCCTGGATTTGGTGAAAAATTGTTTTGGAGTCCTGGATTTGGCAAAGGATAATTTCGTGGTTGATATGTCATTTGACCATTAAATGACTGCTGTACTGGTCTTGGAGGAAGTCGCGGTGGTAGTGGCGGTCCTGCAGTTCTACCTATATGAGCTAACTGTGGATAAAAATTTGTAAAAGGTCCTGCGTTATTTTTTCTTACATTTTCCATTCTCTGAGTATGTCCATATGTCTGATTCATACGGTAGTTCATATTATCCAGTTTAAGACATATGTGTAGCGCTTGAGGCAATGAGGACGGTTCTCTAACGCTTAGAAGTCTTGGAAGATCCCCTCTTAGGCCCCTTATAAATGTATCAAGGGCCTTATCTCGATAGGCGTTAGTCATTGCCAGCATACTACTATCGTCTAATTCTAGACAAGCAATCTTGTCCAAAATCAATGATAGATGCTGGTATACGGCTTGATAGTATTCCGTTATGGACTTTTGACCCTGTGTCATTGTAGATAGTTGGTATTCTAGGGTTCCTATGTCCCTCTTATCAGAATAATGCATCATAAGGCATTTTCTAATTCGAGGCCAATCTAAAGGGGTTCTGTAGGAATCAAGTGCCGTATCTGCTTCTCCTACTATTTTTGTTCTAATTGTATGCAAAATAGCATAATATTTACTTGTTCCCTTTAAATCTTTGAAAAGGTCTAATACCCTTTCAACGGATTTTCTCCAAGACCCAAACTCACCAGGTTTCCCTGAAAATTCTCTAATAGTTTTAACAATATCAGGGATTTTTTCAAGTTCCTCATATTTTACAACACCTATTGGGTGATCGCAATCCTCATCTAAACTTGAGTCTAATTTGAAAAATTGTGAAACTATAGCCTTGATTTCATCCCTCTGAGAGGAAGAAAAGTTTGAAGTTGTACTCATGGCACTAAGTTTTTTTGTTAATTCATCAATTGATGTTTCTGTCATTATTTTTTTGAATTTTAGGAAAAAGGATTTTTAAGGATATTAAATAATTTCTTACCAAAAATAGCCTGCAATCACTTTTTGCTTGGAAATAGTTTTTTTTTGGTTTCTTAATTTTTACTTTTTAACGATTTTTGTATTATTATTCACTATAATATAATTTTTTATTTTGTTAGTTAATATTTTGAAATTTGCCTTTCAATATTCTTTTTCATATTTACATTTTTTCTATTTTTTTTAACAATTTCTGTATTCTTATTCACTATGATATTAATTTTATTTCGTTAATTTATATTTTTTAAACTTGCTTTTCAATATTCTTTTCAAATTTATCTTTTTTCTACTTTTTTAACAATTTCTGTATTCTTATTCACTATAATATAAATTTTATTTCGTTAATTTATACTTTTTAAACTTGCCTTTCAATATTCTTTTCAAATTTATCTTTTTTTTCTACTTCTTTAACAATTTTTGTATTCTTATTCACTTTAATATAATTTTATTTCCTTAGCTTATATTTTTAAAATTTGCTTTTCAATATTCTTTTTCAAATTATCTTTATTTTCCTCTTCTTAATTAATTGTTTAATTTCTACTTTTTAATTTGTTATTCTTATTTATTTACTTTTCAATGTATGTTTCATTTCATTGTTTATAGTTTTTCACATTTTTAATTTCTTAATTCTATTTCTATTTTTCATTCTTTTTCTTAATTTTTAATTATTTTTCACATTCACTTTTGACTGCAGTTTTTTCAAATTTGTTCAATTTCTTGTTTGTTCTCTTAATGTTCTAATGTTTTTTACTTTAGGTACACCGCGGCCGCTGTCTTTTTACAGACTCCCGTTTCCGAATTTAATGGTACTAGGGCGCACCATTTCCGCGATCTATAAATTCAAACATTTGCGCGTTTTTATTTTTTTTTTATTTTTTACGACTGGACCCCGGTCCTTGCTGCCACTACGGTGCAGACTTTGTAAGGATAAACGCGGAGGGGTCCCTGCTCGGGCGCCAGATAAAATAAAGTAAATTATTGTATGTTTTTAAAAAACCGGACGTGCGAACTGCACGTCTTACTTTATTGAGTAATAAATGGACACAAAACTTGTAACTTAATTTAATCATTATCCAAACCTAATTTTGCTGTATTCCCTCTACACGTGTAGTTTATTCAGCATTTCCCATAGTGAAATCCAATACTCCTCGTTGGCATATTAAATGAACTTATGCGAATACGTTTGTCCAGACGTTCACATGCAAACTAAGCAGATCATGTTGCGATATGGTGTGATGTTTGGACAGTGGTTTGAAGAAATATATTTGATGTTAACTTATATATATATATATATATATATATATATATATATATATATATATATATATATATATATATATATATATAAATTTATTGAATCTCATATATCAAATATGACAATTTTGCAGAGATCATTCGGTTTTGCCTTTTTGCTTTGTACAGGGTTCAGCGTAGAAAGCAAATGTGATGTATTTCAATTTTATTTCGATTTTAGTTTAAATCAGCACTCGGAATTTACTCGCGAGCACGAAAAGAGAGCTTATCTCTCCACTCACACAATGCAACTCATTTAAAAACCATGCACTCACACAATGACAACAGTGCACTGTGGTCGACTTGCAGATATCAATACGAAAATTTCAGTAAAGTATAGTTTGGCAACACAAATAATAAAAAACAAACAAAGAAATCAACTTTAGGTATAGCGCTAATAAAACGGTACCCCCTGATTTCTGATATGATTGGGGGCTAAATGAAATTAATTAAAATTTAGCAATCGGTATTCCCTAATGTTAGAAAACCTACTTGCAAAAATTTTTCATGGATCCACGTTTTGATAGGGACCCCATAGAACGGTACAGCAGTTTAAGGTTTTATATACATTACTAGCTGAACCCGGTGCGCTTCGCCACCCCGCAGCACATTTATTTGTTGGCCAAATTTCGTCACACATTCAAAATTTCATTGAAATCGGACATATATAGCGTTTTTGGTGCATCAAATACTTGAAATCGGGCGAAAATATATATGGGAGCTATATCCAAATCTGAACCGATTTCGATATATTTTGGCACAATTATGTGTAGGCCAAATTCCGTAACGCATTCCAAATATGGTGACCGTATCTGAAACCGTTCTATAGATATTTGCATACAAAGTTTTTACATTTTTTGTGGTACTTGGATTCTGATGCTATAACTCCGGATCAGAGCTGAATGTCAAAACTTTTTATATGAAATTTTAGCAAGATCGGTTCAGCGGTTTTTGAGTCCATAAATTTCAAACAAACAAACATACAAACCTTTCTCTACTTTATATATATATATATAAATTTACGTACAAAATTTAGTACCACTTAGTACTTTCCCTACCCAAAATTACGAACATCCAAAACTACATCAATCCTACACTCCAACAGTAATCTTAATTCCAAATTTTCGTTCACATAAATCCAAATTTTACCACTATTTAGTACTTTTCGTAAACATTAGTACTAAAACTACCCCATATATCAATCGTACACTTCAACAGTTATCTTAATTCCAAATTTCAGGATTACAGCTCTATCCGTTCACCCAAATCCAAATAGTAAAAAATTTAGTACCATTTAGACCTTGTCGTACACATAAGTTCGGATTTCGAAAACTACTCCCATATAGCAATTCTATACTCCGTCAGTAATCTTAATTCCAAATTTCAGGTTTCTAGCTCTATCCGTTCACCCAAATCCAATTTGTACTAAAGTTAGTACTTTTCGTACACATAAGTACGAATTTCCAAAAGGACCTCCATATCTCTATCCTATACTCAGTCAGTAATCTTATTTCCAAATTTCAGGTGTCCAGCTCTATCCTATCACACAAATCCAAATTGTACTAAATGTAGTACCATTTAGTACTTTTCGTACACATGAGTACGAATTTCACAAACCATTTCCTTTTATAAACACCACTTCCCAACCTTCATTTCCATACTAAATTCTACGTTTCTAGCTTAATCCGTTCAAAATATACAATTGGTACTAAATTTAGAACTTTTCGTACACATTGAGGTCGAATTTCCAAAAACCCTTTGGTACATCTTTCTCACTCTCCATAAGTTACCCTCAATGTCAGAATTCTAGCTCTTCCTGTTTGCCTAATACAAATGGTACCATATTTAGTACCTTTTAGTACTTTTCGTACCTTTCTAGGTCGAAATTCCAAAATCCCAGCCATATCTGACCCCCACACACCGACCGCAACCTTCTTCAGCGGTTTCGTGATGATATACATGTCACTCACTAACTCACTTATCACTGAGCTCTTTTATATATATAGATTAATTCGAAATGACCGAAATGACACTTCATCTTTCCTGCAGGCAGGCAACCTCCAGAAATTTGTCAATATATGTAGGTCCACACTTTGATCTTGTCCCCGTAGATCGGTATTGCACAGTATTCGGTGTTTTTAGGCTTTTAGAAATAATATTTAATCAAAATGGCTGAATTTTCGAAATTTTACATTGAGGACAACATTTGGACATACTATTTATAATTACAAAGCTGAAATGTATAACCTGCACATTTCTAAAATGACAAAAACACCCTGAAAGGTATGCATAGTAATTAAGGAAGAAGTTCCAAAAAGGCGGAAACCGGCAGCTAATATGTTGAAAATATAAACTTAAGGCTACTCCTGATGTTTAAAAAAAAATCGTCAGTGGGTTAGTGGGGGAACATAACTAAAAGTTTACATGTAATTTAATTACACTAAAGAAATTACATTACAAAAGCCCTCCGGACAGCACACCCATTCAATAATGTATCCATAACCAAAACAAAACTGCATAAAAATTAAGTTAATACCTTGTACTTCAATATTCCAATTAAGTTTGGTCACTGTACAGTTCAATTAATTTGATAATAATATTTTACTTCCACTTAGCGTTTGCACTCAATTCACCTCGCAAGCCACCATCTTAAATTTCCTGTTTTTTGATGCTCATCTTAAATAGTACGGTAAGACTAATAACAAATTTATTTTAGAGAAATTAACCTCTTAGAAGTAGATATAGGAACACTAGCAAATGTCTGCTACTTCGTATGCGGAAAGGGAACAAAATATATATAAACAATATTTAATATGGAAATGGTGAACACTGGAGATTCTGTTGTACTAAGACCTATTTTTATTACCAATATTTTTTCGATTTAATTCCTTTTAGTACTGCACACTAGGGTTAGTCATTTTTTTAGATTCAAAATCTGTGGAAATTGCATATAGGGCAGGCAAAAACAAGCAGAATTGCGTTTTTACTTTTTCGAAATTGTGAAAAAACGTTCCGCACAAAATGCAATTACTTTAGCTCAAAACCAACTTTTTTATTTGAATTTTTTTGTGATTTTAAAAATTTGATAATATTTTTTTTTAAAAATTTAGATTTCTCAAGCACTAATCCTCTATATCTTTCAATTATATTGATTTCTTTCGGAAATTCGTATAAATGGTATAGCGGCAAAACAGCTTTTTTTATTTCATTCGGTCTTTTTGCTTTAAAATTTTTGACCCTTATCACTGTTTTTTGGACATTTTTGCAACTTTTTTTTAAACGACATGGCGATGTGAACACAAGCTATGAAAAAATAATTTAAAACTCAAAACGATATAAATTATGTATTATGACATTACTTCTGTATTGTCAAACTTTTATTAGAGCAACTCGTTTAAAATTTTTAAAACTGGGAAATGAAACCGAGTTGCAAATTTTAAAATCGATGTAGCTTAAAAACTATATGACAGATTTTTGATCAAATTGCATATTTGAAATCTATGCACTAAAACCAACTAAAAAAAATTATTTCCAAGAACAACTATTGCAGAAAAAAATTTCTCAAATTTAAAAATTTAAAAAAAAAGTAAATTTATTGAATCTCATATATCAAATATGACAATTTTGCAGAGATCATTCGGTTTTGCCTTTTTGCTTTGTACAGGGTTCAGCGTAGAAAGCAAATGTGATGTATTTCAATTTTATTTCGATTTTAGTTTAAATCAGCACTCGGAATTTACTCGCGAGCACGAAAAGAGAGCTTATCTCTCCACTCACACAATGCAACTCATTTAAAAACCATGCACTCACACAATGACAACAGTGCACTGTGGTCGACTTGCAGATATCAATACGAAAATTTCAGTAAAGTATAGTTTGGCAACACAAATAATAAAAAACAAACAAAGAAATCAACTTTAGGTATAGCGCTAATAAAACGGTACCCCCTGATTTCTGATATGATTGGGGGCTAAATGAAATTAATTAAAATTTAGCAATCGGTATTCCCTAATGTTAGAAAACCTACTTGCAAAAATTTTTCATGGATCCACGTTTTGATAGGGACCCCATAGAACGGTACAGCAGTTTAAGGTTTTATATACATTACTAGCTGAACCCGGTGCGCTTCGCCACCCCGCAGCACATTTATTTGTTGGCCAAATTTCGTCACACATTCAAAATTTCATTGAAATCGGACATATATAGCGTTTTTGGTGCATCAAATACTTGAAATCGGGCGAAAATATATATGGGAGCTATATCCAAATCTGAACCGATTTCGATATATTTTGGCACAATTATGTGTAGGCCAAATTCCGTAACGCATTCCAAATATGGTGACCGTATCTGAAACCGTTCTATAGATATTTGCATACAAAGTTTTTACATTTTTTGTGGTACTTGGATTCTGATGCTATAACTCCGGATCAGAGCTGAATGTCAAAACTTTTTATATGAAATTTTAGCAAGATCGGTTCAGCGGTTTTTGAGTCCATAAATTTCAAACAAACAAACATACAAACCTTTCTCTACTTTATATATATATATATAAATTTACGTACAAAATTTAGTACCACTTAGTACTTTCCCTACCCAAAATTACGAACATCCAAAACTACATCAATCCTACACTCCAACAGTAATCTTAATTCCAAATTTTCGTTCACATAAATCCAAATTTTACCACTATTTAGTACTTTTCGTAAACATTAGTACTAAAACTACCCCATATATCAATCGTACACTTCAACAGTTATCTTAATTCCAAATTTCAGGATTACAGCTCTATCCGTTCACCCAAATCCAAATAGTAAAAAATTTAGTACCATTTAGACCTTGTCGTACACATAAGTTCGGATTTCGAAAACTACTCCCATATAGCAATTCTATACTCCGTCAGTAATCTTAATTCCAAATTTCAGGTTTCTAGCTCTATCCGTTCACCCAAATCCAATTTGTACTAAAGTTAGTACTTTTCGTACACATAAGTACGAATTTCCAAAAGGACCTCCATATCTCTATCCTATACTCAGTCAGTAATCTTATTTCCAAATTTCAGGTGTCCAGCTCTATCCTATCACACAAATCCAAATTGTACTAAATGTAGTACCATTTAGTACTTTTCGTACACATGAGTACGAATTTCACAAACCATTTCCTTTTATAAACACCACTTCCCAACCTTCATTTCCATACTAAATTCTACGTTTCTAGCTTAATCCGTTCAAAATATACAATTGGTACTAAATTTAGAACTTTTCGTACACATTGAGGTCGAATTTCCAAAAACCCTTTGGTACATCTTTCTCACTCTCCATAAGTTACCCTCAATGTCAGAATTCTAGCTCTTCCTGTTTGCCTAATACAAATGGTACCATATTTAGTACCTTTTAGTACTTTTCGTACCTTTCTAGGTCGAAATTCCAAAATCCCAGCCATATCTGACCCCCACACACCGACCGCAACCTTCTTCAGCGGTTTCGTGATGATATACATGTCACTCACTAACTCACTTATCACTGAGCTCTTTTATATATATAGATTAATTCGAAATGACCGAAATGACACTTCATCTTTCCTGCAGGCAGGCAACCTCCAGAAATTTGTCAATATATGTAGGTCCACACTTTGATCTTGTCCCCGTAGATCGGTATTGCACAGTATTCGGTGTTTTTAGGCTTTTAGAAATAATATTTAATCAAAATGGCTGAATTTTCGAAATTTTACATTGAGGACAACATTTGGACATACTATTTATAATTACAAAGCTGAAATGTATAACCTGCACATTTCTAAAATGACAAAAACACCCTGAAAGGTATGCATAGTAATTAAGGAAGAAGTTCCAAAAAGGCGGAAACCGGCAGCTAATATGTTGAAAATATAAACTTAAGGCTACTCCTGATGTTTAAAAAAAAATCGTCAGTGGGTTAGTGGGGGAACATAACTAAAAGTTTACATGTAATTTAATTACACTAAAGAAATTACATTACAAAAGCCCTCCGGACAGCACACCCATTCAATAATGTATCCATAACCAAAACAAAACTGCATAAAAATTAAGTTAATACCTTGTACTTCAATATTCCAATTAAGTTTGGTCACTGTACAGTTCAATTAATTTGATAATAATATTTTACTTCCACTTAGCGTTTGCACTCAATTCACCTCGCAAGCCACCATCTTAAATTTCCTGTTTTTTGATGCTCATCTTAAATAGTACGGTAAGACTAATAACAAATTTATTTTAGAGAAATTAACCTCTTAGAAGTAGATATAGGAACACTAGCAAATGTCTGCTACTTCGTATGCGGAAAGGGAACAAAATATATATAAACAATATTTAATATGGAAATGGTGAACACTGGAGATTCTGTTGTACTAAGACCTATTTTTATTACCAATATTTTTTCGATTTAATTCCTTTTAGTACTGCACACTAGGGTTAGTCATTTTTTTAGATTCAAAATCTGTGGAAATTGCATATAGGGCAGGCAAAAACAAGCAGAATTGCGTTTTTACTTTTTCGAAATTGTGAAAAAACGTTCCGCACAAAATGCAATTACTTTAGCTCAAAACCAACTTTTTTATTTGAATTTTTTTGTGATTTTAAAAATTTGATAATATTTTTTTTTAAAAATTTAGATTTCTCAAGCACTAATCCTCTATATCTTTCAATTATATTGATTTCTTTCGGAAATTCGTATAAATGGTATAGCGGCAAAACAGCTTTTTTTATTTCATTCGGTCTTTTTGCTTTAAAATTTTTGACCCTTATCACTGTTTTTTGGACATTTTTGCAACTTTTTTTTAAACGACATGGCGATGTGAACACAAGCTATGAAAAAATAATTTAAAACTCAAAACGATATAAATTATGTATTATGACATTACTTCTGTATTGTCAAACTTTTATTAGAGCAACTCGTTTAAAATTTTTAAAACTGGGAAATGAAACCGAGTTGCAAATTTTAAAATCGATGTAGCTTAAAAACTATATGACAGATTTTTGATCAAATTGCATATTTGAAATCTATGCACTAAAACCAACTAAAAAAAATTATTTCCAAGAACAACTATTGCAGAAAAAAATTTCTCAAATTTAAAAATTTAAAAAAAAAGTAAACTAAAAAAGTTTGTTTTTAGCTAAAGTAATTGCATTTTGTGCGGAAGGTTTTTTTACAATTTCGAAAAAGTAAAAACGCAATTCTTATTATTTTTGCCTGCCCTACATGCCATTTCCACAGATTTTTGATATTCGAAAAAAAATGAAAAAATGACTAACCCTACTGCACACTGTTGTCAGAATTTCCAAAAAAATGCCGTATCGCATCCCTGCACAGCTACCATATTTTTTACTTCGAATTTTCAAAACTACGACCCCTTATCACAGACATAGACCAACAGCCAATCATATTGCAAATTTTAGACTTGACTCCTGGTTTTACCCCTTCACTAACACAGCATTCCCTTCCAGTACGAATTTCTAAACACTAAACTTTATCTCACTCCTTCACAACAACAATAACGCACATTCACGATTCAAGGTTCTTTAGCGGTTTCGCCCAGAACCCGAATATGTCCGTAAAATTTTCTGCATTCAAAATGGCCATAAAAATTCACGTTTTTGTATATCCCCATATAACGGTACCTCTCGACTTAGTGTATTTTAAAAGAAGAACAAATCTATATTATCAAATTTTCTTTAAATTAGGACGTTGAATACTCAGAGGATATTAAAGTTTAATTTAAAAAATGTCCACTTCAATCCACATTTATTAGAAGAGAAGATTTAGAGTATCTTGAAGATCTTCTACAAATTTTCCAACCGAAAACTTGTTTACAAAAAATTTTACTTAATGTGCACGGGTATGTGAACCGGATATGGCAAATAACAAAATTCCTTTGCAATTCCATTTGAAAAAAAATTTTTTCGCGATCACATCTACGATTTTTGGTATAGAGTTAAAGGAAAAAATCTGGTTTCAAATATGCTCGCGTTCACGAAATTGGCCGATGCGCGCAAAAGTTATAGCGGTTTTTATCCTCTTATAAAGAAAAAATATTTTAAAATTTCTTATTTTTTGTATTGAGAAAATGTAAGCATATATCAGTAACAGCATTTGATATCCATCCGTAGATGCACCAAAATTTCCAAAATGAGTTTTTATTTTCGCGGAAAATCAAAAAAATTAAAAAAAATCTGGCAATAAATTCAAATTATAGTAACTCAGAGTCCGTATAAACCTCTAAAAACTAAATTAAACATACGTACAGAAACTAGACAACGCGTAAACAAATGTGAAACCAAAATTATAAACATTGGCTTTATAAATTGCATATTATAACAACAACAAAAGAGAAACAACTCATTGTTGGAAAATATTGTTACAAATATATTTTTTGGTTTGTTTCGAAAAATTAGAAAAAAATATTTGAGAGTTATCCAACTATTTCGCTAAAATCTATTACATAAATTAAAGTATTCTGCTAAAACTTTATCAAAATATATGGTTTACCATCGTGAAAGCTTAACTGCTTACTGTGATTACTTATAAGGATAGGAAATTAAGAGTAATATAGAAATTATTATCATTTAAAAGATATGAAAATTAAAAAGCCTGTAACTCGCGAATTAGTTAAAGTCGGTTGATGCGCATCCGATTTTGGATAAAGCGAATCAATCTCTTTCAATATTTATGCATATTTCGATGTTTCAGTCAGCGGCCATTGTATGCCGCCAGTTGCATCAGCACTGCAAAAAACCTTAAAGTTGGTAAAAGTCGCGCAATGTGCATACGATTTTGATGCGCATCCGGTTTCATCAGCGCCCATCAAAAATACGTCAATATACACCTATTTCGAATAGATTCTTCAAAAACCGCGGATGTGCCTCCACATTCAATTTTTGGCGAAATACCCATATTACTCGCGTATTTCTGTTTTTTTATGACACGTGTTTTCGCAAATATTATAATCGCGTGTAAAGGATTCCATTTATGTAAAAAAATTTAAAGAAAATCGCGGTTTAGTACGCCGATTTGTCAAAATATATTTTTGCCGATTTTCCGATTTTCAAGGTATCTATATCCGCTGTTTTAGTAGATGAATTCGATCGCGGATGGGCTCATTAGATCCGTCGCGTAAAAGAACTAAATTCACGCGGGGTACAAAGAAAATTGAATGACAGTTGTAAATTTTACACGCAAAAAATATGTTTTGTAAGAAAATTCACGCATGCAATTTTGGTCTTTCGACTCCAATTTCTAGGATGCTGTAAGGAGCACACTCATGAGATATGCACCAAACGACGTAAAATCACGAGTTCTATAATCGTGTTACGAGTTTGGAATATAATCTTCTTGCGCGTCCGGATTATTAAAAAAAATAAAAAAACCCCAAAATTCCGGCTTCAAAATGTCAGCATCAATTTTAGGTGGATGCAGTGGATATATAGAAAAATCATACACAGCTATCTTATTGCCCATGGAGTATTCTGTGATTCATTCTTTGGGAATAGGTCTATAAAATGTAAGGTTAAGCCAGAAATCGCATGGGAACATAAACAAACTTGTTGGCTTCAACCCATTTTTACCCATTTTTCTACATTGATGCCAACACAGCTTCCACGAAAATTAATTTTAATAGTCGACATTATGGGATCCCTCCTAACAAGTCATAATTTATAGAATATGTTAACAGTTAGCGAATTCTGAAAGGGTGAAACCCGGATTCATCGATTACAAAACATTTTTGTTATTTACCATATAACGGCAAATTTTTTTGAGGCATTTCAATCTTGGCTTTTTTATTATCAGTGGGTAAATACCTTCTAGTTAACAAAATTGTCGCATTGGACCTCGTTTTCAAATTAAAATACCAAAGCGGTCAGAACAAAAAACATTTTTTGAAAAGATACTTCACGTTTGATTACTTAATTTCAGTACATTATTTAGAAACGCCTTGGCGTTAACATAAAATCAATGGACCAATATTCAGTACAATTTTTCAAACTAAGAACTTTATCTCAAATTTTAGAGTGATCTTCATAACAAATATTTTTCCATTTCGTATTTTTGTACAAATAGCGTATTTCCAAATTATATAAACCCAGCTTTGTTCCTACACTCAACACCAAATTTAGTACCTTAACTGTTTACGCAATACCAAAATGGTTTTGGTACCAATATGTTACCCAACTTTTCGTACACATAGGTAAACGTTGCAAAAATTACTTCCTTATATTCAACATATATACTAACCCCAATTCACTTTTCCAGTTTTGTCTGATCCCCTGAAACCAATTATAGTACTTTTTGTATAAATAAGAACGCATTTTCAAAACCTCCTCCCTACCTCCACTCTAAACACCAATTGCTAATCTAATACCGAATTTGAAAATTGCAGTTCTACCATATAGCAAATACAAAAAGGTGCCAAATTTTGTACCATTTTTTTGTACCCGGTCACCTAAATCTAAATTGTAGCCAATGTAATTCCATTTAGCACTTTTCCATAAGTACGAATTTCCAAAACTACCTCAATCCTACACTCCAACAGTAATCTGTTCACGCAAATACAAATTGTAGCGAATTTCGTACCATTTAGTACTGCTTCGTGCACAATAGTACGATATTCCAAAGCTGCCCCCATATCTCAATTCTATATTCCAACAGTAATCTTAATTCCAAATTTCAGGATTCCACCTCTCCAAATCCAAATCATACTAAACCCACTACCATTTAGGACTTTTCGACCTCTGGTACATCTTTCGTACTCTTCATCAGTGACCCCTATTCCAAATTTCAGGATTCCGGCCCTATTTGTTAACCCATATCCAAATTGTACTATTTTTAGTACTTTTCGTACACTTTCAATTAGAATTTTCAAAAACCTTTCTTTGTTATTCTCCATCAGTGAACTTCATTCCAAATTTCAGGATTTCAACTCTATTCGTTCACCCAAACCCAAATTGTACAAAATTTAGTACCATTTATTTCAGGATTCCGGCCCTATTCGTTAACCCATATCCAAATTGTACTATTTTTAGTACCATTTAGTACTTTTCGTACACTTTCAATTCGAATTTCCAAAAACCTTTCTTTGTTACTCTCCATCAGTGACCTTCATTCCAAATTTCAGGATTTCAACTCTATTCGTTCACCCAAACCCAAATTGTACTAAATTTAGTACTATTTATTACTTTTCGTACACTTATGGTTCGAATTCAAAAAACCTTTCATTTTTACTCTTCATCAGTGATCCTCATTCCAAATTTCAGGATTCCAGCTCTATCCGTTCACCCAAATCCAAACTGTACTAAATTTAGTACCATTTAGTACTTTTCGTGCACTTATAGTTCGAATTTCTAAAAACTTTTCTTTGTTACTCTCCATCAGTGACCCTCATTACAAATTTAAGGATTCCAGTTCAATCCGTTCACCCAAATCCAAATTGTACTAAATTTAGTACCATTTAGTACTTTTCGTGCACCTTTAGTTCGAATTTCTAAAAACTTTTCTTTGTTACTCTCCATCAGTGACCCTAAAATTTCAAATTTCAGGATTTCAACTCTATTCGTTCACCCAAACCCAAATTGTACTAAATTTAGTACCATTTATTACTTTTCGTACACTTATGGTTCGAATTCAAAAAACCTTTCATTTTTACTCTTCATCAGTGACCCTCATTCCAAATTTCAGGATTCCAGCTCTATCCGTTCACCCAAATCCAAATTGTACTAATTTTAGTACCATTTAGTACTTTTCGTGCACTTATAGTTCGAATTTCTAAAAACTTTTCTTTGTTACTCTCCATCAGTGACCCTCATTCCAAATTTCAGGATTCCAGCTCTATCCGTTCACCCAAATCCAAATTGTACTAAATTTAGTACCATTTAGTACTTTTCGTGCCCTTATAGTTCGAATTTCCAAAAACCTTTCATTGTTACTATTCATCAGTGACCCTCATTCCAAATGTCTGTATTCCAGCTCTATCCGGTCATATCGAAATCAAAATTGTACTAAATTTTGTACCATTTAGTACTTTTTGTGCACTTATATTTCGAAATTCCAAAAACCTTTCATTATTACTCTTCATCAATGACCCTCATTCTAAATTTCTGGATTCCAGCTATATCCGTTCACCCAAATGCAAATTGTACTAAATTTAGTACTTTTCGTACACTAATAGTTCGAATTTCCAAAAACCCTTTGGTACATCTTTCTAGCTCTCCATCAGCTACCTTCATTCCAAATTTCAGAATTCTAGCTCTTACCGTTTGCCTAATACAAAGAGTACCATATTTAGTACCTTTTAGTACTTTTCGTACACTTCTAGGTCAAATTTCCAAAAACCCAGACTTATCTCACCCCTACACGCCAACAGCAACCTACACCCAAAATTTCAACTTTCTGGCTACAGCGGTTTCGTCTGGGCGCTGATGAATCAGTCAGTCAGTCAGTGAATACCTCACCTCACTGCTCTTTTATATATAGACATCGGATTTTGCATATTTGCATATTTTTTAATATTAAAGATACGAAGATTCTGATTGGACCAAAATTCGTTTCAAAGAAATCTAAATTCAATGGCAGGGTCATATTTCGTATTTATTTTGCATATTTGCATATTTTGCATATGCACAAAATATGCAAAAAATATGCAAAATATGCAAAAAATATGCAAAATATGCAAAAAATATGCAAAATATGCAAAAAATATGCAAAATATGCAAAAAATATGCAGAGTATGCAAAAAATATGCAAGCAAATTTTGGCCGAAAATCTTCATAAAAGTCGTAAAATTTGCATTTAAAGTTGGAAAAACCATCAAAAAATACATAACAGTGTTTTAAACTAAGACTGTTGGCCGTAAATCGTCGATTTTTTTGGCAGATTAATTTGTTATTGAGACCATTTACAACAGTGTGGTGTAGGGTATAAAAATATGGTATCGTAATACCATTTTTTTTATTATTAAACTATGTAAAAATATAAAATTTGATAAAATATTAAACGTTTTATGTAAAATTCAATATTTTCTTGTTTGTAGCATCTTAATTTAATTTGTAGCATTGGGCTGGTTTTAACTCAAAGGACCAAATCGATCTCGGATTTTTTTAGCCAGGGAGCCGCCTAAACCTTTTAGTATTGTTAGATTTTAAGATTGCCTAAGTTTGAGCACAATTGGAATATGTTAAAACGTGCTACTGGGGCATCGAAGTTATGAAAATCCAAATTTTTTGCTATTTGGCGACTTCGACGACCCATATATGTGGAACGGTTAAAGCTATTTGCCCGTATTATGCGTTCAATTAAAGGCCATTCTGTTCTTAACATTTCTTGCTGAACAACAAAGTACGTAAGTGTTCTGAATTCGAGATAATAAAGCCAATGTCCCGAAAAAGGCCTTAGGGCAAAAATGGAGTCTATTAAAAAAAAAAATTCGTCCTATATTATCAATTTTTGGGAATGAAAACGAATATATTTTACTTTATTTGAAAATGTTGTCTATTAGGGCGAATATCTATTTTAATTTTAATTTATTTCACGTTGGAGTCGAGCTTAATGACCGGTGATGTTTGCAAGTGAAAAAGGAAAGCCGAAGATTCGAACCCACACAACCACTATGTTTCGCCTTTTGTAGAGACTCATCAGACATATCGGCCGTGGAATGGCTTCGCTATCCATCAAACATTTCCTTCTTCAAATGCAATTTTGTTTTTACAAAGATGGACATTTGTACATTCATTGTATGGCCTCAATGACAAACGCTTACATTTTGTTCATACATATTTAAATTTACATAAGGGACTGACATAATGTGGGTTTGGAGCCATCTGGGTACTGATGACAACTTGGTGATGAACTCGACTCCTTGCTATGTCGCTCACAATTTTAAAGTGGTTTTTTTGTATTAAACTCAGTCTATTGTCTCTATTTCTTTTCAACCTATTGATAATGTTTACCCAATATAACCTATATTATATCTATATAAACATTATCTTGTTCATTATACGTTTAGTAAAATCAATAACCCAAACTCTCACTTATAACACTCAGTTGTTGTCGTGTGGGATACCAAATAAATAAATAAAATAGAAAAAACATTCTAGGGGCATTAAACCAGTCTCGAACGATTTAAACGTAAGGGGCTTCCCTCTCAACAATTTTTCTAACAAGTTTGTACAGTGGTACAGAAGTTCTCGACCTAATATCTGCTTGAGCTGTTGACATCCCATTATTCTAGGCATCTGTACACTGCTAGTTCTTGTTTCTCCCATGAGCTCCTGTCAGTTTCAGGAACGCATAGGAGTTGTTCTTTACCTCCATGTGATACCAGAACAGCAACCGGTTTTTTCTTCTCTGTTTTGAGAATATCTGGTAATAGTTTTCCATGCCAGTGCACGCAAATAGCCTCGTTCCTTGAAGTTGTTGCGTGTATTTTTCACGGTTTATACTCCGCTGTTCACGGATGAAGCTTATAGAGATCTTATATTTGTAGGATCCTCTCCGATAGCTTCTACTGTTGCCAAAATGATACTAATAACGTTCCTGTACACCTTACAGGGGTTCAGCACCAATGACCGTTTTATAGTTACGATTTTCTTGAATTCACGCTTGATTGTTTTCGGGACAAATGGTTCTTCAGACTCTACGATACGTTTAGCATCAAAACAAGACTTAGACCTCATTGAAAATGTATTGAAATATGAAAACATTGACACACAAATTTCAGAAAAAGGAAATAACAACATGATTAATAATCTGTGGTATCTTAGTCCTGAACTTGCTGAGCTGGCATTGTTTGATCCAACGGCGCAAAACGCCATTAAGAGCCAAAAGGCGAAAAAAATCTTAACAAAGCAAAGATTCCAATGTCTTCAGAAATATTCGATCCAAACTTCCAAAAGAGCTACTGCCAAATTTCCTAGAAAAAGGTGTGCCATAATTCTTGTTGTTCAAGAGATTAAACATTAACTCCGAATTTCCAGGAGGCGCAAAGGATGGTAAACAAATTGAAAATTGCGAACTACATAGCAGAGCGTTCTTCAAGTAGTCAGCTGTACCCAGATAGCTCCAAAACCACATGATGTCTGACTCTTGAATAATTTTAAATTAGAACAAAATGTAATGTTTTCATTCCAAAAATTGATAAAAAGGAAGAAAATTTTAAAAGACTCCATTTTCACACAAGGCTTAAATAGTCACGTTTTTCGGGACATTGCACAGTATATCCACTTGCATGGAGAAAGTGGCCAAAAATATTTAGATTGTAAAAATCAAGCCATTGTGCCGGTTACAGCTTTGTGCTGCTGCGAAGAGTGTTTAAGAAACCACGAGCGTGGCATTCTCCCCCCTTTCCCCTCTGGAGGGGTTATACGGTAAGAATTGTTTTATGTTATTAATACAAAATGACACGAACAAAGGTCCCGATTATCTTATGATACAACAATAGGCTTGGGGAAACAAAACAATCTCCAAAACAACATAAAATCCAACCAATTTAGCGGATTAAAAAAAATCAATATTTTTGTCTGAAAATTGCTAAAATTTTTAATATAGATCTTATAGCGTTCTTCCTGGAAGGCACGTACCGCCAACGCAAGACTAATTCGGAAGAAGATTTCTTCATCTTGGCACTGATGCCAATTACGTTTATGTAAGTTATCAGATAACAGAGTTATACGCTAATATATCTATTGAAACCTTATTCTAAGTCAGCTTTAGTCAGCGACCCACCATTTATAGTCTGGCACTATATGGCAGCTGATTTTAATACAGAATAATCTTAGATCCATGACCTACTTTGGAAAATTATTCCCGAGGTGGGAACTGGTAGGAATCATGACTAAAACCTTAGGTCAAATTTAAGTATATGATCGAATTGGCACTCCAAAATACACTAAGAAAATATGCAGCTAACTAGAATGAAAATTAAGCTATTACCTCCTCCCTCCAAATCCACTATAATATTTTGCAATACGTATTAGTTTTGTGATATTTTTAATCTACATATTTACTTGCACTTAAAATATTGGTTGCACTCACAACTAAAAATATTAGTCAAATTTTCCGACGTTTGAAGCTATTCTTAAGAAGATCTCGTTCAAATGAAGCAAAAACTAAAATATTTTTAAAAAGGGTCCATGTAATAGCTGTCAGTGTTGCCAAATGTTATACCAAAATTTGACATTAATTTTTTTAGTTTTGGCCAATGGGTGGATCCGCTGTGCATTGGCTTTATTATCTCGAATTCAGTAATACTTAATTAGTTTGTTGTTCAGCAGGAAATGTTAAGAACAGAATGGCCTTTTATTTAATGCTTAATAGGGACTAAAAGTTTTTACCATTCCAGAGAAATGGCTCGCCGAAAATAGCCAAAAAATCGAGATTTTCATAACTTCGAGGCCCAGTGGCGCGTGTTAACATATTCCAATTGTGCTCAAACTTTGACAGTCTTAAAATCTGACCAAACTAAAAACTTTATGCGGTTGTCGTCTTAAAAAATCCGGCATCGATTTGTTTCCTTTGAACAATAACCAGCCCAATGCTACAAATTATGACAAAGAAAATATTGAAGTTTACATAGAACGTTTGATATTTTATCAAAAATTCTATTTTTACATAGTTTAATAATAAAAAAATGGTATTACGATACCATATTTTTATACCCTACACCACACTGTCGTAAATGACCTCAATAAAATAATAATCTGCTAAAAACATCGACTTTAAACGGCCAACAGTCTTAATTTAGAACACTGTTATGTATTTTTTGATGGTTTTTCCAACTTTAAATGACAATTTTACGACTTTTATGACGATTTTCGGCCAAAATCTGTTTGCATATTTTTTGCATATTCTGCATATTTTTTGCATATTTTGCATATTTTTTGCATATTTTGCATATTTTGCATATTTTTTTTGCATATTTTGCATATTTTTGGCATATTTTTTGCATATTTTTTGCATATATTTTGCATATTTTTTGCATATTTTTTGCATGTTTTTGATATGACCCCAAATATCGAAAAATTGACCCTTAAAACGCCTAGATCCAAAATTTGAGTCCAATCGAATGAGAAATAAAAAACATGCAAAAATCCGATGTCTATTTATATATATACTCGTAGATTTGGTACCAAAAAGTAGACTTTCATTTTTTTAATTTTGGCCAACGGCAGCGACCACTGTACAGTGTTTGCTCTAAGTTTTGGTGTTGTCTGCCGATTTCCTATAAAAAAAATATAGAGAAATGTTGGTTCATATCAATAATATTGAAATTTTACAACAGGTCCATTAGTGCGTATGAGTATTGTTAAGAGAAGAGTGGTTTTACCAAAATGGTAATATCTTCAAAATTTCTTAATCAATTTATGATGTGAAAAATACAAAAGGAACTAAACACATGCAGCAATTTTTTGTTCTTTGTAAAGGATTTAAGATTATATTTTAAAACCCCATAAAATTATAATATTTTGAAATATTCTGAAATATGCATAACTGTAGTGGATATTTCGGATAATTTGACAAAATTTTCAATACAGAAATTAGACAATTCTGCTCAGCTTTTAAATATTTTATTGGACATTAATAAGTCTCACATACCTTCCTAATATATAGTTCACATTTTTATCCCTCCTATTTCATTCCTTCTAAATAAAACAAAATAACCAATTCAAAAAATGCAATTAACAAATACAATGTTATAACAATTCTTGCTTATTTACCATATTTGTTTGCATACATTCCATAACTAATTTGATTTGAAAAGAATTCAAATTCCAAGGATTAATGACAATAAACCCAATATAACCAAGCAGAACCATTAAATGAATGACAATTTCATTTAGAAATGAAAATTTCTTAAACATTGACACATTCAATGCATCCCGTCCTTGTAGATGTTGTAAACAGTATTTACTTTCTCGGCATCTCAGAAGAGAAAGACTACATTTGTTGTGGTAATGGGTGTAATCGCTCTACCAACCTTCCATCCCTTGGCAGGCAGGCAGGCGTTCCATATCCTTTGCCATACAAATGTCTTAAACATGATGTCAATTCTTACGATGATAATGATGACGTTTCATGGTTTATGATGATATCACTGTAAATGACTAAGAAAAGATAAAGAGTTTATCCGTACATACATACGTATATCTTATATCTTTACAGTCATGCACAATTTACGAGCTTATGTGTGAATGAGTGAGCGGTGGTGTATGTGTGTGTATGAATGCATAAGAACTTTGAATGCTTTACGAGGTAATGCAGGAAGATGAATATTAAATCATTGTCTTAAATTTCCCATTTACAATTACTTTTGTGGGTACTTTTGTAACATTTGTTTCTCCATCCGCTCTCATTTCCGACAAGAGAAAGTCTTAATTGATGATGTTTGAGATCAAGTGTGTGTGTTGGAAAATACGTGGCTGTTGGTATTTAAGAAATTGCATAAAGATGTCCACCATTGTAGTTCCCATCCTCATCGTACCACCTGATTTTATACTGAATGTTTCAAGTATGGCTGGTAGATAATCAAATTTACTCTTCTGTAAATTATAAATGCATGCGACATCTTAACGCATTTTAATCGTTGGCATTCTTCCTGTGTTCATGCACACACTTGCCCTCATACATATGCATTATGAGAGTGTGCACAATTATTTGTTTAGAAAATGGAAATTTCTTTGGGTAAATAACGATTTAGATCAAGGTCCAAGAGGTCACAATGAAACAATTTGCACTACAGGGGACACCATTATGTGACAATATTGGCGGTTGAAACGTTTCGCTTTAAATGGGTTAGTGTGTCTTATGCCTGCCAGTGAATTTTAAATATTCGTGGATATGTAATTTAATTTATGATAAAAGAAGAATAATTATGAAGATATTAAACAAGTAACAAAGATTCAGTCGCCTTTTACGACAGCCAAATGTATTCATCCTATGATTGTACCAACAGGAATAGTAGTAGTAGTGGTGGCCTAGGCTTTTATTGGATAGGTACCACGCACAATGATCCTAAATTTCGGTATCTCAAAAAGAATTCGGCGGATAAATTGGTTTCTAAACAATTCAAGGTCAATCAAAAGGTGTATCAAAATTTGCATGTTTTTACCCACTTTTGCGGTAATCGACTAAAACAATGTTTTACACCATACCAACATTTTACGATTTTGAAATGCTCAAGCCAAATTTTCCCAACCAGAGTGCCCAAAATGAGCAACATAGGGAAAATGTTATCAAATTACCAAAAATTGTCCACTGCTGACATGAATACCTAACACTATTTCAAAATAATAATCTTTTGTTTGGTTTTTTATTTCAATTTTAATTCGTTTACAAAGATTAGAAAATTGCAGAATATGTCTAGTTTCATTTGCATTTTTCACAACATAAATCGATTCAGAAACTTTTTATTTTTTTACTTTTTAGTAAAACAAATTTTTCTATTAATAACACTCATATGCACCAATGTACTAATGTTAAAAAAATTACATATATTATTTGAATGATGAAAAATTTATGAATAACTTAAACTGAAATCAACATAAAATAAAGCAAGTAAACAAAGGCTATAGTGGGGACAGGGCCGGCTATATGATACCCTACACCACTACCCGTGAGCATAAGCTTTTCACTCGTAAACATTTCATTTAGGGAGATACTAAAGTTGCTTCAACAAAAATCTAAGTGATTCGAGAGCAGGTCTTAAACTGAACTTATCCGTAATTTTGTGTGATAGGTTCCCGAATGAGTGGACAAATATAGTCCATATTGGAACATGATCTATATCTGGTAGATATATTAGGATGTGTAAATATGGATCAAATCGGTCAATCTCTTCAAGAGTTATCGTGCGAACAATTTTTCCGACCATTTTTGAACTTTTGTTGGGGAGATATCTGAAGGAGTGGACCGATATGGCGTATCTTCGAACTTAAACTATGTTTGAACAAAATATAACAACGACCACAGTTATCTTGCGCTCCAACCACACGGTGTCATAGGGCTTTTTTGTTCCTTTCAGGCTATTTTCTCAGGAAGTATGGACTTGCCCCTGATGAAGCTTATAACGTTATATGGGGGGCAGTGAATGCAAGGTGCTACAACAAAAATCAAAGCGATTCGTAAACAGGTCCTAAACTGAGCTTTTCCGAAATTTTGTGTGGGAAGTAACCGAATCAATGGACCGATTGAGTCCATATTGGAACCTCATCTAAGTCTAGTAGAAATTTCACGATGTGCAAAGTATGGACCAAATCGGTTACTTCCTTCAAGAGTTATCATGCGCACAAATTTTACGAACATTTCCGAAATTTTGTAGGGAAGGTACCGGAAGGAGTAGACCGATATAACCCATCTTCGAACTTAAACTAAGCTTGGACAAAATATTGCCAAATTTTGGGCCAAATTCATATAGGTTATAACTTTTTCCAATGTTTGCAAAATTAAAAAATACCATCACATAACCACATATGGTACGATTTTTTCTCTATCTTCCGCATCTAATGCCTTGAATTTCAGTAACGCATTATTTAATTTCATTTGTTATATGCTTTTCGTCATAACTTATTTTTAGTTTTAATCTAATTTAAAATCAATATCAAACCATTCTGGACCAATTTGTAATCAAAAACGACGTTTCAGAACATCTTTCACAATATTGAATTTTTTTGTTTTTCTGTATGTAACACATCGAACTAATAATTTGCAACCATATAAAGTATATAAATTCTTGATCAGGATAAAATTCTAACAAAATATCGCCATGTCCGTCTGTTGTAATCACTCTAACGTTGGCAATAATTGAGCTAGAGCGCTGTATTTTTCCACCCGAGGCAGGTTAAGTTCGAAGATGGACTATATCGGAGCACTTTTTGGTATAGCCCCCATATAACAGTACCTCCCGATTTTCGGTATTTTGGCGAATTTAGCCACATTTTTTGGCCGAACTACCTGTAGTTTCACTTTTGGTTTCCCAGTAGTCACAAAATATCTCCATCAAAAACCATCAACATAGGTCAATGTTTTTCTATAGCGATTTTAGCTATAAATTTTGACGGAACTACTTGTAAATTCACAATTGAGGTTCCTAGTAATCACAAAATATCTTCACCCAAAACTGCTAACATAGGTTCATATTTTGGTATAGCCCCCATATGAGGGTACCTACCGATTTTTGGTATTTTGAGGATTTTAGGTAAACATTTTCACCGAACTGCCTTTAATTTGAAAGTTGAGGTTGCTAGTGATCACAAAATATATCCACCTAAAACTGTCAACATAGGTCCACGTTTTGGTAGAGCCCCCAAATAACAGTATCTTCCGATTTTCGGTTTTTTGGATTTTAGCTACAATTTTTTTCCTTGTGGTCACAAAACTTCTCTACCAAAAACATAGGTATACACATTGATGTAACTCCATATAAGTTCCAGACCGATTGAATGTTGTATTTGGTCATTTGCAACGAATTCGCTAATGTTACAAACTGTTTTTAATGACATTGCCTGTGAGAAACGTTTATCGTATCGTACTATTTATAGAAAACATATCTATTCTAACTAAGAAAATTTAAATTTTTAAATAGAAAAAATATCAAAAGGGCTTTAGTAATCGCAGTCGGTGCGGAAACGTTTTTCTCCAAATCGAACTATAACAAGCGTTTTCGTTATCTGGAAAATATTTCGCACATAGTGCTGGAGTGGTATTTTTTGGCTATAGCCCTAGTGTACATTTATTTGATTTTACTTCTAATTTTTCTATTCTTATTTAAAAACATTATTTTGTACAATTTAGAACTCAACGGTCGTTGAGAATATTTCCAGATGTGCAAAAGATTCTCTCGCTCGTTGCTGTGCAGAAAATTATAGCCAAAAATTTCCTTCTTTTGTATCAAAATACTCTTAATCTCATTCTGTTCTTATATTTTTGTACCCTCAGCCTTTAGGCTAAAGAGGGTATTAACACTTTGATACGACCAAACATGTGTTTCATCGAAATAATGGTTTTAGACCCCAAGTATGTTTGTACGATATCCGTTTCAGACAATTTTGAGTCGATCTAGAAATGCCCGTCTGCCTGGCTGGATGGTGCGCACGGTTCAAATTTTGGGTATCGAAATATTTTGTCCAGATTTGATTTAAGTTCGAAGATGGGCCATATCGGTCCACTCCTTCAGGTACCTCCCCCACAAAGGTTCAAAAATTTTCGTCAATATTGTGGGCATGATAACTTTAGGAGGGAGTAACCACCATACCCAAAGTTAAGAAAAAATGCAGTTTAAGGACACGTCTTGGATCATTCTGAATTTTGCTGCATCATGTAGTTTTTGCGGCCCTTTCCATCCTGGAAAATTTTCCCAAGAGCTAAAAAACCTACAGAAGTATTGTGTTAAATTTTTTTCTTCGGGTATGTGGCTGATGGTATATCTCTGTCGGCTCAGCTGACTGATACTTTCTTACTTGTTTTTTAATATTTTCAACAATTTGAACAAAACAAATGGCAAACAAACATCATTCTTTTTCACTCATACTCTGGTCTTTTCATAAAGGGGAGTACACACTATCATTCAAAACTGACAGTCAACGCACATTTAGGACAATTTCCCGGCAAATAACAAATTTTATTTAGCTAAAAACGTTTGAAATACAATATATACGGTATTATTTAGAGATAACAATAGAAATTTTTCAGTTAGGCTTTAATATTCACGAAATAGACCCTGATGACTGTCAGTTTTGCTTGTCAATGTGTACCATGCCTTACAAAAAAAATTTTAGGAATACTTTGGTCGGTTTCATATTCTTGTTCGATTTTCGTGTTTAGTATGGTCCCTTGCACGACTTCTAAAGGGAGACCAAAAATTTAGCACGATCGTGTCACTTAGTGCAGATCGTGTTTAGTCATTTCGTGCAAAACCGTGTCGAACAAAAATACACGATCACGCACGGCCAAACATATATTTCGGCACGACACGCGCAAACACGGCGTTTTTCGAGAAGGCACGAACACGCACTACTCACGGCACGACACGCGCCCTCCTCTAGTTCCAGTACTGCAAGAATCTACTTTTTTAACTATTTTTTCGATATTATAAAGTAAAAATTGTTATCGTAGTAAAAAATAGTAGCTTCTTGCAGGTTCTGAAACAGGCATAAAATTTCTTTAAAAAATCAACATGTACTAAAAAAATTCTTCCGAAAATTCACGTTTAAAAAAATCTTTAAAAATCCACATTTATTAAACAATATCTTAAAAAATCCACGTCTTATTTAAAAGTGCACGCTTTATAAAAATATGTTCTTTAAAAATTAAGTCCACGTTTACTGGTCTGCTGATACTTCAAATATATTCTTAAAAACACATTTATTGTTATGGCAACCTCTGAAAAATATTGAATAAAAAATCCAAGTTTAGTAATCAGCCAGTTGTTGAAACAATATTCTTTAACAAATCCACACTTATTGGTTGGCAAGGCCATGCAAAAATATTATTTAAAAATCATTTCTTCGCCTAAATGATTTCATTTCAAAATAATGAATATCGATAAAAATGTTTCATTAATTGTTAACAATCTGTATTACATTTCACAGCCATTCGAAACCATTTCGCTTCGGACCAAGCGTTGGTAGTAAACAACATTTCAACAGAAGCTAAGAAATAATTTACTGCTAATTAATTGCGACATAAACACAAATGATTGACGCGTGAATGAATATCTTTCGTCTCCAATCATTTGTCTGCAGCTTGTCTGAAAAATGACAGACACAATTTTGTGAACGGGTAATCGACGGACTTTCTTTCTTCTTTTTTGGCAGTTTCCTTGGCTCCGCCAACCATTCGTTAATGTGTCTGATGCCAATGCCATTCGTCTTAAAGTTGCAGTAAAATGAATAGTCGGGCAATATAAATTATGGTGCTGGGCTACAAGGCATCGCATTTCAAGACATCACAATTTACATGTAAACTCGTTACAGTTGAGATTAAAAGTTTTGAAGCAGAACAGGGTTGGTAGTACAGAGGATACAATTTGTGTGTAGAGTTTATTGAAAACTCATGGGGTGGTAGTTACTCAAAATAGTATAAGTAATTAAAAGAATAATTTCTCCGTGACTGGAAGATAAACTCCCAAATAACACTTTCTGGTGCTTTAATTAATTATAGTACTGAAAACCCACTAAGCTACAATGTTTGACATGTACTACTTTGGAGCAAAAGGTAAAAGATTCAATACTAGAATAAAAATTATCACCTTTTCACTGGTATTTAAAATCTCATATAACATGACTCCAAAATAACTTAGGCAAAATTAGCAATACACCAAGACCTCGCTCTGCGTCGTAGATACGTTCCAAAAAAACACGACTCAAAGTGAAACGACGCAAAGCGAATTAAGATTTTTTATGGAAAGCCATGTAAGGTCCGGAGATAGGTTCCAGGGTGAAAAACACTTTTTTTCTTATGTCCACAATTTTAGTTAGAGAAATTACCTGAACAAATAGGAACCCTAAATGCTAAATTACAGCTATTTTGGTCTAATTCGGCCAGAAAATGTAGCTATAAAAAATAATTGAAATCTGGCGGTATCGTTATATGAGGGATATAACAAAACGTTTACCTATGTTCTTCATTTTTCTTGGAGAAGTTTCTACATCACTGGGAACACTAAATACCAAATTATTGCTCATTCGGGCTGAAGATGTAGCTAAAATGGTTAACATACCTGAAATCGGGCGGTACCGATGTAGCCCACCTTCAAACTTGATTTAAGACCAAATACATGTGTACAAAATTTCAGCCATCTATCTCAAATCATTCGGAAGATGGCGTGATTACAACAAAAGGACGGACGGTAAGACGAAAATGGCTAAATCAGCTTATATGATCGGAAATGAATATTTCAATGTGTTTCAAACGGAAAAACAAACTTTATATACCGTCTATACTATGGTAGGGGGTATAAAAAATTAGACACTCAAATTTAAAACAACGCAACATTGAAAATCGGACGACGCATATTGAAAATAGGTATTAACTACGCAACGACGCAATTTCGAAAACAACGCAAAGTGAAACGACGCAAAGCGAGGTCTTGGTGTACTTTAAAAATCGCCCAAAAAAGTAAATTAATTGGCCACCTACTCTAACATATTTTGCATAAATTGTTTCAATTTTTTCTCAATATGATTTCATTAATTTATTTATGAAGCTGAGACATTGACTTCATTATTGCATTGAAATCAGATTTTTTCTTCATTGAAATTCAGACTTCATAAAATATATATTTTTTTGTGTTTTAACATCACAGCATTGTGTTAATGTGACTCCCAATGAGTGATGCCTTCTCTGCTGGTTCGACCATAAGACTGCTGCTGACACCGTCACAGATGATGAATACAAAATATGGACGACACCGAAGACGACTTCTGTTGTTTGGGTTAATGGAGCATCTGGTCGTATTGTAAATATTTCTTTCGTTTGTAATTTATGATTATTTTTAAATAGAACATTTTCTTCGCGAATATTTTATATTCTTTTCAACATTCATTTTATTGAATACAAATGTGTTATTTATGACACATCAACTGTTTGTTCCCAACCCAATTAACAATGTTTTGTTAGTTTATTTACCACTTTGGAGAATGGAGAATGAAACACAGAATATGTATGTAAAAAAACATCTTGTGTATTTATTCGTTCGCTTTGTTGTGTGTTTATACCCTACACCACTATGTGGTAAGGGGTATTATGTGTTAGTGCATTTGTATGTAACATACAAAAGGAAGCGAGATAGACCCATAGTTCCTTCTAGGGATATACATAGAATCACTTTCTGAGTCGATTTATGCATGTCCGTCCGTCCGTCCGTCCGTCCGTTCGCAACATACAGGTCGCATTTGTTGACCGATTTCGCTGAAAATTGGGGAATACCATTTTTTTAGCCGTCGGAAGATCAAGTTCGAAGATGGGATATATCGGTCCACGTTTTGGTATAGCCCCCATATAACGGTACCCCCCGATTTACGGTATTTTGACGTTTTCAGCTACATTTTCAGACCGATTTGGCTATAATTTGACATTTAGGGTTCCTAAGTGTCAATAAACTTATATAACAAAACTTGTGGACATAGGTCCACGTTTTGGTATAGCCCCCATATAACGGTACCCCCCGATTTGCGGTATTTTGACGTTTTTAGCTACATTTTCAGACCGATTTAGCTATAACTTGACATTTAGGGTTCTTAAGTATCAATAAACTTATATAACAAAAGTTGTGGACATAGGTCCACGTTTTGGTATAGCCCCCATATAACGGTACCCCCCAATTTACGGTATTTTGACGTTTTTAGCTACATTTTCAGACCGATGTAGCCATAATTTAACATTTAGGGTTCTTAAGTTTCAATAAACTTATATAACAAAAGTTGTGGACATAGGTCCCCGTTTTGGTATAGCCCCCATATAACGGTGCCCCCCGATTTACGGTGTTTTGATGTTTTTAGCTACATTTTCAGACCGATATAGCTATAATTTGACATTTAGGGTTCTTAAGTGCCAATAAACTTATATAACAAAAGTTGTGGACATAGGTCCACGTTTTGGTATAGCCCCCATATAACGGTACCCTCCGATTTGCGGTATTTTGACGTTTTTAGCTACATTTTCAGACCGATGTAGCTATAATTTGACATTTAGGGTTCTTAAATGTCAATAAACTTATATAACAAAAGTTGTGGACATAGGTCCACGTTTCGGTATAGCCCCCATATAACGGTACCCCCGATTTACGGTATTTTGACAATTTTAGCTACATTTTCAGACCGATTTAGCTATATTTTGACACTTAGGGTTCTTAAGTGTCAATAAACTTATATAACCAAACTTGTGGACATAGGTTCACGTTTTGGTATAGCCCCCATATAACGGTACCCCCGATTTGCGGTGTTTTGACGTTTGTAGCTACATTTCCGACCGATGTAGCTATAATTTGACATTTAAATTTATTAGGTCTATAAATAAATGTACCAAATTATATCGAAATCGGTTCAGATTTGGATATAGCTCCCATATATTTTTCCGCCGATTTGGCGTATTTGCTGCACCAAACACGCTATATACGTCCGATTTTGCTGAAATTTTGATTGTGTAACTGAATTCGGTCTCAAAATAAATGTCCCAAACTACATCGAAATCGGTTCATATTTGGATATAGCTCCCTAATATATTTTCGGCCGATTTGACGTATTTGCTGAAAACACGCTATTTACGTGCAATTTTGATGAAATTTGGAATGTGTGACTGAATTTAGTCTAGAAATAAGTGTAACAACTTATATCGAAATCGGTTCAGATTTGGATATAGCTCCTATGTATATTTTCGCCCGCTCTGTCTAATTTTGATGAAATTTGGGATGTGTATATACATATATGTATATAAATCAGTTCAAATTGATACATATCTCCTATATTTTACATATTCACAGTGGTGTAGGGTATCATATAGTCGGCCCCGCCCGACTATGATCCTTTCCTTACTGGTTTATATTAACGAATTGAGTTCAACAACTTTTTCAGTACCAACTGTTTAAATAACTTTAAGAAAATGTGTTATTTGTAAAATTTAAATATTAACAAATAAGAACTTTTGCTAAAGGCATTCATGGACAAATTGTTTTAAAAAAATGCATTGTTAAATAGGCGAGGAAAAAATATTTTTTCAAAAATCCACGTTCTTTATAATTTTTTTTAAATCACGTTTATTATAACAAAATTCACGTGTATAATAAAAATATTCTTTAAAAATCCAAGTTTTTCATATATATATATTTTTTTTAAATTACGTTTTTTATAAAATATTTTTGAAAAATCCACATTTATTATAAATATTTTTTATAAAAAGTCCAAGTTTATTATAAAAATATTTTGTAAAAACACCCACGTTTATTATAAAAATATTTTTAAAAAAATACACATTTATTATAAAAATATTTTTTAAAAAAAAGTCCACATTTATTATAAAAATATTTGTTGAAAAGTCCACGTTTATTGTAAAAATATTTGTAAAAACACCCACGTTTATTATAATTTTTTTTTTTTAAATCCACATTTATTATAAAAATATTTTTTAAAAATTTTCAAAATTATTATAAAAATATTTTTTAAAAATATCCATATTTATTATAAAAATATTTTTTAAAAAAATCCACATTTATTATAAAAATATTTTTTAAAAAAATCCACATTTATTAAAAAAATATTTTTTAAAAAATCCCCGTTTATTATAAAAATATTTTTTTTTAAAAATCCCCGTTTATTATAAAAATATTTTTTTTTAAAAAATCCACGTTTATTATAAAAATATTTTTTTTTAAAATCCACGTTTATTATAAAAATATTTTTTGAAAAATCCACGTTTATTATAAAAATATTTTAAAAAATCCACGTTTATTATATTTTATTATAAATTATTATAAATAAATATTTATTTAATTATAAAAATATATTTTAAATAATGCAAATTTACTATAAAAATATTTCTAAAAATATCCACGTTTATTATAAAAATATTTTTAAATAATGTAAATGTAATATAAAAATATTTTTAAAAAATCGACGTTCATTATAATTTTTTTTAAAAAAAATCGCATTTATTATAAAACTATTTTTTAAAAAATCCACGTCCATTATATACTTTTTTTAAATCCACATTTATAATAAAAATATTTCTTAAAAAATTCACATTTATTATAAAACTATTTTTTAAAAAATCCACGTATTTTATATTTTTTTAAATCCACTTCTATTATAATTATACCCTTAGCATTTATGCTAACGAGGGTATATACACTTTCATACGGGCAAAATGTGACTCATCGAAATAATGGTCTGTCTGTCTGGCTGGCTCGAACTGGTGAGCCAATTGGGTCCAAAATTTGGCTTTCGTAATATTTTGTCCAAACTTAGTTTTAGTTCGAAGGTGGGTTATATCGGTCCACTCCTTCCGGTACCTCCCACACAAAAGTTCGAAAATGTTCGGAAAATTTGTGCGTACGATAACTCTTGAGGGGAGTAACCGATGTGGTCCATACTTTGTATATCGTGACTCAATCGGTGCACTCTTTCGGGTACCTCCCACACAAAATTTAGGAAAAGTTCAGTTTAGAACCTGTTCACGTATCGCTTTGATTTTTGTTGTAGCGACTTGTATTCACTGCCCCCCATATAGCGGTATAAGTTTCATCAGTGACAAGTATATACTTCCTGAGAAAATGGACTGCAAGGTACAAAAAAACCCTATGACACCGCGTGTAGTGGTTGGAGCGCAAGATAACTCTCGAACGGATCTGCCGATTTGGTCCAAAATTTGACCTTCGTCATATTTTGTCCAAGTTTAGCTTAAGTATACCAATCTTCATATCTCGGCGAGATAAAACGATTTTGAGATGTGTGTCCGTCCGTCCGTCCGTGTGTCCGGCTGTCCATTATAAATTGTAATCAAACTCCAGGCCGCAATTATGGACCGATCGTCACGAAATTTGGTATGGAGGTCGATTTCACATCAGAATAGATCGCTATTTTAAATAATAATATAATAACGCGAAATTTTAAATAAGGTAAGAGTATATGACAAAGAAGATGCCTGCAATTTGAGATGGCGATCAGATAATATTCAGAGGGTTAAATGGACCACAACTTTTGTGTGAAAATTGTGAAAATTTTTAATATACAGCTTATATCTTTGATCCTGAAAGACGCAATGCTCCCTCGTGAGTTATATTTGTAGGCCGATCTCTTGATCTTTCTATGGATGTCAATTATGTTGATGTACATGATCAGATAACAGAGTTACATCCTAATATGTCCAGTTTTTTGTTTGTAGTGTAATCATAAACACGCTAGAGGTCGCAGTTATAGCTCAATAGTCACGAAATTTTGCACGAGGTAAGAGTTTAGGTAAAAGAAAGTGCCTATAATTTTGCATGATGATCTGATATTATTTAGCGGGTGACATAGACCATTACTTTCGTATGAAAAATATATAAATTTTATTTTTGGTCCATATTTTAATTCCTGGAAGGCATATACCGGCAAAATAGCCTACATATGGAAAAATTACTACTGTCCTTTCCCCTGATGCAAATTGCAATAATGTATCTGCTAGGTAACGGGCCTACTACCTAATATATAATGGGTTTTGTGTAGAGAACCAAAATTTCCTCCCATGCTACAAATGATCTCTATCATGACAGAGGAATTTTCAGTTCAGTTGTCCAACTGGATGTTTTACGACCAAAGATGTGTCTCATCGAAATAATGGTTTTAGACCCTAAGTATGTTTGGGCGAAATTCGTTTCAGACAACTTGGAGTCGATTTAGCCCTGTCCGTTCATCTGTCACTCTTACTGTCTAGATGGCTGATGCGCTCGATAACTCTCGAACGGATCTACCGATTCGAACCAAATTTTATACTTCGTAATATTTTGCGCAAACTATACCGGTCCCGTCCTTCGAGTACCTCCCACACAAAAATTGGGAAAAGTGCAGTTTGAGGACTCGTATCGGATCTATTTTAATTTGTTGAACGAGGTTCTTTTCACGGTCCCTATTGCAACGGTACATTTTTTCCGGGGTAAGTCCATACTTCCTAAGATATTTGTAAAAGGGAGGGACAAGGGAGGCTTCTCTTATGTCAATGGATTCATATTAAGTTATTGATAAGCGACCTATTTTTTATCGCCGATTCCGGACGGCGCGTCCTAAGTTGCCACTTGTAGAGACGTTTTTCATGGCTGAAATACTCAGGAAATATCGCCAACATTACTAAGAGGTATTTTGCCACCGTTTAAAATTGGATGTGGCCAGGCCTGGGAATCGAACCCGGACTTTCAGCGTCCACATAGCCAATTCCATGGTCGGCCCGTCCGAATATAGCCTTTGCTTACTTGTTTTTAAATATGGCATATGGGAGATACTCCACCCCCTTAGGTAAGGGCGGAGACACCACCACAATTGTCTCGTAAATTAATTTCCAAACCGATACATTCGTAATTACTGTAGAAATAACATTTTTAATTCAACTAAATTTGTAGCCTATTTTAAACATTCCCTGGCAATATCAGGAAAATTGGTTCAGTAGTTTTTGTAGAAATGATAAAAATTTAAAATTGAAAAAAGTGGGTGTAAAAGTGGGCGTGGTCAAATTTTCTTTAAACAAAAAACCAAGTCGGGTTATGGCGCGTATTCTACAGAAAGAATTGTCGAAATCGCTCCAGCCGTTCTGAACCAACCAACGACATTTGAGTTTTATTTATATAGAAAATGCAAATTTACTATAAAAATATTTTTAAAGAAATCCATGTTTATTATAAAAATATTTTTTAAATAATGCAAATTTAATATAAAAATATTTTTTAAAAAAATCCACGTTCAATTTAAAAATATTTTTTAAAAAATTCACATTTATTATATAATTATTTTTTTTAAATTAACATTTATTATAAAACTAATTTTTTAAAAAATTAACATTTATTAAAAAAATATTTTTTAAAAAATCCACGTTTATTATAAAAATATTTTTTAAAAAATTAACATTTATTAAAAAAATATTTTTTAAAAAATCCACGTTTATTATAAAAATATTTTTTAAAAAATCCACGTTTATTATAAAAATATTTTTTAAAAAATCCACGTTTATTATAAAAATATTTTTTAAAAAATCCACGTTTATTATAAAAATATTTTTTAAAAAATCCACGTTTATTATAAAAATATTTTTTAAAAAATCCACGTTTTATATAAAAATATTTTTTAAAAAATCCACGCTTATTATAAAAATATTTTTTAAAAAATCCACGTTTATTATAAAAATATTTTTTAAAAAATCCACGTTTATTATAAAAATATTTTTTAAAAAAATCCACGTTTATTATAAAAATATTTTTTAAAAAATCCACGTTTATTATAAAAATATTTTTTAAAAAATCCACGTTTATTATAAAAATATTTTTTAAAAAATCCACGTTTATTATAAAAATATTTTTTAAAAAATCCACGTTTATTATAAAAATATTTTTTAAAAAATCCACGTTTATTATAAAAATATTTTTTAAAAAATCCACGTTTATTATAAAAATATTTTTTAAAAAATCCACGTTTATTATAAAAATATTTTTTAAAAAATCCACGTTTATTATAAAAATATTTTTTAAAAAATCCACGTTTATTATATTACAAAAATATTTTTTTACAAATCCACGTTTATTACAAAAATGTTTTTTTTAAAAATCCACGTTTATTATAAAAATATTTTTTAAAAGATCCACGTTTATTATAAAAATATTTTTTAAACAATCCACGTTTATTATAAAAATAGCTTTTAAAAAATCCACGTTTCATATAAAAATATTTTTTTAAAAATCCACGTTTATTATAAAAATATGTTTTAAAAAATCCACGTTTATTATAAAAATATTTTTTAAAAAATCCACGTTTATTATAAAAATATGTTTTAAAAAATCCACGTTTATTGTAAAAATATTTTTTAAAAAATCCACATTTATTGTAAAAATATTTTTTAAAAAATCCACGTTTCATATAAAAATATTTTTTAAAAAATCCACGTTTATTATAAAAATATTTTTTAAAAAATCCACGTTTATTATAAAAATATTTTTTAAAAAATCCACGTTTATTATAAAAATATTTTTTAAAAAAAATCCACGTTCATTATAAAAATATTTTCATTTATTTGATTTTTGTTTAAATCCACGGTTATTATAAAAATATTTTTTAAAAAATCCACTTTTATTATAAAATATTTTTTGAAAAACGCACATTTATTATAATGTTTTTTTTAATCCACGTTTGTTATATTTTTTTAATCCACGTTTATTAAAAAATATATTTTTTTAGAACTCATCGTTTATTAACAAAATATCTTTTTCAAAACCACGCTTATATTTTAATATTTTTTAATTTAACATTAATTTCTGAAAACCGTTACCTCGAAATTATTGTTCCATTGAAAAATGTTCATGTTAAAGATTAATTTGTCGTGCGTGTGCTGTGTCGCCTTTAATGCCAACAAATTCCCACCCACTCTACAAAAAATCTACCAAAGATCTTTTAAATTTGTTTTGAAGTGTCTGTTGTTTTACAACAAACAAATCACACATCAAACATGTTAGGCGGTCTGGTGGTGTCTGTTCGGCAAATGATAAAGTACTCTGTCTAATTTGCAAAAACAACAGACAAAACAACAAAAACTTTTTAGGTGACTGTATAAATTTTAAAACGAAAACATGGATCATGACGTTGGCATCATGTATATACGTTTGCTGACACACAGGAGGTCCCAAAATGACAACAAAAACAAATCATTCAATGACAATTAGTTAGAATTGGCGCTGCTCTTCATTCAACGTTGTGTTTAGTTGTTTAGTGTGTGTTGCAGTCTAACGGCAACTGACTTCCCCAGCACTTTGTCTGCCTGCCACTGGTGTTAGTCGGCCGAGAACATAAATCATTTTGCAGCCACCAAACAAAGAACATGGAGTTGAAAAAGGTGTACTTCATATGTCAACTAATTCGTATGTTCAGGGAGGAGCGAACATCAAGATTTAAATTTTGATGTGGTTGTGTAGACTTTTGGTTTTCCATGAAATGCAAATTGGAATCTGATGGGATTTGGCTTCAGATTTTCTTAGCTGATAACTTTTGAATTTTGCAAAAAAAAACGAAACATAAAATGTGATTCTGCGGAGATTTTTGGGAAAGATAACTGTATAATAGGTTATTCCAATGAATATACCCACCGTGGTGCAATGGTATGCACACCCGCCTTGTACACTGAAGGTCGTGGGATAGGTTCCCCCGCCAGGCAACATCAAAAATTTTCAACGGTGCAGGATGCCCCTCAGTAATGTGGCGACATTTCCTGAGTATTTCAGCCATGTAAAATTTCTCTACAAGTGGTGTCTTAGACACGCGGTTCGGACTCGCCGATAAACAGTAGGTCCCATATCATTGAGCTAATATGAATCGAGGTGCACTCATTGATATGAGAGAAGTCACCCTTGTCCCTTCTGGGATGTTTGTGGAACAATTATTATACTCGTATATAAGGGAAGACATCTCTTGATGACTCTTTTTGATCTTGATGTTTTTTTTTCTTTCACAAACTTACTGACTTTAAAATTTTTCATTATAGTATGGTGTGCATTCAATTAAAAATCAAAAATTTTTCAACCTTTCAAAACAGTTTGAAATTCGGAAATAGAAAAATAACTTCTTCAGCTTTTCATATTTTTTAATAGTTTTTCAATTATTAACCATCAACGAAAACTTCCCGCTGTACCTTTCTATTTAAACTAAATTGCTAAAATATGGTTCGTCAAAGATCTCGCCGAACAATTGAAGAAGTTTATGGCACCAAATTCGAAGGCACCTCCAAACCATCGGCCAATAATGCCAAGATTGGAGGAGGATTCCAAACGAGCCAGCCTGATCACCATGGTTATATTATTAATTCGAATACCCCATATTACACAACGCCTGCTTTACCCGCTCCCCAAGCATCCTTAACCAACAATGGAGCATTGAATAGCTCGAGAAGGAAAACAACTGCTCGTAACAATAATGGAAAAGTGGTAGCTGGTGGCGCTGGTCACAAGTTTGGAAATAACAAGGAAAAAGAAGATATTGGTAAGGAATTTAATAGCAACAAAATGAAAACATCTCGAGCTGGAACAACATCACATATTGGAGGTGCAACAAATGCCAATCAATATCATGACAACAAAACCTATAGGCCATCATATACGGAACATATGACAACTGGCAATGGTAATCAACACCAACAACAACATCAACCACACCATCACAACAATCATCATCAACATCATCATAAGCCTGCCAATCAACATCATCAGCCTGATGAGGATAAGGATGATGATACGGAAGAATTTTTCCAGCTGATACGTCAAACAGTGGAGAATGCCATTGGGGTAGGTGTCACAAGGAATATGATGTAGTCGGTGGATCCTGAAAGTCTGTGTTCTTTTTTCTTTGCAGAAATCAATTTCAGAATTGCTGAATCGTAATTTCCGGGAATTGAGTTCGAAAATCGAACGTTTCTCAATGGAGTTAAAGAACACAAATGATCATTTGAAAAAGATACATGTGGAGCTAAATAATAGTAAGTACAACAAAATCAATATATTTTTTTAATAAACTACGCCCTCGGAATTGAGTCATATTTATAGACACACCCATAAATGGCACACCCATATGCTTAATAAATCTTGCCTTCAGAAAATATTTTTAAAATAACTCGTGCCCTCAGAAAATATTTTTAAAATAAATAGCGCCCTCCGAAAATATACTTAAAAAAACCCACGGCATCAGAAAATGTTCTCACAATAACCCCCCACCCTTAGAAAAAAAACCTAAATCAACCCACGGTCTCAGAAAATGTTCTTAAATAAACCCACACCCTCCAAAAATATTCTCAAAATAACCCGAGGCATCAGAAAATGTGCTCAGAATAGCCTCACACCCTTAGAAAATATTCTTAAAATAACCCTCGGCCTCAGAAAATGTTCTCAGATTAACCCACGCCCTCAGAACATTCTTAAAATAACCCATGACCTCAGGTAATATTCTTAAAATAACCCACAACTTCAGGAAATATTCTTAATATAACCCACGACATCAGGAAATATTTTAAAAATAACCCACGACCTCAGAAAATATACTTTAAAAAAGACACGACCTCAGAAAATATTGTTAAAATAAGTCTCGACCTTAGCAAATATTCTTAAAATAAACCCCGACCTCAGAAAATATTCATAAGATAACACACCCTCAGAAAATATTCTTAAAATAACCCCCGGCTTCAGAAAATACTCTTAAAATAGTGAAATTTTTAAATATTGGGGAGAAGTACCGGAAGTTGGGCCACATATGGTGACATAGGGCTTTTTACACCTTTCGGGATGTTTTCCCAAGAAAAATGGACCTGCTCCTGAAAAATCTTTTACCGTCGTAATGGAGGCATCGAATGCAAATCGCTTTAACAAAAATCAAAGTGATTCGAGAGCAGGTCTTAAAGTGAACTTATCCGAAGTTTTGTGTGGGAGGTACCCAAAGGAGTGCACAAATATAGTCCATATTCGAACCTGATCTATATCTGGTAGATATATACGGATGTGCAGAGTATGGATTACATCAGTAACTCCCTTCAAGAGTTATAGTGCGCATATTTTTTCCGAAGATTTTTGAATTTTGTGAGGGAGGTACCAGAAGGAGTGGAGCGACATGGTTTATCTTCGAACTTAAACTATGTTTGGACAAAATATTACGAAGGCCAAATTTTGGACCGAATTGGCAGATCCGTTCGAGATTTATCTTGCGCTCCAACCACTACACACGGTGTCATGGGGGATTTTTGCATATTTCAGGCTATTTTCTCAGGAAGTATGGACTTGCTCCTTATGAAACTTGTACCGTCGTATGGGGAACAGCGAATCCAAGTTGCTACAACAAAAATCAAAGCGATTCGAGAGCAGGTGCTAAACTGAACTTTTCCGAAATTTTGTGTGGGAGGTACCCGAAGGAGTGGTTCGATTGAGTCCATATTTAAACTTCATCTAAGTCTGGTAGAACTTTCACGATGTACAAAGTGTGGGGCAAATCGGTTACTCCCTTCAAGAGTTATCGTGCGCACAAAATTTCCGAACATTTTTGAACTTTTGTGGGGGAGGTACCGGAAGGAGTGGACCGATATAACCCATCTTCGAACTTAAACTAAGTTTGGGCAAAATATTACGAAAGCCAAATTTTGAACCGAATCGGTTGTTCCGTTCGAGAGTTATAGTGCGCACCAGCCAGCCAGACAGACGGACAGACAGACAGACGGACATGGCTAAATCAACTCCAAATTTTCTGAAACACATTTCGTCCAAACATACTTGGGGTCTAAACCCATTATTTCGATGAGGCACATTTTGCCCGTATGAAAGTGTATATACCCCCGTTAGCATAAATGCTGAGGGTATAAAAACACGGCCTCAGAAAAAATCCTGAAATAACCCACGGTCTCAGAAAATATTCATAAAAAACCGACGGCCTCAGAAAATATTCTTAAAAGCCCACGCCCTAAGAAAATATTCTTAAAAACAAGTAAAAAAGTATCAGTCGGCTTTGCCGACAGAGATATCGGCCTTCTTGTAGAAAATTTACTTCTGTTGAAACTGAGGTATGGGGTATTGTATCTCGCGAATTGTTGTAATATACCATAACTTTCGAACGCATTTAGGTAAAATAAACTGTTTTAGCACGATTCACCGATGGATTTCTTAAAATTATAATTTGAGCGGAAGCTGTGGTCATATTAATGTAAAAAAATAGAAAAAAATCGTTGAAGGAAACGAGTTTTTTTAAGTCAGTTTTCAATTAGTGGCTTTACAATACAATGTAGAGTATAATGTTCAAAGAAGAAGTTAAAGAATACACTTCAGAGATGAAGTTTCTAATGTATGATTTTTTAATATAACGACCGCATCAATCTCAACCGGATGCTGACATTTTGAAGACTGAAAAATTGGGTTTTTTGAATTTTTGCTCTAATCGGAACGCGCAACTGTACTCGTTTAAAAACTGATCATGAGATTGTAGTTCTCGCGATTACGCATTTTTTGATGTATAACTAGGGCGTGTAGCCTTCAAAGGTTCACAACAATCTCAGCTTAAAGTCGAAATTTTTGTGCGTATTTTTTTTTAAAAAACCAGTTTTTTGGATTCAAAACTTACAAATGCCTTTCGATTTCAGTGGAAACCCGCGTGAATTTAGTTTTTTTACGTTCTGAATCTAACAAGCCTTTGCGCGTCTAAATCCATCCACTAGATCGGCGAATATGATACCCCTCAAATTTCGAAAATATGCAAAAAATATTTTTGAAAATATCGCGTATTTAGACGCGTTTTAGATGTGTGATTCCTACTTAGATAAATAGAGCGAAACGCATATTTAAAATGTGCGAAAACAGATATTGAAAAACGTTCGCGAATCCGGAGATATAATAGATTTTTTCTAAAAACTGAGTGCGATGCTACATCCACGGTTCTTAATGGATCGCATTGAAATGACACAGGATGATGTATTTTTTAAAGGTTATCATCGAAATCGGATGCGCATAAAATGTAAATGAACTTCGTGGAAATTATGCCCATCTAACTGTATTTTGCGCCCTAATATGCAACAGACGCTACATCGTGGCCGCCAAATAGAATTTCACAAACTGTACACCAAATTAAAGGGATTGATTCGCTGTTTTGGAAAATCGGATGCGCATCATGTCATTTTCACTATTACGCGGTTTATATGCGTTTCAAATGTTGTAATATTCAATATAACATTATTTTAATGTTATGCCACAATTGGAATTCCTTGTGATTAAATATAATGTTCTAAAAATATTCGCCAATAGGAAAACTATAAGTGAAAAAGTTGTTGCAACGGAATATTTTCATTATTGCGTGAAATTTGGACGAAAATGACGAAGAACTCAATCATTTTTTCTTCAACATTTCCTATAAAACCATAAAAAAATAAAATTAGAATAACATGATTTTTATTTCTTTTCGTCATATTTTCTTTGTATTTTTGCAAATAACATGAATACTATAGCTCCAAACTTCACGACTTAGGTTTCATTTTATTCCTCACAATGTCTGGATGCTGCTATAATTTTTTTATATATTTTTTTGTAAGTATAAGCGCTATTGTTTCAAAAATATGTTTGTAAATACGTGAAATTATTTAATAAATTTAATTTTTCGCGAATCCATTGAATCTTTTTGAATTTTTTTTTGCATATTCTCAAAGGGTGCGAATTCAGTTAACGACAATTGGATATAACATCTTACTATATTAAGCCGCGATTTTTTTAGAATTTTTTCTAATTAGCATAATTAAAACGGTCATATCTTTTGCGCGCAACAATCAAAGTTTGTAACGAAAACAGATTTGGAATGACGATTTTTTTCTTAATCTATGTACCAAAAATCATAGATGTAGTATCAAAAATTTTTTTTGATTTTTTTGAAATGGAAAAGACGATTTTAGACATTTTTGCTGATATACCCTCAGCCTTATATGTATATTAAAACAATTTTTTCCAAAAAACGTATATATTTAGGGGTTTATAAACATTTTGGGAATTTGAACCGACAAAAATGTTCATTAGGATTAGATCAAAAGTTTTGCGGACGAAATACAAAAAGGAATGGATCTACATTGACCACTATGAAAGTGGATCTCCAGCCACTACATATGGTGCCATAGGGGGTTTTTACACCCTCGGGATGTTTCCTCAAGAAGTATGGACTTACCCCTAAAAAAACGTTTACCATCGTAATTGAGGCAGCGAATGCAAGTTGCTTCAACAAAAATCAAAGTGATTCCAGAGCAGGTCTTAAAGTGAACTTATCCGAAATTTTGTGTGTGAGGTACCGGATGGAGTGGACAAATATAGTCCATATTATCTTTAAACGTAAACTATGTTTGGACAAAATATTACTAAGGCCAAAATTTTGGACCGAATCGGCAGATCCGTTTTAGACTTTTCTTGCGCTCCAACCACCTCACACTGTGTTAAAGGGTTTTTGCAACTTTCAGGCTATTTTCTCAGGAAGTATGGACTTGCCCCTAATGAAGCTGCTACCGTTGTATGGAGGGCAGTGAATACAAGTTGCTAAAACAAAAATCAGAGCGATTCCAAAATTTTCCAAAATTTTGTGTGGGAGGTACCCGAAGGAGTGGGCGGATTAAGTCAATATTGAAACATTATCTAAGTTTGGTACACATTTTACGATGGGCAAAGTATGGATTAAATCGGTTACTCCCTGCAAGTGTTATCGTGCGCACAAATTTTCCGAACATTTTCGAACTTTTGTGGGGGAGGTACCGGAAAGAGTGGACCGATATAGCCCATCTTCGAACTTAAACTAAGTTTGGGCAAAATATTACGAAAGCTAAAATTTCGGAACCGAGCCAGCCAGACAGACAAACAGACGGACGGACATTGCTCAATCGACTCTAAATTGTCTGAACACATTTTGTCCAAACATACTTGGGGTCTAAAACCATTATTTCGATGAGGCACATTTTGCCCGTATGAAAGTGTATATGGGCAATATTATTGAAAATTTAACATCGTTGAAGCCAAGGTTTACCCGTTTATAACTCGCGAATAGTGGTTGTATATTGTACAATTTACATGCTTTTGGATAAAATGAAATGTTTTTAGACTTGGCAAAAAATATTGGCCTTCAAAGTTGATTTGCGTGGAAGCTGTGGCTATATTTATGTTAAAAAATGGGTAAAAATGGGTTGAAGCCAACGTGTCTTTTTTTGTTTTCTCTCGATTTGTGATTAAACCACACTTTTCACGATTTCCCCGTTAAAGTAAAAGTAGAAGGCAACCAAATAAGGATCATCTCACCTTTATATAACTTCTCAAAATTTGATCTGCGTCTACCATTAAATGATGCTGACATTTTGAAGCCAGATTTTAAGTGTTTTTTGAAATTTTCTTATAATTTCGTTCCGCAAACAGGTTTTTCAAAAAATCATATATAGGAATGAAGAACTCACGATTCTGATTTATTTGATATATGTGTCGTGAATGTAGCCTACAAAGCTTCAGAGAAATCTGTATCCAAATACGAAAATTTTGTGCGAACAAATTTCTAAAAATCATATATTTCGGGTCTAATTTGTACAATTGGCATTCGATTTACTCGTGCATGATTGCAAATTTTGGATTTTTACGTTGCGGATCTAATAAATCATTATTCGTTAAAATCCATCTACTAAAACGCGAGATAGAAGAAATTCCAAGGTAGAAAAATCACCTAATATTGTTTTTGAAAATATCGCGCATTTTATCGCGTATTCTGTCGGCCGCTTGCACTACTATGAAAAAACTAGTGCAGCATCTTCCTTTTTGCGGAAACAGAGATTTAAAAACTTCACTGATAAGGGAACTACATTCATTTTATCCCAAAAATAGTGTGTGGTGCTACATCCACGGTTCTTGACTGATTACCTTGAAATAGGTATATATCGATGCAGATTTTCATGTTGACACTAAAACCGGATGCGGAACGAAATTGTATGAACTTTGAGCAAATTAGCGATATTTTATAGGTTTTTTAATGCTAAGATGCAGCCGATGCTACATCTTAGCATCCAAATTATATTTCGAAAAATATATACAAATTAAAAGATAGGGTCTTGCTGTACATGAAAATCATATGCGGACAAAACGATTTTGATAATTACGCGATTTACACATATTTTAATAATGCATATAAGTTAAAGCGGTTTATTTGAACTCTATTTCCGTTTAAGAAGTCTAATGACTTATTTCAACAACCTGATAAATTTCCTCAATGGGAAACCTTCTATGTGAATGTAGATAAAACAAAATCCGCCCATTTCCTTGGGAGTTTCAAGAAAAATAAAAGAAGTACTCCTATAGAATTTTTCCAATATTTTCAACTCTAGAATGCATGTGAAAACTATTATTGCAAACCAAAATTTGTTTTTTTATCACAAATATGTGCTTATTTTGGCTATAATAACCTAACTACTATCCCGATGATTATAAGTTTGGTCTCATTTGATTCCCCGTGAAGTCTTTCTTTAAAACTGTTAATTTTTTCTAAATTTTGACGGGTAAATGGACCTATATTTTCAAACAATTCGGATTACATTTAAAATTTTGTCAATTTTTTGTAAATTCCGCGAATGCTGAGTAACATTTTACAAATATTATGCAGTCTACTAAATGACGTCACTTCGTGATAACTTTTTAGTGCCAATTGTGCTCAATAAAATAACTAGCATTTTTATAATAATTTTTTCTTAAAAGCAGAAGTAAAACCGCGATAACATTTGTCCGCAACAACCAAAAATTTGCTCGCGAGCGGATTTGTACTGGGGAATTTTTTCTTAACCTATGTGCCAAACAATCGTTAATGTAGCGCGAAAAGAAAAAAATCTTTTTTTTGGAAATGGAATATGAAATAATTGGCAGTTTTGCTCATATACCCTCGTTAGCATAAATGCTGAGGGTATAAAAACACGGCCTCAGAAAAATATCCTAACAGAAAATGTTCTTAAAAACCCACGCCCTAAGAAAATATCCTTTAAAAAACCACGGCCTCAGACAAAAATTCTAAAATAACCCACGACCTCAAAAAACATTTTTAAAATAACCCACGACCTTAGGAAAAAATCTTCAAATAACCCATGACCTCAGAAATATTCTTGAACAAACCTACGACATAAGAAAATATTTTTAAAATAACCCACGCCCTCAGAAAATTTTCTTACAATAACCCACACCCTTAGAAAATATACTTAAAATATCCCAAGCCCTCAGATTTTTTTTAAACTACGCCCTCAGTAATTATTCTTAAAATAACCCACGACCTAAGGAAATATTCTTAAAATAACCCACGACCTCAGAAAATATTCGCAAAATAACCTACGACCTATGAAAATATTGTTAAAATATTCCACGACCTCAGAAACTATTTTTTAAATATCCCACGCCTTCAAAAAGTATACTTTAAATAACCCACGCACTCAGAAAATGTTTGGTAGCTCTCAGAAAATACTCTTAAAAAATCCACATCCTCAGATAATATTCCTAAAATAACACACGCCCTCAGAAAGTATTCTTAAAATAACACAAGGCCTAAGAAAATACTCTTAAAATAATCCGCACTCTCAGATAACATTCTTAAAATTACCCAACCCCGCAGAAAATACTTCTAAAATAACCCGCACCCGCAGATAATATTCTTAAAAAAATTCACGCTCTCAGAGAGTTTAATTTAATTTAAATCTTAAAATAATCCGCACCCACAGATAATATCCTTAAAATAACCCACGCACTCAGAAAGTATTCTTAAAATAATCCAAGCCCTCAGATAATATTCTTAAAATAACACACGCACTTAGAAAGTATTCTTAAAATAACCCACACCCTTAGAAAATATTTTTAAAATAGCCCACGCACTCAGAAAATGTTCTTAAAATAACCCAGACACCCAGCAAAATTCAAAAACTACCCGAATCCCTCAAAAAGTACTCTTAAAATAATCCGCACCCTTAGATAACATTCCTAAAATAACACGCTCTGAGAAAGTATTCTTAAAACAACCCAAGGCCTCAGAAAATATTCCTAAAATAACCCACTGCCTCAAAAAATATTGTTAAAATAAACCTTACCCTTAGAAAATATTCTTAAAATCCACGGCCTCAGAAAAAATTCTTAAAATAAACCACGCCCTCAAAAAACATTCTTAAAATAACCCACGCACTTTAAAAATATTGTTCCTCATTTTTCCACTTAATTAAATTTCCCCGTTCTTACTTTCCAGAAATTGTCCATTACGGTGAAGAAAACTCCCGACATTTTCGTTATCTTTGCATGAAGTCGGAATATGACAAGATGTTCTATCAGCATCAAACAATGATGTCGACAACTGTGATACCCACAAACAACCGTTCACAGAAGCTCGACAAACGTCTGAGTCCCGTGCAAACAAATTCCTCAAATGGCAACAATCCAAATACACCCGAAAACGATGTAATACCAATTCCCTGTACATGTCGTAGAACTCCACGTCAAGTTCCTTCTAAAGATGCCCAAAAATCATCATCTTCAGATGAACGAAATGGCGCCATAAGTCAAAAATCTTCTGAAGTTGGTATACGTGAAATTCTCGATCAACTTCAGCGATTTTTTGCCGAAATGAAAGAATTGAAAAAATGTCCCAATTCTATGCGGAGAATGTCTGAAATGATGGTGAGGCAGGATGATTGTTGTGGTGCACCGGTGGTGGCTGGCGGTGCTGCTGGTGATGTTATGACCAGTTATCATCACGATAAAGCTATGCGCATAAATAAAGAGCTATTTCAAGCTGAGTATGACGATGATGATTTTGAAATGAGTTCGGATAGTATGACACCACGTAGTGTTGAAAATCTTGCAATTCCTCAACATCAATATGGCGGCATGACGGTGAGGACATCAAGTACAACCAGAACTCAATCGCAGCATATGAATGGTGGTGGAGCGGGTGGAGATGGTGGTGATGCATCATAATGTTCTCTCTCAGTGTTTTGAAAAAAAATTTCAAAATTTCAATTATGTAACCTGGAATTTTTTTATGTCTTTTCATACCTTCAAAATATAGATTTTCAAACAAAAAAAAAAAAAAAACAAAAACAAAGTATTAATCTTGATCTTTTCACCTTCTTCCCATGCAAACCTAAGACAGTCTATATGACATAGGGAAGGGCTTAGAAGGTCTTCTTGTAGAGCTAAATAATAGTAAGTAAACAAAGTCAATTAAAAATATTTTTAAAATTACCCACGCCCTTTGAAAACTTTTTCTTAAAATGAATTATAACACACTTTGTAAAAAAATATTCTTAAAATAACCAACATCCTCAGTAAATATTCTTAAAATAACCCACATCCTCAGAAAATATTCTTAAAATAAATATCAAAAATATTCTTAAAATAACCCACAGTTTCCGTAAATATTCTTAAAATAAGCCACACCCTCGGAAAATACTCTTAAAATAACCCACGCCATCGGCAAAAATTCTTAAAATAAGCCACACCCTCGGAAAATATTCTTAAAATAACCCACGCCCTCGGAAATTATTCTTAAAATAACCCACGCCCTCGGAAGCTTACGCCCTCAGAAATATTCTTAAAATAACTCACGTCCTCAAAAAATATTCTGAAAATAACCCACGCCCTCAATAAGTATTCTGAAAATAACCCACGCCCTCCAAAAATATTCTGAAAATAACCCACGCCCTCCAAAAATATTCCTAAAAAAGCTTACGCCCCCAGAAATATTCTGAAAATAACCCACGCCCTCCAAAAATATTCCTAAAAAAGCTTACGCCTCAGAAATATTCTTAAAATAAACCACGCCCTCAATAAATATTCTGAAAATAACCCGCGCCCTCAGAAAATAACCCACGCCCTCAGAAAATAACCCACGCCCTCAAAAAATAACCCACGCCTTCAGATAAAAATTCTTAAAATAACCCACGCCCTCAGATAAAAATTCTTAAAATAACCCACGCCCTCAGAAAAAATTCTTAAAATAACCCACGCCCTCAGAGAATATTCATAAAAAACCTTTATCCTAAGAAAACATTCTTAAAAAACCCGCGCCCTCAGAAAATATTCTTGAAATAACCAACGCCCTACAGAAATATTCTTAAAACATTCAAAAAATGTTCTTAAAATAACTCACGCCCTAAAAAATATTCTTAAAATAACCCACGCCCTCAAATATATTCCTAAAAAAGCTTACGCCCTCAGAAATATTCTTGAAATAACTCATGCCCTCAATAAATATTCTGAAAATAACCCACGCCCTCAAAAATATTCCTATAAAAGCTTACGCCCTTAGAAATATTCTGAAAATAACCCACGCCCTCCAAAAATATTCATAAAAAAGATTACGCCCTCAGAAATATTCTTAAAATAAACCACGCCCTCACTAAATATTCTGAAAATAACCCACGCCCTCAGAAAATAAGCCACGCCCTCAGATAAATATTCTTAAAATAACCAACGCCCTCAGAAAATAAGCCACGCCCTCAGATAAAAATTCTTAAAATAACCCACGCCCTCAGAAAATAGCCCACGCCCTCAGATAAAAATTCTTAAAGTAACTCGCGGCCTCAAAAAATATTTAAAAAATACCCTCGACCACGGAAAATATTCTTAAAATAGCCCACACAGTCAAAATATATTCTGAAAATAACAAATATTCTTAAAATAATACACGCCCAATATTCTTAAAATAACCCACGATCACAGAATATTCTTACAATAACCACAATATTCTTCAAATAAGCCACGCCCTCAAAAAATATTCTTAAAACAACCCTCACCCTCAAAAAATATTCTTAGAAAAAGCCACGCATTCAAAAAATATTCTTAAAATAACCTACAACCTAAAAAATATTCTTAAAATAACCCACGCCCTCAAAAAATATTTTTACAATAACACGCGTCCTCCAAAAATATTCATAAAAAAGCTTACGCCCTCAGAAATATTCTTAAAATAACTCACGCCCTCAATAAATACTCTGAAAATAACCCACGCCCTCCAAAAATATTCCTAAAGAAGCTTACGCCCTCAGAAATATTCTGAATATAACCCACGCCCTCCAAAAATATTCCTAAAAAAGCTTACGCCCTCAGAAATATTCATAAAATAACCCACGCCCTCAATAAATATTCTGAAAATAACCCACGCCCTCAGATAAAAATTCTTAAAATAACCCACGCCCTCTGAAAATAACCCACGCCCTCAGATACTAATTCTTAACATAACCCACGCCCTCAGATAAAAATTCTTAAAATAACCCACGCCCTCTGAAAATAACCCACGCCCTCAGATACTAATTCTTAACATAACCCACGCCCTCAGAAAATATTCTTAAAATAACCCACGCCCTCAGATAAAAATTCTTAAAATAACCCACGCCCTCAGAAAGTATTCTTAAAATAACCCGCGCCCTCAGAAAATATTCTTGAAATAACCAACGCCCTACAGAAATATTCTTAAAATAACCCACGCGATCACAAAATATTATTAAAATAACCCACGCCCTCAAAAAAATATTTTTAAAATAACCCACGCCCTAAGAAAATATTATTAAAATAACCCAGGACCTCAGAAAATATTATTAAAATAAACCGCGCCCTCAAAGAATTCCTTAAATAACCCACGCAATCAAAATATATTCTAAAAATCACCCACGCCCAAAAATATTCTTAAAATAATTTACGCCCAAAATTCTTAAAACAACCCAAGCCCTCAGAAAATATTCTTAAAATGATCCCAGGCTCTCTAAAATAACCGACGACCTCTAAAAATAGTCTTAAAATAACCCTCCAAATATAGACATATGTTTAAAATAATCCACACCCTCCAAAAATATTTTTCAAATAACCCACGCCCTCAGAAATGTTCTTAAAATAAACCCATGCTCTCTAAAATAACCGACGACCTCTACAAATAGTCTTAAAATAACCCTCCAAATATAGACATGAAATAAGCCACGCCCTTCAAAAATATTCTTAAAAACTTACGCCCTCCAAAAATAATCTTAAAATAACCCATGGCCTCTAAAAATATTCTTAAAATAATCCACGCCCTCAAAAAATATACTTAAAATAACCAACGTCTTTCAAAAATATTGTTAAAATAACTTATGCGGACAATAATATTCTAAAAACAACCCCGCCCTCCAAAAATATTCGTTAAATAACCCTCGCTTTAAGAAAATATTCTTAAAATAACCAACGATCTAAGACAATATTCTTAAAATAAGCCACGCCCTCCCAAAATATTCGTTAAATAAACCCCGCTCTAAGAAAATATACTAAAAATAACCACGATCTAAGAAAATATTCTTAAAATAAGCCACGTCCTCGAAAAATATTCGTTTAATAACCCTCGCTCTAAAAAGCTATTCTTGAAATAACCCACGATCTAAGAACATATTCTTAAAATAAGCCACGCCCGCAGAAAATATTCTTAATATAACCCTGGTACTCAAAAATATTTTTAAAATAAGCCACGCCCGCAGATAATATTCTTAAAATAATCCACTCCCTTAGAAAATATTCTTAAAGTAATCCACGCCCTCAGGAAATATTCTTAAAATAGCCCACGCCCTCAGAAAATATTCTTAAAATAATCCACGCCCACAGAAAATATTCTGAAAATAACAAACGCTTTCAGAAAATATTCTTAATATTACCAACGCTCTCAGATGACCTTTAGAAGTTATTCTTGCCATAGAAAACATTTCTACTTCCTTCCTTCTTATCATAGAAGACCTTTAGAATGCCTTCGTGGCATGTAAGACATTCTTTCCATCAGAGTTAGGAATTTCGGCTGGACACAGTAAATATATAATTGTTCTAAAGTGATTTATTATGTTTTCTTAATTTTAGTGTAAAAACAAATCACGATAAATATATTTATTGTGGTAATAAAATCTGATATCAGTGTTAAGCCTACAAATTGACCTAAGACATTGCATAACTCAGTTGTATAATGCCAATGTAAGTCCATATTTACATTAGGCAATTTTCCTTACGATCTAAGAACATATTCTTAAAATAAACCACGCCCGCAGAAAATATTCTTAATATAACCCTGGTACTCAAAAATATTTTTAAAATAAGCCACGCCCGCAGATAATATTCTTAAAATAATCCACTCCCTTAGAAAATATTCTTAAAGTAATCCACGCCCTCAGGAAATATTCTTAAAATAGCCCACGCCCTCAGAAAATATTCTTAAAATAATCCACGCCCACAGAAAATATTCTGAAAATAACAAACGCTTTCAGAAAATATTCTTAATATTACCAACGCTCTCAGATGACCTTTAGAAGTTATTCTTGCCATAGAAAACATTTCTACTTCCTTCCTTCTTATCATAGAAGACCTTTAGAATGCCTTCGTGGCATGTAAGACATTCTTTCCATCAGAGTTAGGAATTTCGGCTGGACACAGTAAATATATAATTGTTCTAAAGTGATTTATTATGTTTTCTTAATTTTAGTGTAAAAACAAATCACGATAAATATATTTATTGTGGTAATAAAATCTGATATCAGTGTTAAGCCTACAAATTGACCTAAGACATTGCATAACTCAGTTGTATAATGCCAATGTAAGTCCATATTTACATTAGGCAATTTTCCTTACGGCAATTGTCAGTTTGTAGGTGAGAGAGGGTAATGAGAGGCAAACGGTTACCAAATTCCTCACCTCTCCCTCCGTCAAACTGACAATTGCCGCAAGGAAAATGGCCTAATGTAAATATGGAATAACGCATAATTAAAAAATGTCATCTGAAACCCTTTTCAAGTGTTACTTAACTCGTACAAAGAAAATAACAAAACTGAAAATTCCGTTAATATTTTATTGACAATTATTGGAAATCACATAACGAAAGTAAGATAAAAAGGTCATTCAGTTTTCATCTTGAACTATATCTAGAAATGTACATTAGAAACGTAATAATAACTACAGCTTGGAATGTCCTTGTTGCCAAGTATCAATTGTGCCTTAATAGGCCGAATTGCCGAATCTTTCTTTGTCTCCTCTACTTTCACTTGAAGTGATCTATTTTATTTCACTGCACGTGCCAGTTTATTTTGTCCTTTGAACCAAAAAGCCAACTGTGTTGGCATATCAATTTAAATACTCATAACTGATATCTGTAGATACCAGATACCAGCCTTAAAACAAACATTCAGTACTGCCACCTTGTGAACGAAGAAGAAGAATGAGGAGGAAAAAGGCAATTTGATACTTCTGCTGCAAATATTCATTCAAGCGTTAAACATTAATGGACATTTGTATGGCACATGACTGCTTAGCTGTTACCAAATAGTACCGACCTTGTTAACACAAAAACGTAGCAATAATAACGAGCAAACAAACCGAACTAAGTGATACTCAACCGCTTGCTCCTTTCATTGGACTAAGAAAATATTTAACATGGGTCAAATGTTGAAAATTAGAGTTGTTGCATTTCTTGTCAGTAAATTTACTTTTTGACCTTTTATTGACAACAATATGAAATCAATACCTGCCTACTACCCTTAAGTAATGACACCAAAGTGCTGATATACCGGTTATTATATTAAGTACATACTTGTATATTGACTGTATACAAAACACGGGTTAATTTTGTTTGTTGTGTGAATAAGGTTATTTATTAAATAAACAATTTCTGTATAGTGATAAGGGAGTGATACTTTGTTTTAATAGAGACCCATTTGGCATTAACTTTCTACAAAAGATCTATTGTGGATGATAGTGTCAAAACAAAACTTAATGGACTGATTGCGAGAAGCTTAAATTACTTTTTCACAAGTAATATGTTTATTTAATATTAAAGTTTTGTGTCACATAGTATGGTTGAAAGATATCAAGCAACGGTCCTGGCCAGCTTTAACATGTCAAATACCAAATGTCATCCTTTTGACGCGGTTGAAGTGAAAATTCGTAAAAAAATTATACATTGGAAGCTTACTGTCTGAAGTGTATTCTTTAACTTTCTCTTTGAGCATTAAGCTGTGCATTGCGATCGAAAGCTAATAAGTGGGCAATAACTAACAAAAAGGTGTTTGCTTTAACACTTTTTTCCCCATTTTTAAACTTAAAAGTGGCAACAGTTTCCGCGTGAATATTTGTTTTTTAAATTCCTCGGTGATTCGTGCTAAAACAGTAAATTTGATCGAAATGCATTCAAAGTTAGTGTTGCGCTTCAACATATGTTAAATTCATACATAAATGCCCATTTCTGTACACATAAAAAATAAATATTTTTAAGGATACATTTCGTAACAGTTGCTACCCATATAGATGGTATGAATTGCACATTATATGCCTGTTCCAGAAAATAGTAAAAAATTGTAGATTCTTGCAGTTCTGGAACAAACCAAATACTAGCAACAACAATAAAAGAAGGGAGAATATCACAATGGTCATCATATTCCCTGGTAATACGTACTTCTGAAATAACTGATCCATAAACACAAATTCCTCTTCAATATATACATATGAAATGTTAGGATTCTACCTTTTTCGTTTCACTCTATATTCGATTAAATTAAAAATACCCACTGTTGTATCTTTCTAATAATCAAAATTCTGAAAAAAAATTCAGCCAATTCATACAAAGTCTAGAGTTGGCGACCAGATTGAACATGTCTTCATAGAATTAAAACCATATAGAAAAAAGTTATGTTATCTATAGGCCTAACAATAACATTGATATTGGACATCTCTTTAACATCCTAGAAAGTGTAACGCTAGGTTACAATGAAGTCATTATATCTGAGGATTTTAATTCTAATACACTGGGTGATCCTCCGTTAACAAATACCATGCTCTGTGCTAGACTTTATGCTACTAATACTAGCCTTGCTATCCATTTTTCCACAACAACGAATACACTTCTTGATTTATTTTATATTAATAACATTGACAATGTCCTTCTATATAATCAAATATCAGCTTCCTGTTTTTCAAGGCATGACTTAATATTTCTTGCCTACAACTTTACCATAGAAGAAAAAGAAGGACAATTTTATTCAGTTCGAGATTACAGATGTTTATACTACATGGATCTGGAGGAAAAATTTCTCCAAATCAACTGGAATAGATTGTATGATATATGTAACTTCTGTTGAACAACAACTTGAATTCTTCCAAAATAACATTATTGGTCTGTACAATTCCACAGTTCCTCTTATAACCAAAAGAGTCTCTTCTAATAGTAAACCTTTGTTTAATTCATCAATTAAACAGTCTATAAATGCTAGGGATAGAGCGTATGCAAGGGTTATAAAACTCCAGAATTGCATGAAGAATTTTGTTCGGCAAGGAAAAGAGCGAACAAATGCATAAAATTAGCCAAAACGGAATACTATTTCAATCGATTCCGTACTGCCATTGACTCTAGAAGTAAGTGGAAAATTATTAGTGAATTAGGTGCTGCAAGAAGTAAGAATACAGGTCCATATAATTTGTTTTGGACAAGTTACATATAATGCCATAGGTGCAAGTGGAGTGCATCCGAAGTTTATTCGTATAATCCTTCCTCGTCTTTTTCCACATTTCACTTACTTTTTCAATGCCATCATTACTTCCAGTACCTACCCCCGCTCTGGAAACATGCTAAGATTATTCCAGTATCTAAATCGAATACAGAGTTTCGTCCTATAGCCATATTGTGCTACTTTTCAAAAGTGTTTGAAAAAGTCATACATATGCAAAGGTCAGAATATTTACAAAGATAATCATTGTTATGTGATGTACAGTCTGGGTTTAGAGCTGGTCATAGCTGTACCTCCGCACTAATTGAGGTCGCAGAGACAACCAGGAGTGATATAGATGAAAACCAGGTTTCCTTTCTTGTCCTCCTAGTCCACTCAAAAGCCTTTGACACCGTAGACCACTATACCATGGCTTATAAATTTAGGAGTTTTTTGTTAATTTCTCTACTACCTCTACAAACCTTATAATGTCGTACTTACATAACAGGTAACAATCAGTTTATTTAGGCAAAATGAAATTCAGTAGTGCGATTCTGTAACTCCTTAACGACAGAATTAACGACGAATGTCGGTAGTTAACGATAATTTTCGGTAAGTGCTATTCTGTATACCAATTTTAACAATTTTTGTCGGTAAATTTTGTCGTTAATTACCGAAAATTATTGTTAAGTTAACAACCAAAAAAAAGTTGTTGTTAAGTCTTAACGACAGTACATTATTGCAATATTTTGTTGATTTCTTTTAAAAACGGCGTTTTTATATGAGCATATGTTATGTTAATGAGAAGTGTACACAAGGTAAATTCTGCCTTATTGAGAAAAATCTTCTTAAAGCGTTTACATAAGGGTTAACTATGTATGATAACATGGGTCAGCTTCGCCACTGTTGTGCTTTCGCCAGCGCCGATTTTATTGAAACTGCATAAAGATCATCAAAGTTCTCTTTGATCTTCGATTAACTCATAAATTTCCTTTAGACCACCTTCATGTAGAATCAATTAAATCGGCGCTGGCGAAAGCGCAACAGTGGCGAAGTTGCCCCATGCTATCCTACATATGAAGACTACGCTAACCTTTGTTTTACTTACTAAAGAGGAAAAACGTTAGCTAATGCTTCAAAAGAACTCAAGTGTGGTACTGCTATGTAAGACCTATACCAATGTCCGTCCGTAACACTATCTTTCTAGGAGGCTTTCGTTGGCTTTAATTTAGCATTGAGGCCAACACTTTAATAGTATTACTATAACCTACTTAGTTCTTTGATAATCTTATAGATTTTAACTCAGCATCACTAACAATCAGAATGCTAAAAATGGCGTATAAGCTTGGATTTTCGAACTTTTCATACTCTCCGCTATGAGAAATTTCATTTAATGTGGGCGTGAATTGAATGTGTGAATATATAAACTCAAATGACGGTAACGTGGATCCACGATCACTGAAGGGGCTTAAGTCATGTCAAATATCAAAGCTGAATTTCCATACAGAGCGCCACAACCCAAAATATGATCCCAACTTTTAATTAAAAAAATACAACTGCGCTTTTAAAAAAGATTAATGATGGTTTTATCACTTTTATTACTTTTAAATCACACACACACAATAAAAACATCTTAAGAAATCCTTCTTTACTGGCATCCGTATTCATCCAAAAGATACACATTTGAGCCAAATTCCTTCAAAAATCTGAATTGTTTCCTTCTTAAAAGCTTTATGTTTTGTACTCGCGACGAAATAATGTTTTCAGCTTCAAAATATATTTTAATAAATATTAAAATATAATATTTGACATTTCCTTCCTATCGATTTTCGTCGGTATGAGTTAACGATTTCTACAATCGTTAACATAAAGTTACAGAATAGCACATTCGATAACTCAACCGAATATTTTCGTTAACTACCGATGTCGGTTCGTTATTAAAAAAAGTTACAGAATCGCACTACAGGTCATTGCCGGTTAACTAAGGTGTACCCCAATCTTGTGCAAACAATTCGAACTGAGGATTTTTTGAAAGTACAGACCCAAACGACAACAAACCCTAGTTGGGTTTTGTTGTGCCAGCTCCAGCTCGGATTTTATGGCCCCATTTAAACATGGTTAAATATTGAGTTTTTAAAGAAATTCGGGGCTATATCTCTGAAACCAATGCGAATCTTCTGCTGACCTCTGAAGCAAATTTGTAGATAGGGACAAGAATAAAATATTTGGAGAAATAATGAACTCGAAAAATTACATTTATTGCCTCAAATTTCAAAATATATAAAAAAATTCCACATTTTTTATAAATTTCGCACCGTATCTCCAAAAGCGTTAATTTTTTCTGAACATTTTCTTTTTGAAAAATAGTCCCTGGAATGTTATACACAACTCTTCAGAACATGTCATTGTTGTAAAATGCCTCAATCCCGTTGTTGTAAAATGCCTCAATCCCGTTGTTTTCAGTACATTTTTCAACGACGATTTAATAAAAATGTCAATAATGTAGTGAAATCCGAAATGCGAGAATAAACTGTTGGTGTGAACTGCGTTTGAAATACGTGTTGTAAAAGATATGATGCAAAATACCGCTGAAACAACATGAAGTAAGCATTTCAGAGTTTCAGAATTTTCTAAAGAATTGTTGGAAACTTTATTTGGAAGATTTTTGCGAAAGGTTACTTGGTTCAACTCCCAATAGTTTAGCCGATACTGACCAGAATTTCAGCAATTATGTAAAATTTTCTATATTTTATAGATTTTGATGCCCTAGATGGAGTTTTTCTTATGTGGTTTTTTTAAAAGATAAATTCTACTAGTTTATGGCTACAATATTGCTAAAGACAGCATGGCCAAATTCTTATTCGTTTCTGAGATAAAGCCCTGATAAATGCAAAAAAGTGTAAATTTAGCCCCTTTTAGATTAGGCCATAAAATCCGAACTGGATCTGACAGGACAAAACCCTACTAGGGTTTTTGTAGTATAAATATGTAATTTCAAAAAATGCATACTAGAAGTTGTTTGCAATTTCAGTGTTGCATAGTGTTATAGTAATTTATAGAAATTTTGACTGTGGGTTGTTGTTGGTGTGTAGGGGTGAGATAAGGCTGGGTTTTTGGAAATTCATCCTAGAAGGGTACGAAAAGTACTAAAAGGTACTAAATATGGTACCCTTTGTATTAAGCAAACGGAGGATCAAGAATTCTGAAATTTGGAATAGAGGGTTAAAAAGATGTACTAAAGGTTTTTTGGAAATTCGACCTATAAGTGTACCAAAAGTACTAAAAGTTACTAAATTTTGTACCAATTGTATATTTTGGGAAGTGGTGTTATTATAAGGAAACGGATTTGGATGTTCGTACTTATGTGTACGAGAAGTACTAAATGGTACTAAATTTGGTACAATTTGGATTTGGGTAAACGGATAGAGCTGAAAACCTGAAATTTGGAATTTAGATTACCGTTGAAGTGTAGAGATATGGGGGTAGTCTTCGAAATGCGTATCTATGTGTATGAAAAGTATTAAATGATACTCAATTTTGTATAATTTGGATTTGGGTGACCGGATAGACCTGGAAACCTGACATCTTGGATTTAAGATTACTGATGGAGTTGGGGATTGATGAAGTTTTGGAAATTCGTACTTATGGGTACGGAAAGTACTAGATGGTATTAAATTAGTACAATTTGGATTTGGTTGAACAGATAGAGCTGGAATCCTGAAATTTTAATAAATAACAAATAATCCTGAAATTTGAAATTAAATTACTTTTGGAGTGTATGATTGAGGTACTTTTGGAAAGTACTAAATGGTACTAAATTTGGTACAGTTAAGATTTGGGTGAACGGATAGGGCTGGAATCCTGAAAAGTGGATTTAAGAATACTGTTGGAGTGTAAAATTGAGAAAGTTCTGAAAATTCGTACTTATGGGTACGTAAAGTATTAAAATTGGTACAAATTGGAAATTTGGTATTATAGCCGCTTTTGGTGTGTAAGGTTGCGATATGACTGTGGTTGTGGATATACGTACAATAAGTATACGAAAATTACTAAATCGTCATAATAGCTCAATTAATTCAATTAAATGAAACTGGCACAGAAATTGGTTCAAATTGTTAATGAGCAAAGGGGTAGAGCTGAAATTTTGAAACTCGCTATTAGTATAGCATTTGGTGTTTATAGTGGAGATAGAGAGGAAGTTTTGAAAATCATGTATACGAAAAATACTAATTCGCGGTTTGGATACAATGAAGTAATTTTTGAAACTTATATATATTATAAATTGTTTTTATTTTTGTTGTCTTTTCTGAACGTTATAGTCACAGCAAAATTTTCGATGCCAAAGATGCCATTCAATCATGGGTGAAAGTGATCTGGCATGTCACCTTTTTAGCATCTTCATCGATTCATTTACACCAATACTTTGACATGTCATTTTCACCAATACTTTGGCATGTCATTTCCACCAATGCTTTGGCATGTCATTTTCACCAACCCTTTGCAATGACAATATTATTACGACGAGAGTTTTAACAACGTTGGTTGTTGTTTCGAGTCTCCGACAACATGAAGCCTATTTAAAATTATTAATCTTATATATGTAGAAAATTTGTATAAATAAAAACACAAAACTCATCTCTATTGGATCATTGGAATGGGTTCAAGTACTGATGAAAAGAACGGATCTTTCACGACTTCCTTTGCATGGGTTCAAATGCTGATGAAAAGATCGGATCTTTCACGACTTCCTTTGCATTGGTTCAAATGCTAATGAAAAGATCGGATCTTTCACGACTTCATTTGAACCAATGCAAAAGATGCCATGAAATCACGTCATCGCATGGAACCCCTTCAAATTTTGCTGGGTTAAGTTCATTTGAAAAAGAAAACACTATGCGGCTAATGTTTTACAAGAAGGTTTTTACACCCTGAGAACAAAAAGGCCTAACATAAAATTTCTAAAAAATTAGCTATTATATAGGTTAACATCTTTTGAATAAAGGTTTTCTACATGTTGACATCACAAATTCCAAAATTCGGTTGGAAGATGTGGGTAAAATTTTCACAATACCCATACCGTTCTAATAAAATATGGACTGGAATTTAAAATGTATGCCGCTGTTATTTAAATGAAATTAAATATCAATTCAAATAGGTATTTGTACATCAAAATGTTTACCGTTCACCATATATATATTATTTATTTGTCATATCATATATTGTTTATTTGTATATTACTCCTTTTCCGCATACGAAGTAGCGGACATTTTGCTAGTTATATATAAAATAAAAAAATTAATCTCCAAAATGTTAAAATATTACTAAATCGCGAGAATATTACTCTTGATTCCAGTTCAAAAAATCTTGGGGTTGTATTCAACAATACGTGATTTTTATTTATATAGATATAGCATTTTTAAGGAAATAGGGTATAGGGGAAGTACCCCGCTCCTTCCGGAACTCAACTAAATTTGTAGCCTATTTTTACCGGGGGACATCCCTGTACATTCCTTAGCAATTTCAGGCAAATCGGTTTAGTAGTTTTTGTAGAAAAGATTAAAATTGAAAAAAGTGGCCGTAAACGTGGGCGTGGTCAACTTTCCTTTGCATAAAAACGTAAGTCGGGTTATAGCGAACATTTCGCAGAAATAATTATCCAAATCGGTCCAGCCGTTTTCAACTGATGCCATTACCAACGAACGCCATTTGATTTTTATTTCTATAGATATAGCATTTTAAAGAAATAGGGTATAGGGGAAGTGCCCCGCCCCTTCCAAAATTAAACTATATTTGTAGCCTATTTAAACCAATTTCAGGAAAATCGGTTCAGTAGTTTTTGTAGAAATGATAAAAATTGAAAAAAGTGGGCGTAAAAGCGGCTGTGGTCAAATGTTCTTTGCACACAAACCCAAGCCGAGTTATGGCGCACATTCTACAGGAAGAATTATCAAAATCGGTCCAGCCGTTCTTCACTGATGTCATTAGCAACGAACGACATTTAATTTTTATTTATATAGATATATGGTAAAAACGAAAAATGTTTTACAATCGATGAAACCGAGTTTAACCCATTCAGAGTTCGCGAACTGTTAACGTAATCTATATAAAATGACTGAAATTCATTAAAATGAAGTGTTTTAGGGGGGATCCCATAATGTCGACCATTAACATTAATTTTCGTGGAAGCTGTGTTGGCCTCTATGTAGAAAAATGGGTAAAAATGGGTTGAAGCCAACAGGTTTTTTATGTTCCCTTCCGATTTCTGGCTTAACCTTACATTTTATAGACCTATGCCCAAAGAAAGAATCAGAGAATACAGCATGGGCAACATGGTACTATTGTTTGATTTTTCGATTCACTGCATCCACCTAAAATTGATGCCGACATTTTGAAGCCGCAATTTCCTTTGAACCCCGCGTGAATTTAATTTTTTTATGCGACGGAACTAATGAACCCTTCCGCTATCGAATCCATCAACTAAAACCGCGGATAAAGATACCTTGAAAATAGAAAAATCAGCAAAAATATATTTTGACAAATCCGCGTTTTAAACCGCGATTTTCTTTAACATTTTTTATATAAATGGAATCCTTTATATGCGATTATAATATTTGCGAAAACGCGTGTGATAAATTACAGAGATACGCGAGTAATATGGGTCTTTTACGCAAAATAGAATGTGGAGGCACATCCGCGGTTCTTGAAGAATCTATTTGATATAGATGACATTATTTTATAAGGAGGCGATATAGTCAATCCATTGTCCTAATTTGAACATCTATATCTCAATAACGGTAAAAACTACGAAGATATCATAAAAACCAATCTTGTAGAGAATTTTCATGGCTACAACATTTTTTAGAAACAAAATCGTGAAAACCTAAAAAGCCCTTAAAATGTTAACTTGAATCGCGATTTATTTCAAAAAGCGCTACGTCGAATTTTTTAGTTTTTTGATTTTTCTCATCTATGAACATTGTAGTTTCAGTATCCGCAAAAACTTCCCAAGTGTAAGACCAGTTGGTCTTCTATAGAATGAATTGCTGATCTTCTGCAAAATAGATGAATATTTTCTGGTCTTTTGTAGAAAAACTTGCTGCGCTTCTATAGAAAAACATCTTGCTCCTCTGGAAACAAATTCTTCTGCAGAAAATCGGTTAGTCTTCAATAGAAAGATAGTGTTGTGCAAAAATACTAACTGGTCTTCTATAAAATGTTTCTATAGAAGACAGGTAAGTCTTCCTACAAAACAAAAACCAGAAAGCAATCTGGTTTAAAATACCAGTACCATTTTTCCAACAGGAGACCAATAGGTTCTTATAAGGAATACTTGTAGGTTTCCCAATAGAAGACCATGTGGGTCTAGCCATAATTCAGTGTCGCGTGAGTCAAGAAGTAAAGTATACATTAGGGTCGATGGAATAACATTAGCGACGGCTCAACTAGGTTTCAGATGATAAAGATACACCGTTAACTATTCCCTTCATTTCACCTAGAAGAGACTAACTTCTGTTTGTCAAGAACACATTGCATCAGATTGTCTACCAAGAACCCCCTGCAATTGGTTTATGAAAATTTCATTCCTTCTTCTACAAAAATTTGCTTTTATCACATCTATGAAAATATTCCTTTACCTTGTCTATAAAAGTCTATTCAGTTGATATTTAGAGTGTCTTTTCCTTCCCTGCCTACAACGACTTTTTTCTACTTGTATAGACAGTCACTTCTTTAGTTCACCAATAAAGTCTCCATTATTTTGACGTTTGTCAATTTGTGTATAAAATTTCTCTTATCAGCTTATCTAAAAACATCCTGTCATCTCGTTCATGAAAGACTTCCTTTTGCCCGCCAATTTAGACTGCCTTCAAAATGTCTGCATACGACCTCCGCCTATGAAGGTCCGCGACGACTTACTTCTTCAGCTGGTGTATAAAATGAAATGAATTGAATGACTTTGTCCAGCTCGCCTATAAATTTACAACCGTCTACAAATACTCGCTTCTACACCTAACGTTTTTATGTAAACCATACACCTGTACTTTGTATTTTAAATTATTAACATATGTACATGTTAACTTATTTTAATATTTATATGAGTATATTATAATAATATTTTTTATAAATAAAAAATAATCAAAAAAAAAACCAAATTAATTCTACCTTCTACCTACAAACTGATACTAAGCCAGGTATGTAGAAGCAAAACAAAAGCTACAAAAGTTAATCAAAAAAACAAGTTTCGATCGATTTTATATTTTGCATAAAACAAAACCAACTTTCGATACAAAGGTCACCGGTTATGCATCATTGAAAGCCGATGCTAATGTTTACTGTTGTTCGACAGTTGGTCATTTGCAAAATACCGTGGAGAACAGAAAATAAAACACACAAATGGCTGATAACAAAGAGTGAAATGGGAATTGAGTGATTTTTCCATTTGAAAAAAAAAAAACTCACAACAAAAGCAAAACAAAAAATAACCCAAGAAGCATGCCTGGGTTCCATTAACCCATGTTGTCATAACAACACCGCCAATTTTTTATTTTCTTTTTTTGGCTTTGTTACCGGTCGTTTCTCATTTACTTGACTCCACAGCAGGTTAGGGGTTGAGGGTAAGAAAGTGTCGCACATCAAGTGGGTATGCACAACAAACGACTGGCCATGTGTTGACCCTTCCGTTTGTAGGGAAGCATTAGTTAGTGTTGTTGTTGGTATTTCGTTTTTTAATGCTTGTGACAGATTGTATAAAACTACAGGTGTAAAGTGGGAGAATGAGATTGTGTTTGAACCAAAGAAAAATGCAATTTCATTTCATTTGCTTCCTTCGATTTCAATGAGGGGTTATGTTTTTGGTGCTGTTTTTTTAAGTTTCAATAGGGGTAAATAAAAATAAGGTTCATTACAGTTGCTCAAAAGAGCGGAAGAGCGTATCTTAGAGTCAGCGTATCTTAGAGAAAGCCATTTTTATAGACGAGCTGATGGGCGTCGTCTTTATAGACAAGCTAAAGGTCGTCTTTATAGACGAGCTAAAGGTCATCTTTATAGACGAGCTAAAGGTCGTCTTTATAGACGACCTAAAGGCCGTCTTTATAGACGAGCTAAAGGTCGTCTTTATAGATGAGTTAAATGTCGTCTTTATAGGCGAATTAAAGGTCGTAGTTATAGAAAAGCTATAGGTCGTCCTTATAGAAGACGCTGTCCTTACAGACGTTCCGAAAGCCATCTTTATAGACGAATCGAAGACCGTCTTTATAAACGAGTCGAACACAGTCTATGTAAACGAGTCGAAGCCCGTCTTTATAGACGATCCGAAAACCGTCTTTATAAATGAGTCGAACGCAGTCTATGTAAACGAGTCGAAGCCCGTCTTTATAGACGACCCGAAGACCGTCTTTATAAACGAATCAAAGACAGTCTTTATAGACGAGTCATACACAGCCTTTATAAAGGATTCGAAGACCGTCTTTATAGACGAGCTGAAGTTTAAGGGTGGTCCTTATTGGTTTTTTGTTGATCTCCTATTCCACCCCCATTTATTCCCGTTAGCCACTGTTGTTACCTTAAGCCCTTCTTGTGTTGTTTTGGCGAAAGTCTTTAAAACGGTTATTTCTAATTAGTTTTAATGATTGGCTTTTTAGTAGCGAGCAAGCGTGCTTAACGACGGTTGTTATCGACGGCGGTGGTTGAATTGTACGGCATTTTTCAATCATTAATTTCATTTTATTCCCTCATTTGGTCTTCGGACACCCTTTATTGCCAGTCGCGTGTGTGTGTTTGTGTGGAAAAATCATTGGAAAAATTAACCGTGTTTTCTATAAAACGTTTTTTTTATATCGTAATAACGATTAAAGCCGACAATGCAAACAATTTTAGTGGTAGTTACGCAAAATTAAAGTGACAACAGCAGCAACAAAAACCACAAACATTAATTGTCTTTATTTTATGCTGTTATTGTGTTTTACTCTTACATGTGTTTTGAAAAAAATGTGACAGAACCTATGGTCAGTTTGTGGGGAGGCGATTAGATTTAGTTTTGTGTTCAATCTTGCGTATTGTGTTCCGGTTATCGGATAAAAAGTGAAATGTTAACAAATTTTCTTGTGTTTCAATATAAACAGAATTTAATTTGTGATTTATAAATAAAAGGTTTACAATTTGATGGACAATTACAAATAAAACAGAAAATTAAATAAATGTTGTTTTTCATAATGCCACAAATATTGCATAAACAATAAAGAAGTGAAAAATAAACAATGCAACCAATACTGTGACCAAAATATATATAAAAATTTTAAAAACAAAAATCACTGCTAAGATACACTAGCCTAGTCTATATACATATGTTGGAATTATATTTCTTCCGAAGATTAAAAACAATATGTAAAAGTATCAGTCGGCCTGTGGCATTTAATAACACAAGTGAAGGAGGACTATAGTCGGACAGGGCCGACCATGTGACACACTACACCGCGGAATCATATAAATGATTGCAAAGTCTCTCTGGTTCCCTCGGATATGTTGTGGGAGTATATGCCACATATACATACATATTTCTTCAAAAAATTAAAAAATTGTATTAAAAAAGAAAAAATACCAAACGTATTTAGAAATAGCTTTTGGTGACTTCAAAGAAGACGATCAGAGAAAGAGATCAATAATTCGAGGTATTACATTACTTCTAATCAAAGGGAGCATTAAAACTTCAAAACCCCTACATCATCGTATATTGCATCAATTTAAAAAAACTTGGAATTCCTCTATCATGATTTTAATACCATTCTGTCATGGTTGCAAAATATATTCTTTCTCATAATGGAATCTCTCAAATAAAACGCTTGCATTAAAATTAAAATGGTGGCAAAATTAAACGGCAAGCGTTTTATTTGAGAGATTCCATCATGAGAAAGAATATATTTATTGTCCAGACAATTTGGAATTGATTTAGCCATGTCCGTCCGTCTGGCTGGCTGGAGCGCACGATATCTCTCGAACGATCCCTTCAAATTTTGGCTTTCGTAATATTTTGTCCAAACTTAGTTTAAGTTCGAAGATTAGCTATATCGGTTTACTCCTTCCGGTACCTCCCCCACAAAATTTCGGAAATGTTCGGAAAATTTGTGCTCACGATAACTCTTGAAAGGAGTAACCGATTTGGTCCATACTTTGCCCATCGTGAAATGCGTACCAGACTTAGATAAGGTTTCAATATGGACTCAGTCGGTCCACTCCTTCAGTTACCTCCCACACAAAATTTTGGAAAAGTTCAGTTAAGGACCTGCTATCGAATCGTGTTGATTTTTGTTGCAACAACTTGTATTCGCGGCCCCCATACCGCGGTACAAGTTTCAACAGAGGCAAAACCATACTTCTTGAAAAAAAGCCTGAAATGTTCAAAAAAACCCCTATGACACCGTGTGTAGTGGTTGGAGCGGAAGATAACTCACGAACGGATCTGCCGATTCGATACAAAATTTGGCGTTCATAATATTTTGTCCAAACTTAGTTTAAGTTCGAAGATAAGCCATATCGGTTCACTCCTTCAGGTACATGCCCCATAAAAGTTCAAAAAATGTTCGGAAAAAATGTGCACACGATAACACTTAAAGGGAAGGACCGATTTGGTCCATATTTAACACATCCTAATATATCTACCAGATATAGATCAGGTTTGAATATTGACTATATTTGTCCATTCCTTCGGGTACCTCCCACACAAAAGTTCACCTTAGACCTGTAGACCTATTCTGTAACTTTTACCGATTGAAAAGTTGTTAAAATTCCTTTTGTTTTTGTAACAGCTACAAAACAAACAAAATAAATTGTTTTAAAATAAACAATGAGTAAAGTTGTTAAAAAGTTACGGAATAGGGAGCTGCTCTTGACTAACTTTGATTTCTGTTGAATTAACTTGCAATGGCAAGTCCATACTTCTTGGGAAAACAGCCCGAAAGTTGTAAAAAGCCCTATGGCCCCATATGTAGTAGGTGGAGAGCACAATAACTCTAGAACTGATAAACCGATTTGGTCCAAAATTTGGCCTTCGTCATATTTTTTCCAAACTTAGTTTAACTTCTAAAATGACCCATATCGGTCCTCTCCTTAGAATACCTCCCCTACAAAAGTTAAAAATTTTTGTCCAAATACAGTTTAGGGTCTGTTCCGAGATCCTTTGGAAATTTATACCGACGATGTTTTTTGTGGTCCTGTTTACAGTCATATTTTGTTTTCCGTGGACAAGTCAATGTTTCGTGGCATACTGGTCCAACAGGTGTACGATAACCCACTGAAATGACTAGTGGGCGCGATATCTATCGAAAAGATATGACTCTCAAAATAAGATCCACTTCCGTAATGCACTATGTCGGTCAATTCGCTCCTCCGCAAAACTTTTGAACATTAACTCTAATCCACATTTTTGTCGACAAGTTCAAATATCCAAGAAGTGCCACAAAATTCTTAAAAGACTCTAAATACATTCGATGAAATTTTAAATTCACATAGGCTGAGGGTATATCTCTGTCGGCAAAGCCGACTGATGCTTTTTTACTTGTTTCCCTAAACAAAATATTTATAGGCGGTTCAGAAGTTGGAAACTTTTTTCAGACGGTGTTAGCTTGCCGGAAAATATTGTGGTGTTTTTTCTTTCCTAATAAATGTGGACCTTTGCCAGTTAATTTGATAGATATATTTCCTGTCCTGTAATTAGATCAAAAAAGTGCACTCTAATAACTACAACCGAAAGGAATGGTAATATAGACGATTATGCTAAACCATGGGAGGGAGCAACAATATTTTTAGAAAAGATTTTGTGTCCACAGAGAACTCGAAAAGCCGAATGACATCTGATTAGGTTGGAAATATAGCTAAATATAGCTAAAATGAAAGTAGGTGAAATCAAAAGGCAACGCTAAATTGAGTCAATAACAACAAACTATTTGCCTGTAATAAGAATTTTGAGCCAGATATTTCCTTTTCATAGAGATTGCGAAATGCCAATTTAAAGCTAATTTGGTTGGAAAATGTGTTTAAAACTTTCCAGGTAGTGTTATATGTATGTACATATATGTATATAAGGGGTTTTCTGAGTGAAATCGGAAAATTTTTCAAGATAAGGTTTTTGATTTCTTTTATTTTTTGTCGTGGTGATGCTGCTCATCAGCAAAACATTTTATTATATATTCGGATTTGTTTGACTAAGCGTTCCAGAGATATCGTGCCTTGAAAAACTCAAATTCTGTAAAAACTATGTGCAAAGAAATACTCATAACTTCCTTAATATTGTTCCAAATAGAAAAAAAATCAGTGCACCTTAACTTAACTAATTTGAACTTCTATAACCGTAAAAACTACGAAGATATCGTAAAAGTTAATCTTGTAGAGAATTTTCATAGCTATAACATTTTCTTTAGTCTCTTGCTTGCGGTTTCCAAGCAAAATCGTGAAAACCTAAAAAACCTTATTTAAAAGGAGCACCGGTGATTTTTATACCCTCCACCATATGGAGGGTACAATTAAATTTGTCATTCCGTTTGTAACACATCGAAATATTCGTCGGAGACCCTATAAAGTATAAAATTCTATGTCGATTTAACCATGTCCGTCCGTCTGTCTATCTGTTGAAATCAAGATACAGCTCGCAATTTTAAATATAGCGAGTCAATATTTGGTACAGAAGTTTTTATTACATGCAGGATGGTTGGTATTGAAAATGGGATATATCGGTCCACGTTTTGATATAGCCCCCATAGAAAGGTACCTCCCGATTTTAGGTATTTTTATACCCTCAGCATTTATGCTAACGAGGGTATATGAGGAAAAGTCAAAATTTTTTAGTTTCCATGAAGCCAAGGTTTGCACTATTATAATACGCGAACTATTGTAGTTTACCAGTAACTATGATTATTACTGGATTAATTTAGATGTTTTTGTACAAAGCTCAAAAATTTAGCAAAAAAAATTAATTTACGTGGTAGTTACGACCGCGTAAAAGAAAAAAAAATAGGTAAAAACACGTTGAAGCTAAACAGGTTTTTTACATTGCTATTCGATTGCTGATTAAACCAATCAAATGACGGACATCTGTCCAAAGTAAAAGTAGGAGAATACAAAATGAAGATTACACTTCTAATGTATCACTTTCCAAAATTTCCACTGCATCCACCTTTTATGGATGCTGACATTTTGAAGCCGGATTTCAGGTGTTTTTTGTATTTTTTATGTAACTGGGACGCGCATTCGGATATTTCGAAAAACCAATTATAGGATTAAAGAACTCGCGATTTCGCATAATCTGATATGTATATTGAGTATGTAGCCCACACAGCAGCAGAGTAATCTACTGCCAAAGGCCAAAATTTAGTGCGATATTTTGTCTAAAAAACCTATTTTTTTGGGTACAGTATTTACAATATCGTTTTGAGTGTGCTGGTACACCGCGATATTTTAGTTTTTCGACGATCCGGATCATATGAATCACAGATCGTAAAAATCCATCTACTAGAACGGCGGAAATGGCTACTGCAAAAAATTGAAAATTTGCGAAAAATGTTTTTCAAAATATCGCTGACTAATTCGCGTTTTATGTGGGAACGATCCATTTCAATGAAGAAAGTGAATCATCACTCGCGTTTGTGCGAAAACAGCGGTTTGAAAAATTTAGTGGCATGGGAGCTGTATCCGATTTATCCAAAAAATACTGTGTGATGCTACATCCACGGTTCTTGATGGATTTTATTGAAATATGTTTAGATCGATGTATTTTTTCACGGTTGATAGTGAAATCGGATGCGCATAAAAAGTGTATGCACTTTGTGCAAAATATAAGCGTTATACAGTTTGTTGCACACTAAACTGCAGACGATGCTACATCGTAGCGGCCAAAGTAAATTCTGGCAAATGTGTAGAAATTAAAAGAGAAGAATTCGCTGTATTGGTAAGTAGCATGCGCATCAAGTGATTTTGAGGATTTCGCGATTTACACGCATTTCAAAATGAACATTACCCGATACAATTTTATTTCAAGATTATACCCCATTTAAAGGAACCCAACATTTATTTGAAAGATATCCATATCTTCTGTAGATGTTAGGGTGTTTTCGAGAAGTGATTAGAATAAAAAATGTGATTTATTGCGTGAAATTTAACTAAAATAGAAGAAAAACTCCGACCTATTTTTCTTACATTTTGTTCAACTAACCCACAAAATAAAATTTAATAAATATTTTCTCTTAAAAAAATTTTATAAATATCCTCAATATATATTTTTTTTGTTTTTTTTTTTTTTTTGCTATAATATGCAAACCGCTAAACTGATTTGTATAGTTTTGGTTTCATTTGAATCTTCGCGATGTTCAGATTACGTACATATTTTTATATATTTATACCCTACACCACTATGTGGTAAGGGGTATTATGTCTTTGTGCATTTGTATGTAACATACAAAAGGAAGCGAGATAGACCCATAGTTCCTTCTAGGGATATACATAGAATCACTTTCTGAGTCGATTTATGCATGTCCGTCCGTCCGTCCGTCCGTTCGCAACATACAGGTCGCATTTGTTGACCGATTTCGCTGAAAATTGGGGAATACCATTTTTTTAGCCGTCGGAAGATCAAGTTCGAAGATGGTCTATATCGGTCCAAGTTTTGGTATAGCCCCCATATAACGGTACCTCCCGATTTAAGGTATTTTAAGGATCTTTGCCGCATTTGTTGCCCAAACCAGCTGAAATTTTACATTTGAGGTTCCCAATGTCCGCAAAATTGCTCCACTAAAAATTGTCAAGATAGGTCCACGGTTCGGTATAGTCCCCATATAACGATACCTCCCGATTTAAGGTATTTTATGGATCTTAGCCACATTTTTTGCCCAAACTAGCTGAAATTTTACATTTGAGGTTCTCAATGGCCGCGAAATTGCTCCACTAAAAATTGTCAAGATAGGTCCACGGTTCGGTATAGTCCCCATATAACGATACCTCCCGATTTAAGGTATTTTAGGGATCTTAGCCACATTTTTTGCTTGAACTAGCTGAAATTTTACATATGTGGTTCCCAGTGGCCACGAAATTTCGCCACTTAAAATTGTTAAGATAGGTCCATGTTTTTTTGTAGCCCCCATATAACGGTACCTCCCGATTTTAGGTATTTTAACGATTTTCCTCAAATATGGCTCCAATTTACCATTTGGAGTTTAATGAGTTCAAAAAATTTACTTTAATGTTTCATGTCTGAAATACTCAGGAAATATCACCAAAATTATTATATTTATACTAGCTGACCCGGCCCGCGTTGCTGGCCCGTTTTTTGGTTTTCCGTGTAAACATTAATAACCTATCCATTTGTAATTCGAAATATTCCATGTGCAATTTCAATTATTCCATTTGAAATTCGAATTATTCCATATGTATTTCCAATTATTTCATTTGTAATTCAAATTATTATTTTTGTAATTCGATTTATTCCATTTGTAATTCTAACTATGTTTTTGATTCCGTTTGCAACACTTCAAAATATTCTTGATCAGCATAAAAATAACCGATTTCCGGTATCCGCATTAGCGTTCGTTGTGGATATGTCTGCATAGAATGATCGATACAGGCCCAGGTACCTAGGTTTTCGCGTAAGGGTGTAATTCGACATTAAGTCTCCCTTAGTGGCATAAAATATTTCTACCCAGAATTATTGGTTTACTTCCACGTTCTGATATAGCAACCGTAGGAAATACCTCCCGAACATAGATATTTTGGGGTTTTGGTTCATTATCCTACCGAAATGACTACATTTTGGTATCTAGTCTTCTTTCCTGCATGGAATATTTAGTACTGGTACTGGTTTTATTTATAGCTTACAATTATCGAGACTTGACTGTACTTAAAGACGTCGTCTTAATCGAGTTATTCCAAGCACTACCGACTTCAGTTCATGGGGATTTTAGTCTCACGTACTAAGAATCTTTTCTGAAATTATAAAGTTGTAAAAAATCGGCCTACCCTAAAAAAATTAGTAGGGGAGGACCACCGGCCACTCTTCATTGAACGTTACCTTTCGATTTTCAATATGTTCAAGGGTTTAGCGGCATTATTCAACAGAAATGGCTATATTTGGTATTTAGTCTTCCTTGATGGTATCAAATATTTTAGCAGATTTTTTGAGGATTTTGAATGTTTTAGGCATATTATTCAACCGGAATGACTTAAACCTGATTTCAATATAATTTATGGATGTGGGCATAAAAATTCGGGCCGGTCGAATTTAACGTCGTTTTTACTTCTTGTTAACAGAAAGATGTTTCATTGAACACTTTATTATTTTGCACTCCTAAACATGAAAACATCTGTGATTCATAAAAAATGACTTCAAATTGCTATTGGGTTTATCTAGGCTTTGCTGTATTAAAAACGTGATTTTGATCGAGTTATTCCAAGCACCCACTTACTAAATTTGTGAATCTAAGCTATATACTTTTAGACAGATTATAGATACACCGAATTGCTGGCCCGCCGCTTTAGTGAGCAATGTAAATTTTTTAGACGTTCTAGTTATTTATTTTTCAATCGTTTTTTTGGATTTCGGTCAAGCGACATTTAACATTATCGTGGGGTTGATCCAATTATTGAAGTCAGTGTTTATATCGTTTTTGTAGTCACGCTTACTAAAATTAACGATATTACCTATAATTATAAATTTTTGAAATATTGGGCTGACCGCGATATTTCACTTCCGAGATGACCATTCAGGATCAAGACAGTAATTACCATAGTATTGAAAGTAATTTGTAAACAATACGTCCAAAAATATCGATGATTTCACGTTTTCTTAAAAAAATTTGTGGGCGAGCTACCCTGGTCACTTCACCGACCAGTATAAAAAATAGCTAAAAACCTATTCTCAGACCTAAAAACTCCACATACAACATTTCATTGAATTCGGTCCAGCCGTTTCGGAGGAGTTTAATTTCGAACATCATGGCAGACTCGAAGAATTTTATATATATAGATTTTATATTTTACCACCGTAGACAATTTGATGGGAATCGAACCCGGACATTCAGCGTGCAAGGCGGTTGCACATAGCTAATTCCTACAGGTTGTGGTGTAGGGTATCACAGGGTCGGCCCCGTCCGACTATAGCCTTTGCTTACTTGTTTTCAGATGCATAAACAGCTTGAATTTTATTAGAACAAGTTGTAAACTACCAATTGTTTTGAATGCTTTCCTTATTTCCGCGAAAATTTACAACTTTTTCACTAAAGTTATGGGACCTCAGTAAACATATAGTATGTAGGGAGCCCCTAATTAAGAGAGTTTCTCAATATAATGATTAGAGTATTTTAAAGATTTTTTTCTTTTTATCAGAATTGAAACCGCCATAACTTTTGCGCGCAACAACCAAAATTAGTATCTCGAACAGATTTAAGAATGGGATTTTTTTTTCCCAATCTATGTACCAAAAATCTTTCATGTAGCCAAAAAAATGTTTTTAATTTTTATACCCTCAGCCTTTAGGCTAAAGAGGGTATTTACACTTTGATACGGCCAAAAATGTGCTTCATCGAAATAATGGTTTTAGACCCCAAGTATGTTTGTACGATATCCGTTTCAGACAATTTTGAGTCGATCTAGCAATGTCCGTCCGTCTGTCTGTCTGTCTGTCTGTCCGTCTGTCTGGCTGGTGCGCACGATAACTCTCGAACGGATCAATCGATTCAATTCAAATTTTGGGTATCGAAATATTTTGTCCAGATTTGATTTAAGTTCGAAGATGGGCCATATCGGTCCACTCCTTCAGGTACCTCCCCCACAAAAGTTCAAAAATGTTCGGAAAAATTGTCCGCACGATAACTCTTGAAGGGAGTAACCGAATTAGTCCATACTTTGCACATCGTGACATTTCTACCAGACATACACGCAGAAAAATTTATGTTAGAAATATGTTTGGATCCAAACAAATATATGTTTGGGACCGGTTGCAAACAAATTAATGTTTGGATCCAAACATAATATGTTTGGGTCCAAACAAATATATGTTTGCAACATTTTGTAGCATATCTCAATTTGATATGTTTGGGTACCAACATATTTTTTATGTTAGAACATTTTTTTCATGGGTGGAGAGAGGATGTTTGTCAACGAGAATAATAACAGTGCTCTCGCGGCTGTGGATTGCTGTTTTATAATGAAGAGTTGTGTGTATTGTATAATAGAAGACGTAGAAGCGAAGAAGGGGGCTTTGGTGGCGTGTATGCGACAAACTCGTGTGTTTCTTGTTTTGTTGTTGTTAACCAACTTAGGAGGAGAAGAAAAAAAGAAGAAATGATATGAATTATATTTTATTTCTTTCTTCAGTGTTTTAGATGCCTTTGTAGAGTCAAGACGGTAAAATAAGTGAATAAATCAGTGTTTTGTGTTTTCTTAAAGAAATTGTGCTTTTTAGTAAATTAAATGCCCAATACATTTTATAATTGAATCGGAAAGTTGAATGGAATTATTTTATTGGACAAGGAAGAAATCGCATTTAATATTGGTAATTACATACGTACTTATGTATATTTGAAATATGGCATATCCATATTTATTTATTACATTACATATTCATTTGATTCTAGATGCCGATTCCCCGCTGATGATTTCAACTATGAGGACAATTTGTTTTATTTCACAACAAAGGAGAAACGTTCAACTACGTTTCTATATATTTTTTCTTTTTAAAAGTGTGACTATTTACAAATTATTTCAATCAGTGTTTCTTTTATTAAATTGTGTTATGTATTTCTTTGGAATTTTGTATGTACCTATGTGTTTGTTGTTCTTTTGCCTTCCAATAAACAACCTCAACATTTGTGTGTATACTATGGAGATAGCCAGTGAGTTCTTACTGAGAGCAAGTGAGCACACATTTTAAAGTGTTTTACATTGAATTTTACGCTCCCTTGCTCTTAGTAAGCGCTCACTGGTGCATGTGCTTGTTTTTTTTTGTGACTTTTGGGTTTGTATTTTTTTGCACCCAAACATATAAAATGTTTGCACCCAAACATATAAAATGTTTCCACCCAAACATAAAATTGTTTGCACCCAAACATAAATATCTTTGCACCCAAACATAAATATCTTTGCACCCAAACATATATATGTTTGCACCCAAACATATATTTGTTTGCAGACCCAAACATATATTATGTTTGGGACTGTTGCAAACATATATATATTTGCTGCAAAATATGTTTGGGACATATGTTAGAGAGGCCGATTTTTTTTTGCGTGTAGATGAGGTTCCAGTATGGACCCTATTGGTTCACTCTTTCGGGTACCTCCCACACAAAATTTTGCTTAAGTGCAGTTTAAGGCCTGCTCTCGAATCGCTTTGATTTTTGTTGCAGCCACTTGTATTCACTACCCCCTTTACGACGATATAATTTTTTTCAGGAGCAAGTCCATATATCCTCAGAAATCAGCACGAAAACTGCAAACAACTTGTATAAAATCATGTGTCGAGTTGGAGTGCACGATAACTCTCGAACGGATCAACATATTTGGTTAAAATTTTGGGTCTTTCAATATTTTGTCCAAACTTAGTTTAAGTTTGAAGATAGACCATATCGGTCCACTCCTTCCGGTACCTCCGCCACAAAGGTTCAAAATTTTTCGCCAAGATTGTGGGCATGATAACTCTAGGAGGAAATAACCGAATTGAGCCAAACTTTGCTATTGGTAATATTACTTTCAGGCATAGATCGAGTTCTAATATGGACTATATCGGTCCACTCATTTGAGTACCTCCCACACAAAATTTGGAAAAAAAAGTATAGTTTAACAACTCCTCTCTGATCTTATTAATTTGTGACGCAGCAGGTTGCACTTGCGGCCCCTGTTACGACGTTGTAATTTTTTTTTCGTGGGAAAGTCCATACTTCCTGAGATAATGACCCAAAAAGGTCCAGAAATTCTACCGGCACCACCTAAACTGGCTAATGTGTAAAAAAACTCTTTAAGAGAGAAATCGATTTAGCTCAAACTTTGTAAATTGAAAAGTAAAATTGTAATATATTTAAATTCAGAAAATTAAGTACAACATATTTATTGTATAGTCTGTAAGGAAAATATCCATAGACTAATAAAGAAAAAAAATATTTCCTACAGATTTGTATTAGGTCCGAATATGTACTACATTGTATCACTCCTATGGGTACACCCTACCCAAAGTTTGGAAAAAATGCACTCTTCTTGGATCATTCTGAATTTTCCATCCTGGAAAATTTTCCCAACAGCTAAAAAACCTACAGAAGTATTGTGTTAACTTTTTTCTTCGGGTACGTGGCTGAGGGTAATCTCTGTCGGCTCAGCTGACTGATACTTTCTAACTTGTTTTTTATAGAAAACTAAAAAATTTTGTCTTTTCTTCATATACACTTTCATATGGTCAAAATGTGCCTCATCGAAATAATGGTTTTAGACCCCAAGTATGTTTGGACGAAATGTGTTTCAGACAATTTGGAGTCGATTTAGCATTGTCCGTCCGTCTGTCTGTCAGGCTGGCTGGTGCGCACGATAACTCTCGATCAGATGAACCGATTTGGTCCAAAATTTGGCTTTCGCCTTATTTCATCCAAACTTAGTTTAAGTTCGAAGATGGGTTATATCGGTCCACTCCTTCCGGTACCTCCCCCACAAAAGTTCGAAAATGTTCGGAAAATTTGTGCGTACGATAAGTCATGAAGGGAGTGACCGATGTAATCCATACTTTGCACATCCTAATATATCTTCCAGATATAGACTTGGTTCGAATATGGACTATATTTGTCTACTCCTTCTGGTACCTCTCACACAAAATTTCGGATAAGTTCACTTTAAGACCTGCTCTCGAATCTCTTTGATTTTTGTTGAAGCGATTTGAATTCGCTACCTCCATTACGACGGTAAAAGTTTTTTCAGGGGCAAGTCCATATTTCTTGGGAAAACAGTCCGAAAGGTGTAAAAAACCCCTATGTCATTATATGTGGCGGTCGGAAAGCACGATAACTCTCGAACTGTTCAACCGATTTGGTCCAACATTTAACATTTAAAAAATGCCACTAAAGTGCTATAACGATATCACTTGAATGGCGCAACCAATTTGGTCCAAACTTTGGATCTATTTGGATATATTTTTTCAAAACTTAGTTTAACTTCTAAAATGGTCCATATTGGTCCTCCCTAAGGGTGCCTCACCCACAAAAGTTCAACATTTATGTCTTAGTGCAGTTAATTTCTAATTCAGATTTTTGTCGGCAAGTTCAAATGTCCAAAAAGGGCCACAAAATTCTGAAGAGACCTTAAATACATTCGATCTGTCCGTAGGTGAAAGTTTCACTTCACATTGGCTGAGGGTATATATCTGTCGGCAAAGCCGACTGACACTTGTTTACTTGTTAAGGTTTTAGCTTCATTATCCTACAAAATGGCTGAAATTTGGTACGTAGTCTTCTTCAGGGGTATAAAACTTTCCCCCAGAATTTTGTCGGTATCGGTCCATGCCTTCATATAGCCCCCATAGGACGGTACAAACCGATTTTCGGTGTTTTGGGGTTTTAGCTTCATTATCACACCGAAATGGCTGAAATTTGGTACTTAGTCTACGTTGGTGGTAAACAACTTTCCCCCAGAACTTTGTCGGCTTCGGCCTATGCCTTCATATAGCCCCCATAGAACGGTACCTCCCGATTATCGGTATTTTGAACGATGTGGCCTCAATATTCCACCGAAATGGCTGAAATTTTGTATTTCGACTTCGTAGGGGGTACTCAAACTTCCCCTATAAAATTGTGGGTATAGGTCCACGCCTTCATATAGCCCCCATGGAAAGGTACCTCCCGATTTTCCGTATTTTGAAGGTTGTGGCTTCAATATTCCACCAAAATGGCTGAAATTTGGTATTTAGTCTTTAATGTGATATAGAACTGTTGGCCAGAAATTTGTCTGTACGGGTCCACGCTTTCATATTGCCCCATTTCCGACTAAAGTTCGTCGGTATAGGTCCACGTTTCGATATAGCCTCCTTACAACGGTACCTCCCGATTTTCGTAATACTGAAGATTGTGACGTCAATATCCCACCGAAATGGCTGAAATTCGTTATTTATTCTTCCAAGAGTTATAAAATATTCCAGAAGAGTATTATCAGTATAAGTCCACGTCTTCCTATATCCCCATAGAAGCGTACTTCTTGATTTACGGTATTTTTTAAGTTTTAGCCACATTCTCTTACCGAAATATAGGAAATTTGTTATTTAGTCTTCTGAAATTATCTGCCTGTTTCTGTACGTCGAACGAGAGAATACTACCAAACGCTTGTGTATTTTCCAAATTTGTTTTTTGTTTTGAAGGAAAGGCAAAGGTAAAAATATTTCGAAAGTTTGAACGTGTTTTATTCGCACATAAAAATACATTTTTCAACACTTGTTTTGTACTTTTATTTGGGAATTTACTATCTTAAACTTAATAAAAACTTCATCATTTTTCGATTTTGAAAAGGGTTTAGCTGTTATTGTACCAGCCGGACAATAAACTAACTGAATTGATGATCAAAAGACTACAGTTTGAGAATTACATGAATGGGCATCCGAACCGAATAATCTCCTAAGTATTAAAGTGATATTTTCACCAGAAGATGACAATTTAAATACGAAAGAGGATTGGAATTTGAGACATTAAATGGTCAAAGTTATCGCGGGCACAAAAAAACTCTATTTAGTAATATGCACGCTTTAAATCGCAAAACGAAAAAGTCTTTAAGATGTTTAAGATTTATACCTAAATAAAACATCAAAACAAATGTTTATAAATGAAACTATTAATTGTTTTGGTAAAATAACAAATGTTTCACATTTATATAAAGGAAAAATTGTATTGACAAATTTTAAAAAATTAAGAAGAAATAGTTATAATTCGAATCCCACTACCAAATAGGACCTACAATTTGTGTAATTAATCGTAGTATAATACAAAACAATTTCAAGAAAATCGAAGAGTACAATCATTGATAAAAATTGATTTTAAATTTTAAATCGCAAAAATTGCATCCAATCCCACTGTGCAAATTTTTTTTCTATTTTTTACTAGATAGCTAATAAATCAACAAAAAATACAACAACGATTTTTTTTTCTATTTGGAACAATGTTATGAGTATTTCTTTGCACATAGTTTTTACAGAATTTTAGTTTTTCATGAAGCGATATCTCTGGAATCCTTAGTCAAAAAATCTGAAAATATAATAAAATGTTTTGCTGATGGCAGCATCACCACGGCAAAAATAAAGGACATCAAAAACCTCATCTTGAAAAAGTGTCCGATTTCACTCAGAAATCCCCATATGTAAGTATGTATGATTGCGATGCGTTATATACTATTTTCATTATTTCATAATGGACCGATGGACAATTTCGGCTACATATACATACATATTTCTTCAAAAAATTAAAATTTAATTTTGTTGTTTTTTGTTATTGTTGCCCTGTTGAATTATAATTTTGTTTGGTAACTAAAACAAAACTTAAAACACGTCTTTCGGGACACAAATCTGATCAAAAAACGGACAAAACTATTTAACAAAAAACCGCATTAGGAGTTCATTGCACGCAAACAGGGCACAAACCTGATTTTAAAAACGTTGACATTCTGGCACATGAAAATAACTACAAAAGACGATTTACTCTAGAAATGCTTCATATTATTAATATACCGACTGACAAACGAATAAATTTTAAGACTGACACAGACCACTGTGCACATATATATAGAAACTTAGTTCATAAGCATAGACGAAAGCTCAGTTGACGTTTACATTAGAAACACAATAGTCGCTCTTCTTCCATAAATTCAGGTAAAATGAGAATAACTTGTGTTACATTTATATATTTTATAAGTTGTAATTATAAATTTATGTTTTTTAAAACAGATCCCTGAGGATGATTGTCGAAGACAATTGAAATATTGGAAATAAAACTTAAAACAACCAAATAAAAAAACAGTCTTTTAATGACCTTCAGCCAAACTATTACCAAACAAAATTTAATTTTAATTAAAATTAATTTGTATTAAGAAAGAAAAAATTAACATAGTTTCAAGGTATAAAGATATAGTCATTTCACTAAAAGCTTTACCAATTTTCACACCAAAGTTCTGGTCAATTTAAGCCGCTAAATATTATCTGATCATCAAGTTAATCTGACCACAATTGCGATCTAGAGAGCCGCTAGCAAATTGGATAAAGATTTTGTTGTTGGTCCATTCACCCCCTATTTCACGTTCATCACCAAAATAGGAGTATATTCTGGTCTAAACCCGACCTCCATACAAAATTTCTTGAAGATTGGTCCATAATTGCGGCATGCAGCGTGATTACAATTTTTAATGGAGGGCGGACGAACACACATCTTAAAATGGCTTTATCTCGTCGAGATATGAATTTTGGTTTTCCACATGGGGGGTCTACGAAGAATATTTCGCGGTGTTACCTTTCCACATTGTGGTGTAGGATATAATGACACAAAAAATTGCAAACAGTGTAACAAAAGGAATTTAAACAATATCGATAGTTGTTAAAAGTTACAGAATAGGCCTATTCCATTCTGATACTTGAGAATGACAAAAAACACATGGGGAAATATTCAATTATTTATACTTTACAATTTTCACTAATATAATAATATATTTTCACTAATATATCCCATTCTGTTTTTCATTTTTATACTCTCCACCATTGTATAAGTTTGTTTTTCCATTTGTAACGCATTGAAATAATAATTTCAAAGCAGAATATAAACGATCAGTTTTTGGTGATGATCGCGAAATATTTAGAGGATGAAATGGACCAAAAACAAAATGTTTACCCGATTTTGTAGCTGCTCTGTAGATCGCAATAATACTCAGAGCGGCGTGAAATTTTAAAGAAAGGTTGAGCTTATGACAGAGAAAAAGCTTGCAATTTAACACGATGATCAGATAATATTCAGCGGCATAAATGCACCGAAACTTTTGGGTATATAAATTTTTCAATATATATCTTTTATCTTTATTCCTAGAAGACACATTCCGCCCACGTAAGTTATATTTGGAAAGCGAAATCTAGACCTTTCCATTGATGCCAATGTTGATTTACGTGGTCAGATAAGAGAGTTACAATCTAGTGTATACAGCGATCCCACTGTTTTACGCCTCACGCCTGTGGTTGCAGTTATAGTTCAAAATCTACAAAATTGTGCACGGGGTAAGAGTTTTGGTTAATGAAGATGCCAATAATTTTGGATAACGATCGGATAGTATATAGAGGGTGAAATCGGCCATAACTTTTGGCCATAAATTTTTGTTCATATTTTAATTTCTAGGGGATATATTCCGGCAAATTACGTAAACAGCACTTGAAAACCTTGGTGCAAATTACATCAATGTAGCGATTAGATAGATGTCGCACTCATGATAGATAAATTTTCAATTCATTTTAAATTTATGCAAATTAAAATTGCTTACGGGGTCCTAAAGTTTTTGTGTTACATTTGGTAAAAGGTAATGTAATATCTCGATATATAGATCGATTTTCTTTGATTCGATTCGGTAGTTAGGTTTAAAGGTCTTTTGATATTTTTTCTTTGTACAAATTTTACTATTACATTATAAAATTATAAATATGAATATGAGCTATATCGGTCCACGTTTTGGTATTGCTACGGTGACCAACCGTACCCTATTATAGAGTACAGTACTCTATTTTAGGTGTCCGTACTCTATTTTTTAACGCACTCTCTTTGTGCACTATTTTTATCGCACATATTCTATGTCCTCTATTTTTGAGTTGTAATCCAATGAAATCAGAGAACCTTAGGCAGAAATTAAACCAAATATTGTCTTTGTTAAAATGAAAACAGTGATTTTAAATCACTGGTTTTTCTGTTGGTTTGAAAACTTTGGAAGGTTTTCTGGCCTGATAAAGAAAACGCCAACATTTAACATCATCAAAAGTTTACCTGAGGTTACCATTTTTAACCTGCAAAGCGTTCTTTAACCCCAAAAAGTGGTAAAACTGGAAGCCATTTTTAAGAGGGTGAGAGCGGAGAGATAGCAAAAATATCTTTCTCTTCTACCACAGACTACCAGACGAATTTCTTCAGGGAAAAAATGGTAGAACTGATTTTTCGATATTTTTGACGATTATTTGACAATGAAGAAAAAATGAACAAAAAAACAGAAGAAAAAGGAGAACGTTGACAAAACAAAATTAAAAACTGTGAAATAAAAGAAGAAATTTGAATTTGTAGGTTTCTTTTTGACATTCCTACCAGATCTACCATTTTTTCGTTCCTTTACTTTTCTGGTAAAGCTGTTCATAAGAGAGCGATTTTGAGCAATTTTGACAGTTTTCTCTTTTACCATTAAAAAAATAAAGGAACAAAGCTTTAATTGCTTTTTTAAGTACTCCTTAGCACGATTTATACACTTCTGCATGCGCTCAAACCAATTGTTGAATCACTTTTTCCACTCCTATTGAAACACCTCCAGATCCATGATTCGTCACCTGCGACGTCCTCTGAACCCACGCGATCGTATTTTTTGAAATTTCGTGCACCAATCTACACGGAATCCAACGATAACAAACCTTTTTTAACCAGTTTTTCACAGTGCTATGCCAGTAGTCACACGTACACATTTTTCGGTAAAGAAAATTGAATTTTTGGGAGAGAGCTTTGAGGAAAGAGCTCCTATATACTCTTTCCTACACCCTATTTCCCAAACAGATTAATAGCGCTACGGTCAATGAGGAGGTCCCTACCAGAATTAGCGGCAAGTGTTACAGTTCGCGAGACGTCGGTTCTTTTGGACGTACAAAGTTTGCCGTAAAGTAAGTAAAGTTTTTGGTACCCCCTACCCAAAAACTCAATTTACTTTACGGCAAATTTTGTATGTGTGACTACTAACTATAATATGTTGTGGGAAATGATTGGACGAAAATTTTCACAAGTACATTCCATTTTTTTTTTTTTTTTTTTGCAAATTTATTCTTCAAGTCACTGTAGAAAACTCAACACGGTGGTACGTCAAATCCTACTGAGTACGCTTAGCAAAAAATGTCAAACTTTCCAATGGAAATAGTAAATGGCGCCTGGCCTTGTTGTCTAGGTCAGAAACTTATGTAGTAACCCTCGTATATGTACTCTATTTTCATTCAAAAATATTGGTCACCGTAGGTATAGCCCCCATATTACGGCACCTCTGGATATAAAGTATTGTAAGGATTTTAGTTGCATTTTGTGTCCGAACTAGCTCTAGTTTGACACTTGAGGTTTCCAGTGGCCACAAAATTTCTTCAACAAAAATTTTTAATTTTTGGTATAGCCTCCATATAACGGTACCACTCGATTTCAGGTATTTTGACGTTATTAGCTACATTTTACGGCCGAATTAGCTATAATTTTGATCCGATGACCGCTAAGAAGTCTTGTGAATCAACGTTTTTGAAGTCCTAAAGTCTATAAGTCTCATGCTAGTAGTTCCATTGAGTTGAAATTGATGGAGATGTAATCAGAATTTGACGTATATTCAATGGGGTTGAAAACATATATTCACCGGATGAATAACCAATACAATAAAAACATACTTTAAGTTGGAAATTATCAATGGAATCTTCTGATTTGTTCGGATTATAATATAATATATTATAATATCGAAAATAGGTTTTTATCCGACGCATCATCATTGAATTCATTTCGAAGCATATGTTAGCTCACTAGTTCACATCAGGGGGTATCTGTTTCCTTTAAAAAATGAAAAGTTCAGAAGGGGTAAGTTTTATTTCCTCTAATTGACAGTACAAAGAAATGCCACATGTGCTTTTAAAATTTAAAGAAACTTTTTCCAATACATAATTCAATACTTATTGCAATTTACAATAACAAAAACTAATAATAACAATATTGACGTAAGAAAGAAAAACAACCAGACATGGCTAATCCTCTAAATAGGCCACTTTTAGATATTTACGTTTGTGTTTTTTTTTTTTTTTTTGGTACGCCGTTACTTGAGCTTTACAATGTTATTCTGTCACCATTTCCTTCTCTTCTTCTAAGTCAATTACACAACGAATCTGCAGAACTCTTTTTACCAAGCTGACAACAAAAATTCAACCTAATTTGCATAGAATTCAAATCAATCTGTGATTTAGACCAAACAGAGACAAAAAAGCAAAAGTGAAAAAAATCAATTATTCTTAGTAAAAACAAGAATGACAAAAAGAAAGAAGAACATAAGAAAAGTAAACACTTTTACCAGGCCTACTGAGATTTCCTTCTAACTGCAAAAATAAATGAACTAGTTTTTGGTGTAACAACCAGCAGCAACAACAACAGCTAAGTAAATAAATAGAAAATAGAAAAAATCACAATTAGCCGCAAATGAAAAATGCGTATGAATAAACAGCTTTCCAAGAACCCCTGTACTGGTCAAGTACTACTGCAATGAGGAAAACGTTTTTACTATACGGGAGACCAAATCGTCTTTGATGGACACAAGGAAATTGAAAAACCCTCTTTAAATATCCGCCAACAAAAGTGAAACCGGAAAACTAAAACGAAAACAACACACAACTCTTCGGTGGTAAGAAATTGTGACACTAACCAAAGACGTTTGCAATGACGAACATTATTGGCAAACATATGACATGGTCGAACGTAATGACATGTCAACCGTTGTAAAATGAACGTCATTTCTTCTCAATGCTAAAACTGACCAAAATTGATTTTTTGATTGTAACGTTACTCATTTTCTACAACTGTTGGCACAGTGGTTGTTTAATGTAGTTATAGTGTGGAAAAATCTTAAACTGCAGTAAACAGTTAGATAGAAAAGACCAACATCTATGATATTATGGTGCAATCGTCAGTGTTATAATGCTAATGAGGAGAGGATCGAGTATTGATTATTACCAAATGCGAGAGGGAATTATTAGGTGAAGAGTACATCTATTAAGGTATTAAATGTTTCGTGCAGAAAGGAAAGTCCAAATCTGGAAATTATGACATGTGTATGGGAGTTGTATGGAATTGAAGATCTTTAGATGGGTCTTCTATAAAATAGAACACCCTAATACCTTTAAAAATCCATGATTATTGTTCATTTGAGATACCCAGAAAACAATAAAAATGCAATGCTTGTCCTCTCAGACCACCCAAACACGTTCTTAATCGACGATTATTGTCCGCGCGAAACACTCAAAAGCTCCCCGATTGTTGTCCCCACCGGCAACTTTGGAACAGAAGACATTCAGTATCATGTCCTTGATAAGGGTGGAAACTAAACTATGTTAGAAATATAAACACAAATTCACTGTTGTGTTATTTTTTGAGTCAAGGTTTATTAACCATATTCTGACACCACAGAGTGATAGAAGACCAAAAATAAGAAAACATGTGTTCCAGCGTTTTTTCCTATCACATCAACTTTCGCGGTTATGGCCCCAAAGAACTGAGGCCTTGCTGTCAAAAGGGATCATTTTGTCAGGCACATATCTACAAAACCGCTAAGAATTTGTGTTTACTCGTGGAAGCAAAGTTGTAGCTCTCGCCCTAAAGAATAATAATTGTGAACACATAAATATCCATTCAACCTCATATTCAAGGTTAAAATCGTCAAGGTAAAATTTCCATTCTAATTTTTACTCGGATTTTAATCTACATATATCAAACCGATCAAAATTGAAGCAAACAAAGAAGTAGAAAAATGTTCCTTAGATCTCAATAAACAACTTTCTATAACATACGAACTCTATAGAAACGGTCCTTAATGACCAAAATAGCAAAACAAATGCGATTTTTATATTCTCTTCTCGGTTTTCGCTCCATAGATACTAAATCGCTCAAAATTCAAGAAAGCAATCACAATAAAGTAGCAAAGATATCAGCAAACAACTTTCTGGAACAAACGAAATGTCTATAAACGGTTCTTAACTGTGAAAATAGCCAAAAACTTTTGAAAATATTATTTTTATAAATTTTTTTCCTATTCTGGTCCACAGATACCGAAGCGCGATTCTCTAACTCATTTTTTGAGTTACCGACCGATTAAAATGCTTATAATTTTGGTAATAAAAAATATTATTCGATAAGTAAGCGACCAATAAAAAGAAGTCGTTCTACCGACAGTTTTGTCAACTTTTATTTGAACTTTTCATTAATAATTTTGGGTTTTAATGTTACTGATTTTTGTCGGTAACTTAAAAAAGAGGTAGAGAATCGCATTACAGGTGTGGAAGGTTTATTATTTACGGACGTGAACAGAAAATAATGATTTAAAATAATTAAATTTTGGGCTTAAAGAACCCTTCCTAGAATCATTATATGTTCTAGAAAGTTGTTTATTGAAATCTTAGGTACATTTTTGTACTTGGCTGTATCCTTAATTTTTGGGCGGTTCGGTATCTAAGGATCAGAATAGGAAAAAAAGTTTAAAAATTGAATGTTTTCAAAAGTTTTTGGATATTTTCACATTTAAGAACCGTTCATAGACATTTCGTATGTTCCAGAAAGTTTACTGCTGATATCTTTGCTGCATTATTGTGGTTGATTGTTTTCTTGAATTTTAAGCGGTTTAGTATCTATGGAGCGGAAACTGAGCAGAGAGGATAAAAATCGCATTAATTTTGCTATTTTGGATGTTAAGAACCGTTTCTACCAAGTTCGTTTGTTATAGAAAGTTGTTTATTGAGATCTAAAAACCATTTTTCTAGTTGGTTGCAGATTAAAATCCGAGAAAAAATTATAATGGAAATTTGACCTTGACGTTTTTGACGTTGAAGTTGAGGTTGAATGCATCTTATGTGTTCGAGAGATACAACTATGCTTTCACGAGTAAAGCCAAATTCTTAGCGGTTTTGAAGATTTGTGCCTGACAAAATGATCCCTTTTCACATTAAGTCCTCAGGTCTTTTGGGTCCATAACCGCGAAAGTTGAAGTAATAGGAAAAAAAACGGGACACGTGTCTTCTTATTTTTGGTCTTCTATCAGGCTGCGGCGTCAAAATATGGTTAATAATTTTCGTGTCGCCTAGTGTTTGTCAAAACAAATTGTAGTAATTTGAATACGCCCAAGAGATATAACATACATACATACATACATAGCACTTCAAAAGAAAATCAATAAATCTGATTTAGATCAAAGCGCAAAAGTATATCTATATCTATCTATATATATAAAAGAGTAGTGAGGTGAGTGACTGACTGACTGCCTGACTGACTGATTGACTGACTGATTCATCAGCGCCCAGACGAAACCGCTGAAGCTAGAAAGTTGAAATTTTGGGTGTAGGTTGCTGTTGGGGTGTAGGGGTGAGATAAGGCTGGGTTTTTGGAAATTCGACCTAGAAGTGTACGAAAAGTACTAAAAGGTACTAAATATGGTACCCTTTGTATTAGGCAAACGGTAAGAGCTAGAATTCTGAAATTTGGAATGAGGGTAACTGATGGAGAGCTAGAAAGATGTACCAAAGGGTTTTTGGGAATTCGAACTATAAGTGTACGAAAAGTACAAAAGGGTACTAAATTTAGTACAATTTAGATTTGGGTGAACAGATAGAGCAGGAATCCTGAAATTTGGAATGAAGGTCACTGATGAAGAGTAATGATGAAAGGTTTTTGGAAATTCGAACTATAAGGGTACGAATAGTACTAAATAGTACTAAATTTAGTACAATTTGGATTTCGGTAAACGGATAGAGATGGAATCCCGAAATTTGATATGAGAGTCGCTGATGAAGAATAACGATGAAAGGTTTTTGGAAATTCGAACTATAAGGGTACGAAAGGTACTAAATTTAGTACAATTTGGATTTGGGTGAACGGCTAGAGCTGGAATCCTGAAATTTGAAATGGGAGTTACTTATGGAGAGTAACAAAGAAAGGTTTTTGGAAATTCGAACTGTATGTGCACGAAAAGTACTAAATATAGTACAATTTGGATTTGGGTGAATGGATAGATGTGGAATCCTGAAATTTGAAATGAGAGTCGCTGATGAAGAATAACGATGAAAGTTTTTGGAAATTCGAACTATAAGGGTACGAAAAGTACTAAATGGTACTAAATTTAGTACAATTTAGATTTCGGTAAACGGATAGAGATGGAATCCTGAAATTTGAATGAGAGTCGCAGATGAAGAATATCGATGAAAGGTTTTTGGAAATTCGAATAATTGGTACTAAATTTAGTACAATTTGGATTTGGGTGAACGGATTGAGCTGGAATCCTAAAATTTGGAATGAGGGTCACTGGTGGAGAGTAACAAAGAAAAGTTTATGGAAATTCAAACTGTAAGTGCACGAAAAGTACTAAATTTAGTATAATTTGGATTTGGGTGAACGGATAGAGCTGGATTACTGAAATTTGGATTTAAGGTCACTGATGTAAAGTAACAATGAAAGGTTTTTGGAAAGTAGACCTATTAGTGTACGAAAAGTACTAAATTTAGTACAATTTGGATTTGGGTGAACGGATTGAGCTGGAATCCTGAAATTTGGAATGAGGGGTCACTGATGGAGATTACCAAAAGTACTATATGGTATTAAATTTAGTACAATTTTGATTCGGGTGAACGGATAGAGCTGGAATCCTGAAATTTGGAATGAGAGTCACTAGTGGAGAGTAACAAAGAAAAGTTTTTGGAAATTCGAAATGTAAGTGCACGAAAAGTACTACATTTAGTACAATTTGGAGTTGGGTGAACGGATTGAGCTGGAATCCTGAAATTTGGAATGAGGGGTCACTGATGGAGATTAACAAAAGTACTAAATGGTACTAAATTTAGTACAATTTGGATTCGGGTGAACGGATAGAGCTGGAATCCTGAAATTTGGAGTGAGGGGAGAGTAACAAAGAATGATGGAGAGTAACAAAGAAAGGTTTTTGGAAATTCGAACTAAAAGTGTACGAAAAGTACTAAATATAGTACACTTTGGATTTTAATTAACGAATAGTGCTGAAATTTGGAATAATAATACTTATTTGCGTGCACAGATAACTGTTGGAGTGTAGGATTGCGGTTACTTTGGAAATTCGTACTTATGAAAAAGTGCTAAATGAAAGTACATTGGCTATAATTTGGATTTAGGTGAACGAAAGAACTGAGTTATGCAAGTAGTTTTTGGAAAGTCGTGTACGATAAGTGGTAAATGGTACAAAATTTGGTACCTTTTCGTATTTGCTATATGGAACAGAATTTTGTACAATTTGTGATTTTGTAAAGGGGTAGAACTGGAATTTTTAGATTTGAAATTCGGTATTAGATTAGCAATTGTTGTTTAGAGTGGAGGTAGTGATGAAGTTTTGAAAATTCGCACTTATTTATACAAAAAGTACTAAATAGTAATATAATTGCTTTCAAGGGAACATATAAAGCTGGAAAAGTGAATTGCGGTCGGGATATATATTGAGTGTACGGAAGTAAGCTTTGAAACGTTTAATTATGTGTACGAAAAGTTTGGTAACATGTTAGTACCAAAACCATTTTGGTATTGTGTAAACGGTTAAAGTGAGAAATACCTACTATAGGTGAACGAAAAGTACTAAATGGTACTAAATTTGGTGTTGGGTGTAGGAACAAAGCTTGGATTATATAATTTGGACAAAAAATACGAAATGTAAAAATATTTGTTATGAAGATCACTCTGAACTTTGAGATAAAGTTCGGAGTTCGGTTAGAAAATGTGCATAAAATCTTCAAAATACTCTAAGTCTTCAAAATACCTCTTCTAATTGAAGTGGATTGAAGTAGACATTTCTTAAATTAAGCTTTTATATCCTCTGAGTATTCAAGGTCCAAATGTAAAGAAAATTTGACAGTATAGATTTGTTCTATTTTTAAAAAACTCTAAGTCGTGGGGTAACGTTATATGGGGATATATTCCGAAAATTTTACGAACCTATTCGGGTTCTTGGCGAAACCGCTGAAGCTAGAACCTTGAATTGTGAATGTGCGTTATTGTTGTTGTGCAGGGGTGAGATAAAGTTTAGTATTTGAAAATTCGTATTGGGAGGGAATGCTGTGTAAGTGAAGGAGTAAAACCAGAAGTCAAGTCTGAAATTTGCAATATGAGTCGCTGTTGGTGTATGTCTGTGATATGAGGTCGTAGTTTTGGAAATCCGAAATAAAAAATATGGTAGCTGTGTAGGAGTGCGATATGGCAGATATGTTTTTTTTTGGAATTAAAGGAATTAAATCGATTAAATGTTGGTATTAAAAATAGGTTTTAATACAACAGAATCGTCAGTGTTCACCACTTCCACATTAAATATTTTTCATATATATTTTATGCCCTTTCCGCATACGAAGTAGCGGGCATTTGCTAGTATATATATAAAAGAGTAGTGAGGTGAGTGACTGACTGACTGACTGATTCATCAGCGCCCAGACGAAACTGCTGAAGCTAGAAAGTTGAAATTTTGGGTGTAGGTTGCTGTTGGTGTGTAGGGGTGAGATAAGGCTGGGTTTTTGGAAATACGACCTAGAAGTGTACGAAAAGTACTAAAAGGTACTAAATATGGTACCCTTTGTATTAGGCAAACGGTAAGAGGTAGAATTCTGAAAATTGGAATGAGGGTAACTGATGGAGAGCTAGAAAGATGTACCAAAGGGTTTTTGGAAATTCGAACTACAAGGGTACGAAAAGTACTAAATGGTACTAAATTTAGTACAATTTTGATTTGGGTGAACGGATTGAGCTGGAATAATGACATTTGGAACGAGGGACAATGAAAGGTTTTTGTAAATTCGAACTATAAGGGTACGAAAAGTACTAAATGGTACTAAATTTAGTACAACTCGGATTTGGGTGAACGGATGGAGCTAGAATCCTGAAATTTGAAATTAGGGTCACTGGTGGAGAGTAACAAAGAAAGGTTTTTGGAAATTCGAACCATAAGTGCACGAAAAATACTAAATGGTACTAAATTTAGTACAATTCGGATTTGGGTGAACGGACAGAGGTGAAATCCTGAAATTTGGAATGAGGATCTCTGATGAAGAGTAAAAATGAAAGGTTTTTGGAAATTCGAATTACAAGGGTACGAAAAGTACTAAATGGTACTAAATTTAGTACAATTTGGATTTGGGTGAACGGATTGAGCTGGAATCCTGAAATTTGTAATGAGGGTCACTGATGGAGAGTAGCAAAGAAAGGTTTTTAGAAATTCGAACCATAAGTGCACGAAAAGTAATAAATGGTACTAAATTTAGTACAATTTGGGTTTGGGTGAACGAATAGAGCTGGAATCCTGAAATTTGGAATGAAGGTCACTGATGGAGAGTAAAAAAGAAAGGTTTTTGGAAATTCGAATTACAAGGGTACGAAAAGTACTAAATGGTACTAAATTTAGTACAATTTGGATTTGGGTGAACGGATTGAGCTGGAATCCTGAAATTTGTAATGAGGGTCACTGATGGAGAGTAGCAAAGAAAGGTTTTTAGAAATTCGAACCATAAGTGCCCGAAAAGTACTAAATGGTACTAAATTTAGTACAATTTGGATTTGGGTGAACGGATAGAGCTGGAATACAGGCGTTTGGAATGAGGGTCACTGATGAAGAATAACTATGAAAGGTTTTTGGAAATTCGAACTGTAAGGGTACGAAAAGTACTAAATGGTACTAAATTTAGTACAATTTTGATTTGGGTGAACGGATTGAGCTGGAATACAGACATTTGGAATGAGGGTCACTGATGAAGAGTAACAATGAAATGTTTTTGGAAATTCGAACTGTAAGGGTACGAAAAGTACTAAATTTAGTACAATTTTGATTTGGGTGAACGGATTGAGCTGGAATGCAGACATTTGGAATGAGGGTCACTGATGAAGAGTAACAATGAAAGGTTTTTGTAAATTCGAACTATAAGGGTACGAAAAGTACTAAATCGTACTAAATTTAGTACAATTTGGATTTGGGTGAACGGATGGCACTAGAATCCTGAAATTTAAAATTAGGGTCATTGTTGGAGAGTAACAAAGAAAGGTTTTTGGAAACTTGAACTATAAGTGCACGGAAAGTTCTAAATGGTACTAAATTTAGTACAATTTAAATTTGGGTACACGGATTGAGCTGGAATCCTGAAATTTGTAATGAGGGTCACTGATGGAGAGTAGCAAAGAAAGGTTTTTAGAAATTCGAATCATAAGTGCACGAAAAGTACTAAATGGTACTAAATTTAGTACAATTTTGATTTGGGTGAACGGATAGGGCTGGAATCCTGAAATTTGGAATGAGGATCACTGATGAAGAGTAAAAATGAAAGGTTTTTGGAAATTCGAATTACAAGGGTACGAAAAGTACTAAATGGTACTAAATTTAGTACAATTTTGATTTGGGTGAACGGATTGAGCTGGAATACAGACATTTGGAATGAGGGTCACTGATGAAGAGTAACAATGAAAGGTTTTTTGTAAATACGAAAAGTACTAAATGGTACTAAATTTAGTACAATTTTGATTTGGGTGAACGGATAGGGCTGGAATCCTGAAATTTGGAATGAGGATCACTGATGAAGAGTAAAAATGAAAGGTTTTTGGAAATTCGAATTACAAGGGTACGAAAAGTACTAAATGGTACTAAATTTAGTACAATTTTGATTTGGGTGAACGGATTGAGCTGGAATACAGACATTTGGAATGAGGGTCACTGATGAAGAGTAACAATGAAAGGTTTTTTGTAAATACGAAAAGTACTAAATGGTACTAAATATAGTACAATTTGGATATGGGTTAACGAATAGGGCCGCAATCCTGAAATTTGGAATGGGGGTCACTGATGAAGAGTAAGAAAGATGTACCAAAGGTCGAAAAGTCCTAAATGGTACTGAGTTTAGTATGATTTGGATTTGAAGAGCTGGAATCCTGAAATTTGGAATTAAGATTACTGTTGGAATATAAAATTGAGATATGGAGGTAGCTTTGGAAAATCGTACTAATGTGCACGAAGTAGTACTAAATGGTACGAAATTCGCTTTAATTTGTACTTGCGTGAACAGATTATTGTTGGAGTGTAGGATTGAGGTAGTTTTGGAAATTCGTACTTATGGAAAAGTGCTAAATGGAACTACATTGGAAATCGTGTACGAAAAGTGCTAAATGATACAAAATTTGGTACCTTTTGGTATTTGCTATATGGTATAGAATTTTGTACAATTTGTGATTTTGTAAAGGGTAGAACTGGAATTTTGAAATTCGGTATTAGATTAGCAATTGGTGTTTAGAGTGGAGGTAGGGAGGAGATTTTGAAAATTCGTACTTATTTATACAAAAACTACTAAATAGTCCCCAAATGGGTTTCAGGGGAACTGGTAAAACTGGAAAAGTGAATTGGGGTTAGGATATATGTTGAATATAAGGAAGTAATTTTTAAAACGTTTACCTATGTGTACGATAAGTTGGGTAACATATTGGTACCAAAACCATTTTAAATAGTTAAGGTACTAAATTTGGTGTTGGGTGTAGGGACAAAACTGGGATTATATAATTTGGAAATACGCTATTTGTACAAAAATACGAAATGGAAAAAATGAAGATCGCTCTAAAATTTGAGACAAAGTTCTGAGTTTGAAAAATTGTACTGAATATTGTTCCATTGATTTGATGTTAACGCCAAGGAGTTTATAAATAATGTACTGAAATTAGGTAGTCAAACGTGAAGTATCTTTTCAAGAAATGTTTTTTGTTCTGACCGCTTTGGTATGTAAAATTGAAAACGTGGTCCAATACGACAATTTTGTTAACTAGAAGGTATTAACCCCCTGATATTAAAAAATCCTAAATTGAAATGCCTTCAACAAATTTTCCGTTATATACGGTTGACATACGCGTGCACATTAAGTACAATTTTTTGTAAAGAAGTTTTCTAACTTTTCATGCCACAAATTCCGAATTTCGGTTGGAAAATGTGCAGAAGATTTTCAAAATACTCTAAATCTTCAAAATATCTCTTCTAATAAACGTGGATTGAAGTGGAGATTTTTTAAATTAAACTTTTATATCCTCTGAGTATTCAAGGTCCAAATTTAAAGAAAATTGGACAATATAAATTTCTTCTTCTTTTAAAATACACTTAGTCGAGAGGTGCCGTTATATGGGGATATCCGAAAACGTGGATTTTTATGGCCATTTTGAATGCCGAAAATTTAACGGACCTATTAGGGTTCTGGACGAAACCGCTAAAGCTAGAACCTTGAATTGTGAATGTACGTGATTGTTGTTGTGAAGGGGTGAGATAAAGTTAAGTGTTTGGAAATTCTAACTGGAAGGGAATGCTGTGTTAGTGAAGGGGTAAAACCAGGAGTCAAATCTGAAATTTGCAATATGATACGTAGTTTTGGAAATTCGCAATAAAAAATATGGTAGCTGTGTAAGGATGCGATACGGCAGATTTTTTTTTTAAATTCTGACTACAATCGAAAAAATATTGGTAATAAAAATAGGTCTTAGTACAACAGAATCTCCAGTATTCACCATTCCCGTATTAAATATTGTTTATATATATTTCGTTTCCTTTCCGCATACGAAGTAGCGGGCATTTGCTAGTATATATATAAAAGAGCCGTGAGGTGAGGTATTCACTGACTGACTGACTGATTCATCAGCGCCCAGACGAAACCGCTGATGCTAGAAAGTTGAAATTTTGGGTGTAGGTTGCTGTTGGTGTATAGGGGTGAGATAAGGCTGGGTTTTTGGAAATTCGACCTAGAAGTGTACGAAAAGTACTAAAAGGTACTAAATATGGTACCCTTTGTATTAGGCAAACGGTAAAAGCTAGAATTCTGAAATTTGGAATGAGGGTCACTGATGGAGAGTTAGAAAGATGTACCAAAGGGTTATTGGAAATTCGAACTATAAGTGTACGAAAAGTACTAAAATTTACAAAATTTAGTACCAATTGTATATTTTGAACGGATATAGCTAGAACCATGGAATTTGGTATGGAAATCAAGGTTGGGAAGTGGTGTTGATGTATTTAAATGGTTTTGGAAAATCGTACTAATGTGTACGAAAAGTACGAAATGGTACTAAATTTAGTACAATTTGGATTTGGGTGAACGGATAGAGATGAAATCCTGAAATTTGAAATGAGAGTCACTGATAAGAGTAACAATGAAAGGTTTTTGGAAATTCGAACTGTAAGGGTACGAAAAGTACTAAACTGCACTAAATTTAGTACAATTTGGATTTGGGTGAACGGATAGAGCTGGAATACTGAAATTTGGAATGAAGGTCACTGATGAAGGGTAACAATGAAATGTTTTTGGAAAGAGGTCCTATTAGTGTACGAAAAGTACTAAATGGTACTAAATTTAGGACAATTTGGATTTGGGTGAACGGATAGGGCCGGAATCCTGAAATTTGGAATGAGGGTCACTGATGGAGAGTAACAAAGAAAGGTTTTTGGAAATTCGAACTATAAGTGTACGAAAAGTACTAAATGACACTAAATTTAGTACAATTTGGATTTGGGTGAACGGATAGAGCAGGATGCCTGGAATTTGGAATAAGGGTTGCTGATGGAGAGTAACAAAGAAAGGTTTTTGGAAATTCGAACTAAAAGTGTACGAAAAGTACTAAATAAAGTACAATTTGGATTTGAATTAACGAATAGAGCTGGAATCCTGACATTTGGAATGAGGGTCATTGATACAGAGTAAGAAAGATGTACCAACGGTCGAAAAGTCCTAAATGATAGTGAGTTTAGTATGATTTGGATTTGGAATGAGTGTCACTGATAAAGGGTAAGAAGGATGTACCAAAGGTCGAAAAGTCCTAAATGGTAGTGAGTTTAGTATGATTTGGGTTTAGGTGAACGGATAGAGCTGGAATCCTGAAACATGGAACTAAGATTACTGTTAGAATGTAAAATTGAGATATGGAGGTAACTTTGGGAAATCATACTAATGAGCACGAAACTAAATTCGATACAATTTGTATTTGCGTGAACAAATTACTGTTGGAGTGTACGAGTGCGGTTACTTTGGAAATTCGTACCTATGGAAAAGTGCTAAATGAAACTACATTGGCTATAAAGTGGTAATTGCTAAACACTTTGGTACCTTTGGGTATTTGCTATATGGCACATTGGGCCCAATGGCAGGTTTCTGAGGCAAAAAGTCTAGTTTTGAAGTCATATATTTGTATAAATTAGTAACGGGATTAGATTATTAACACTTTGAGCCACTTAGAAACAAAATCATTTCAACCTGGCAACGCTTCGTGGTCACATACCGAGCTGTCAAAGATATTGCATGTTACTTTGTAAAATTTTATAAAAATTTATCCAACGAAGAACAAATTTGTTTCGCTCGGCAATTAAAAACCGCTGATTTAATAAACAGTTTTTTTAATGGTTAAAACGTGTAAAGGTATATAAATTAATATTCTGATTAAGAAATAAAAGAAGTTAGATTTGGTAAGGAATATTTGAAGTAGACTTGTGGTGTATTTTTTGTGTAGTTCGTATTGTAGTTTAAATAGTTTTTGGAATAAAACTCGCGGTATTGCGACGTATTGTCGAAACTATATATATCTGATAGAAGGTAATAGTGAGTACTATATGTGTAAAAAAATTTCATGTCCGTATGGATCCGAATACTTATAGAAAATTACTTACAGATAGCGTGACACTTAAAAATTTGGAAATTTTAATTATTGGCTGGGCAATGATAGAGAATCCATAAATGTGATGAATTGGATTTTGGCCAATTTGAATAGAAAAGTCGCTGACGACTCCATGATTGCAGTGGAAAAACAGATCTATAATTTATGTACGCAACTTACCAAAAAGTGGATAAAATACCATTATAGCAAAACACGCTTTTTAAAATACGAGCAAGTGTGGTTAAGTAATGAGACATCTTTTAAAGTAGAAGAAATTAGTGTTCCAAGGAAAAAAGGACGACCTTATGTAGGTTATAGCGGAGGAAGCGAGCGTCAAAAAAGAAAGCTTGCTTCGGAATTGTCCTCCGAAAACGACAACAATACAAAGCTTTTAATTCATGCCGCTTCTGTTTCAGCCAATTTATCGAATGAAAATGATTTGAATTTTATCCTCAAAAAAGCTGTTTCATCTCCATCAGAACCAAATAAAATGAGGGAAAAAATAACTTCCAATGACAAAATGCCAATACCACTCTCACCTGATGAAGCATTAAGTTTTTTAATAGAAAATAATTTAACAAAACAACAATACATAAATTTGAGAGAGTTGACTAAGTCAAGAAATTGTAATATATTCCCTACTTACAAAAAAGTTCAAAATAATAAGTTGGAATGCCGACCCGTTGGACTAACTGTAACGGATTCATCAGCACATATTCCTCTCCAAAATTTGATAGACCACACCGCAAAAAGAATTTTGTCTTTCCAAGAGGACGTTTTGGAGCGAATGGATGAGGTCGACTTAGTTAGTTTGATACTTAGCTATGGTTTCGATGGTGCCACCGGTCAACGTCAATTTAAACAAATTTTTGACAATAATACTCATCAAAGTTTGGATAGTTCATTATTTGTAACCTCAGTTATACCTTTAAAAGTAATAGCATCAAATAATACAGTTGTTTGGATAAACCGAACTCCACAATCCGTACGTTTCTGTCGACCTCTGAAAATTGAATTTGTAAAAGAAACCAAAGACCATATATTGGAAGAGAAGCAAAATGTGGATCGGCAAATATCAAATCTTAAATCGTCGGATTATTATATGGAAAATGGTAGAAAGATAACTGTTAAGTACGAGCTATTTATGACTTTAATTGATGGTAAAGTGCTAAATGTACTAACGGGTACAAAGAGTGCCCAATCTTGTCCCATATGTGGTGCAAACCCGAAAGATTTTTTATCTATAACTGATTTGAGATCGCCGGTATTTCAACCAAAAGAGAGCGCATTAAAATTCGGTATAAGCCCATTGCATGCATGGATTAGATGCTTTGAATTTATCCTTAACTTGTCATACCGGCTTAACATAAGAAAATGGCAAATTCGGAGTGCTGAAGAAAAAGGCATTATGCTTCAAAGGAAACATGAAATCCAACAACAATTTTGGGATAAAATGGGCCTTCATGTTCATAAGCCTAAAAGTAATGGGAGTGGCTCTACAAACGACGGTAATACGGCATGAAAGGCATTTTCTAATACAGAAATGTTTTCATCTATCACCAATATTAATATTGATCTTTTAAATCGCTTGCATATAATTCTTATTGCCATTAACTCCGAATTCGAGATAAATATCGAAGACTTTAAACATTTTTGTTATGAAACTGCAAAGATATATTATAAATATTACGGATGGTACCCAATGTCAGCAACCTTGCACAAAATTTTAGCGCATTCTTTCCAAATTTTACAAGCTTGTGTTGTGCCCCTCTGATGTGCTGGAGAACACGCTTCTGAGGGAAGAAATAAAATTTACAAAAAGGATCGCATTGGTCACGCCCGAAAAGATTCTAGAGAGCATAATATAATGGATGTCTTTAACAGGGCCCTGGATTCTTCTGATCCTTTACTATACACTATATACCTTAAAACCGTGTGTCAAAGCAGAGGACTTTGCAGCTTCCGAAAGATGTTATTTCACTTTTGAAAATACCTGAAGCCCCCGAGTCCCAACTAACAATTACATCAAGTGCGGCTATAAATAGGGACATTCTGGATTCTGATGCGGAGGAGGAGTATTTATATCATTATAATATTGAGTTAGAAGTTGACGAAAATGAACTTTAATAATTTGTTGATAAACATAAGGCTTTTTTTTAAAAAATAATATTGTTTCTTTTTACTGATATATGTATGAATTTGTTAATTGAATTTAAATATAAACTGGATTCCACTATATAATAATTTTTAGCCACTGTTAGTCGCTGAATTATGTGCATATAATAATACGTACATACATTTGTATTATATGTTCCGAACCGAGTATTTGCGTTATTACTATTTTTGGGAGACATTATAAATAGGCTTATTGTGAATGATGCTCAATATCCACTCCACTCGCTTAGTTTGATAAAAATAGGAGGAATTAGTTGAGGATTAAAGTTGAACTGGACTTATCAAATCAAATTTTAAAGGGATCGGAGCCAAATTGTTGGTTTTTCTCGGCTTAAATATAAAATTGGATGAATCATATAGATGAAAGCTATATGTATATCTGAACCGAATCTTACCAAATTTTGTGGAAGTGATTTTATGCTTGTTATGAACATCGGAACGAAATTTGAAAGCTGTAGCTTCTTCCGTTCATTTGTTGCCTCAGAAACCTGCCATTGGGCCCAATGTGTATGGTAGAGAATTTTTTACAATTTGTGAATTTGTAAAAGGGTAGAACTGGAATTTTTAAATTTGAAATTCGGTATTGGATTTGAAATTCGGTATTAGATTAGCAATTGTTGTTTAGAGTGGAGGTTGGGAGGTGATTTTGAAAATTACTACTTATTTATACAAAAAGTACTTAATAGTACTATAATTGGTTTCTGGGGAACATATAAAGCTGGAAAAGTGAATTGCGATTGGGATATATGTTGAATATAAGGAAGTAAGTTTTGAAACGTTTAATTATGTGTACGAAATGTTTGGTAACATGTTGGTACCATGTGAAGTATCTTTTCAAAAAATTTTTTTTTTGTTTTTGTATGATCAATTGGAAACGTGGTCCAATGCGACAATTTTGTTAACTAGAAGGTTTTCACCCCCTGATAATAAAAATTGAAATGCATCAAAAAATTTACCGTTATATACGGTTGACACACACGTGCACATTAAGTAATTTTTTTTTTGTAAAATAGTTTTTTTCTAACCTTTCATGCCACAAGTTCCGAATTTCGGTTGGAAAATGTGGATAAAATCTTCAAAATACTCTAACCCCCATTATTATAAGTCTTCTTTTGTTATAGTTTGGATTTACCGAACAGATTTATAGCGTTCCGGTGAACTTAAAGTTAAAAGTGATGATAGAATTTCAAGGAGGTGCTTCTTAAAATTAACTTTTAATGTAAAAATTATATATTTAATGCCTCCAAATTGGTTTATTTTGCATTTTGAAATCCATCAGATAGTAAAAGAACACATATAATAATGGCCCTAAGTCTTCAAAATATCTCTTCTAATAAAAGTGGATTAAAGTAGACATTTTATATACCCTCAGCATTTATGCTAACGAGGGTATATACACTTTTATACGGGCAAAATGTGCCTCATCGAAATAATGGTTTCAGACACCAAGTATGTTTGGACGAAATGTGTTTCAGACAATTTGGAGTCGATTGAGCAATGCCTGTCTGTGTGTCGGTCTGTCTGTCTGGCTGGCTGGAGCGCACGATAACTCTCGAACGGATGAACCGATTCGGTTCAAATTTTGGCTTTCGTAATATTTTGCCCAAACTTAGTTTAAGTTCGAAGATAGGCTATATCGGTCCACTCCTTCCGGTACCTCCCACACAAAATTTCGGAAAAGTTCAGTTTAGGGCCATCTCTCAAATCGCTTTGATTTTTGTTTTAGCAGGTTGTATTCACTACCCCCAATACGACGGTACAAGTTTCATTAGGGGCAGGTCCATACTTCCTGAGAAAATAGCATGAAAGTTCCAAAAAAACCCTATGACACCATGTGAGGTGGATGATCTGCTGATTCGGTCCAATGTTTAGCCTTAATAATATTTGGTCCAAACATAGTTTAAGTTCGAAGATAAGCCATGTCGATCCACTCCTTCAGGTACCTCCCCCACAAAAGTTCAAAAATGTTCGGAAAAATTGTTCGTATGGTAAGTCTTGAAGGGTGTGACCGAATTGGTCCCTACTTTACACATCCTAATATATCTTCCTGATATAGATCAGGTTCTAATATGGACTATATTTGTCTACTCCATCCGGTACCTCCCACACAAAATTTCGGATAAGTTCACTTTAAGACCTGCTATCAAATCACTTTGATTTTTGTTGAAGCAACTTGCATTCGCTGCCTCAATTACGATGGTAAACGTTTTTTCAGGGTTAAGTCCATACTTCTTGAGCAAACATCCCGAAGGGTGTAAAAACCTTTCAAACTTTCATAATGTTCAATGTAGATCCATTCCTTTTAGTATCTCTTCCGCAAAACTTTTGATCTCTAATCATTATGAACAATTTTGTCGGTTCAAATTCCCAAAATTTTTAAAAACCCCTAAACACATAAGTTTTTTGGGAAGAAATTGTTTCAATATATACAGGCTGAGGGTATATCTCTGTCGGCTAAGCCGACTGATACTTTTTTTACTTGTTAAACTAAACTTTTATATCCTCTGAATATTCAAGGTCCAAATTTAAAGAAAATTGGACAATATAGATTTGTTCTATTATTAAAATACACTAAGTCGAGGGGTACCGTTATATGGGGATATATTCCGAAAATTTTAAGAACCTATTCGGGTTATTGGCGAAACCGTTGAAGCTATAACCTTGACTTGTGAATGTGCGTTATTGTTGTTGTGAAGGGGTGAGATAAAGTTTAGTGTTTAGAAATTCGTATTGGGAGGGAATGCTGTGTTGGTGAAGGAGTAAAAACAAGAAGTCAAGTCTGAAATTTGCAATATGAGTCGCTGTTGGTGTATGTCTGTGATATGAGGTCGTAGTTTTGGAAATTCGATATAAATAACATGTTGGTATTAAAAATAGGTTTTAGTACAACAGAATCAGCAGTGTTCACCACTTCCCTTTCCGCATACGAAGTAGCGGGCATTTGCGATATATATATATATATATATATATATCACAAAGTATATGGTAAAAACCAAAAATGAAAAATGAATGAAAATGTTGTGGAGGGTATAAAAACTTCTGCCCTGTCGAATTTAACCCCGTGCTGTTTCATTGAAAACGATTTAGTTTACACTCCTAAATATAAAACCTCAGTAATTCATAAAAAATACCTTTTAACTCCAGTTGGAATTTTCGGGACTTTACTGTATAAAAAACGCGGTCTTCGAGTTATTCCATTCACTGAAGTCAATGCTCACGGCGTCCCACTTACAAAGCTTAGAAATCTTATCTGTAATTATAAAGTTTTCAAAAATGGGACGGGATCGCGGAATTCTATTTCCAAAACAACCATTAATCATAGACGTCACAATTACTATTGTCTTGAATACCAATACTTTTAAGCTACTGTTTTTGACATTAAATGCGTTCCCGTACACCAAAAAAGTTGCAAAATGTTCACTTTTCTTTGAAATGGCTTCAGCAAAAAATTCATCCCAAAATAATGGGTTTTTATATTACTTTTTGGTATTCGTAACTACTTACAAAACCCCCTACTAACCCTTTATTTTAACAATTGCATGTCGCACTGAATTACTAGTTATCCTATGACCAACATAACCACTAGAATAACTAGTTATTTCATGGCCACTGGAAGTTGAAAAATAAGCTATAAGTTAAACAATTATATTTTCTATTTTCAGAACAGTTGGAGTGGAATTTGTTTTCAATTTCAACACACACACACACTTCATATTTATACCCTACACCACTATGTATTATAAGTTTGTTTTGGGAAAAATTCATGTAACACCGCGAAATATTCTTCGGATACCCCCAATGTGGTATACCAATCTTCATATCTCGGCGAGATAAAGCGATTTTGAGATGTGTGTCCGTCCGTCCGTGTGTCCGTCTGTCCATTATAAATTGTAATCAAACTCCAGGTCGCAGTTATGGACCGATCGTCACGAAATTTGGTATGGAGGTCGGTTTCACATCAGAATAGATCGCTATTTTAATTGGTGATGATCGTGAAATATTTAGCGGGTGAAATGGACCACAACTTTAGTGTGAAAATTTTTAATAAACAGTTTATATCTTTGTTCCTGAAAGACACATTCTTCCCTCGTGAGTTATATCCGGAAGACGATCTCTTGACCTTTCAATTGATGTCAATTATGTTGATGTACGTGATCAGATAACAGACTTACAGCCTAATATATCCAGTTTTTTGTTTGTAGGATAATCATAAACCCGCTAGAGGCTGCAATTATAGCTCAATAGTCACGAAATTTTGCACGAGGTAAGAATTTAGGTTGAAGAAAATGCCTATAATTTTGCATGATGATCTGATATTATTTAGCGGTTGACATACACCATTACTTTTGTATGAAAAATATACAAATTTTATTTTTGGTTCATATTTTCATTCATGGAGGGCATATACCGGCAAAGTAGCCTACATATGGAATAATAACCACTGACCTTTCCCCTGATGCAAATTGCAATAATGAGTCTTCTAGATAACGCACCTACTGCCTGATATATAATGTGTTTTGTGTAGAGAACCACAATTTCCTCCCATGCTACAAATTGTCTCTATCATGACAGAGAAATTTCAGTTCAGTTGTCAAATTGGATTTTTATACAAATATTGCAACATGGGGTCGCCTCACCACCTATTTTATACCTCAGGAGTTAGGGTAAAGGGGATACAAACAAAATACGACCAAATATGTGTCTCATCGAAATATTGGTTTTAGACCCCAAGTATATTTGGACGAAAATCGTTTCAGACAATTTGGAGTCTATTTAGCGCTGTCCGTTCATCTGTCTCTCTTAATGTCTAAATGGCTGGTGCGCACGATAACTCTCGAACGGATCTACCTATTAGAGCCAAATTTTATACAACGTATTATTTTGCCCAAACTTTGTTTAAGTTCGAATATAGGCTATGTCGGTCCACACCTCCCCCAAATAAGTTCAAAGTTGTTTTTGAAAAATTGTGTGAACGATAACTGGCGAACTGAGCAATCGATTTGCTCCAAACTTTCCATATATTATTACTCCTTCCAGATATAGATCGGATAAGACTATATCGGTCCTTAGGGTACCTCCCACACAGAATTCGGAAAAGGGAAATTTAAGAGTCCTCTTGAATCGTTTTGAATTTTCTTCAGCAGATTGTAACTTGCGCCGCAAATCCGCAAGTTAACTCTCAAGGGGATTTTCTGATTGGTCGAAAATTTACACATCGTATTATTTCATCTAGTCATGTGTCAGGTCGGAATATGGACTATATCGGTCCGTCCTTCGAGGATCTCCCACACAAATTTTGCGAAAAGCGCAGTTTGAGGACCCGTATCGGATCTATTTGATCATTATTTTCTTTTTTTGAAGAAGAAGAAGAATGCTCTTTTTACGGTCCCTTTCCCGGGGTTAGTCATACTTCCTGAGATTATAGTCCAGAAGTTCCATACTTGGCACTTCTTGAAATTTCTACCAGACTTAGATGAGGTTCCAATATGAACTCATTCGGTCCACTCCTACGGGTACCTCCCACACAAAATTTCGGATAAGTTCACATTAGGACCTGCTCTCGAATCGCTTTGATTTTTATTGCAACAACTTGTATTCACTGCCCTGCATACGAGGGTACAAGATTCATCAGGGGCAAGTCCATACTTCCTGAGAAAAATGCTGAAAGATCCCTACACCGTGTGTAGGGATTAGAGCGTAAGATAACTCTCGAACGGATCTGCCGATTGGGTCCAAAATTTGGCCTTTTTAATATTTTGTCCAAACATAGTTTAAATTCGAAGATAAGCCATATCCGTCCACTGCTTGAGGTACCTCCCCCACAAAAGTTAAACAATTTTGGAAAAAATGTGCACACGAAAACTCTTGAAGGGAGTGACCGATGTAATCCATACTTTGCACATCCTAATATATCTACCAGATATAGATTTGGTTCGAATATGGACTATATTTGTCTACTTCTTCTGGTACCTTTCACACAAAATTTCGGATAAGTTCACTTTAGGACCTGCTCTCGAATCACTTTGATTTTTGTTGAAGCGATTTTACGACGGTAAAGGTTTTTTCGGGGGCCAGTTCATATTTCTTGGGAAAACAGCCCAAAAGGTGTAAAAATCCCCAATGTCACCATATCTGGCTGTCGGAACTGGTCCAAACTTTAGATCTCCTAATATTTTGTCAAAATTTAGTTTAACTTCTAAAATGGTCACTTCACATTGCCTGAAGGTATACATATATCTGTCGGCAAAGCCGACTGAAACTTTTTTACTTATTTTTTTTATAAAGTACCCGGCCGGCGATGAGTCTTGAACACACAACCATCGGATTCGTAGTCAGACACACAAGCTCTGTGCCACCGTACTCATTGCTTAGTAATGAGTATATAAGTAGTTATTTTTTGTATACATTACCTTGTAATGGGTTACATAATGACTAACGGATCCAATTTTTTGCTGGGGCGCTGAATAGCTTTATCTTTAGAAACTTTTTACACGATAAATTTGGGCGAGCAGAAATGTGCAACATGTTTGCCGGCTTCTGATTGGCTGACACGCAGACTTTGACATTTGTTCCAGTTTTTATGACTTTTCAGCAATTTCTCCGTTCCCGGGCATTTTGGAAAAATGTGTAGTTGGACTTATTTTCGGCAGTTTGCTCTTTTGACATTTTTATCACTAAAAAAGTACTGGAACGAAGAAATTTTTAATAATTTTTCCTAATTACGCAATTGATTTTTTATACACTCAGCCTTTAGGCTTGAAAGGGTATATACCCAGCAAAAAAAGTACTCCCAAAATCATGGGTTTTGTAAGGAATTTTTGGCAGCCGTAACTACTCGCAAACCCCCTTTCTTCCCCATTATTTTTACAAGGGCACTCAGTTTGTAGTTATTTTATGACCACTAGAATAACTAGTTATTCTGTGGCCACTAGAAGTTGAAAAGTAAGTTGAAAAAAATTCTATTTTTAGAACAGTTGATGTAGAGATTTTTTTTAATTGCATCACACTTCTTACTTTTATTTTACTTTATTTTATTTCGCTCGCTGTGCGTGTTGAACACACAAACCCTCTGATTTCTAGCCAAAGGCACTACATGCTATGCCACGCACACGAACATTAAGGGTTGCTTAAGAACTTAAATGTGCAGTGCACATGTGCACCACGAACTGTTATTTTTTAATTAAAAAAAAACTCACGTGCCGACAGTGAGCGTTGAACACACAACCCTAGGATTTATCGTCGGGCACACACTCACTGTGCCATCGTCCTCATTGCATAGTGAGGAGCAAAGTAAGTAGGTTTGCCTTGTAATTTTTTTAAGAAGTATTCCATTTCTTTTCAGATTACTTGTAATGGGAAAAGAAGCTTGTTTACATTACTTTGTAATGGGTTACGTAATGACAAAAGTTCAAAATTTGTCTGTAAAATGGTGTAAACGATAACTCTCGAAGGGAGCAATCGATTTGGTCCATACTTTGCACATCGTATTATTCCTTTTAGATATAGATTGAATTAGAATATGGAGTATATTGGTCCTCTCTTTCGAGTACCTCCCACACACAGAAAATTCGGATAAAGTGAAGTTTAAGAGTTCCTCTCGGATCGTCTTTAATTTTTTAAGAAGGTTGTCCTTGCGACTCTCTTTATGACGGTACAATTTCTTTCTTGCGCAAGTCCATACTTCCTGAGATATTGGCTTAAAAGTTCCATGAAACCCTGACGGCACCAACCAAAATGGCAAATCCGCAAGACGATTCTCGTAGAAGTTTCTGATTGGTGCAGACTTTGCACATCATATTATTTCATCCAGTTTTGTATCAGGTTGGAATATGGACTATATCGGTCCACTTATTCGGGTACCTCCCACACAAAATTCGGATAAAGTGAAGTTTAAGAGCTCCTCTCGGATCGTTTTGAATTTTTTTTTCAGCAGGTTGTCCTTGCGACTCCCTTTATGACGGTATAATTTTTTTCATGTGCAAGTCCATACTTCCTGAGATATGAGCCTAAAAGCTCCAGGAAACCCTGACGGCACCAACCAAAATGGTAAATCAGCAAGATGATTCTCGCAGGGGTTTCTGATTGGTGCAGACTTTGCTCATCATATTATTTTATCCAGTCATGTATCAGGTTAGAATATGGGCTATATCGGTCCACTCCTTCGGGTACCTCCCACACAAAATTCGAAAAAAGTGAAGTTTAAGAGCTCCTCTCGCATCGTTTTGTTTCTTCTCTCTGTAGGTTGTTGTAGCGGCCTCATTTTCAACGGTACAATCTTTTTCCGAAGTAAGTCAATACTTCCTGATATAATGGTCCAAACACCAAAACCCTCCCGGCACATACTAAAATGGCTATTGTGCAATATAACTCTAAAACTTTTTCAAAAATTTCTTTCAAACTTAGTTTAATTTATTATTTCGAGTTTGGTTACTAAAAATGGTATATATCAATGATTTGGTATAGCCTCACATTACGGTACATAAAGATTTTAAAGCAAACTCGTGATACAAAATCAATATATTTTATATGCGGCATAATTATTGTGTTTGGTATTTTTTGGTCAGTGGCTGAGGTTATATCTCCGTCAGCACAGCTGACTGATACTTTCTTAGTTATTTTATGGAATTTCGGTTCAGCGGTAAAATTATCGGGTGGGGTTGATCACGCTGTCCCGCTTATTGAAGGCAATGTGTTTTTGTAGTTACGCTTACTAAAATTACGGATGTTATATGTAATTACACATTTTTTAAAAAATCGTGTTGACCGCGGAATTCTTCTTCCGAGACGACCATTCAGGTTTAGAATAGTAATTACCGTACTATTGCAACCAATTTTTAAACAATACGTTTTAAACATTTTGGATTTCGCGATTTCTTAAAACAAATCGTGGGGGAGGTAGCCCGGCCTCTCCACTTTTTTTATTTAGCGTATTCCATCAGGAACATAAGCCGTTTACATAGAATCTCCATCTCTGTCTATCTGATGCGATATATCTTAATTCATTAAAAGTTTTTCCGGTTTCTGTAAAAATTGTACGTCTCCACGTTTTCCTTGGCCTTCCGCGGCCTCTGTATCCTTGGGGATTCCATTCAAGAGTTGCGTGTGATATTTCGTTGTATGGTCTTCTCAGAGTATGCCCCAGCCAGCAGTATTTTCATCTTTTGATCTGCAGATTGATGTCTTCTTGTTCCGCTATTTCTAATAGGTTTTCATTCGATATGGTTCTAGGCCACCATATTCTGAGGATGTTTCGTAGGCATCTATTTGTGAAGGTTTGCAGTTTGCGTTTTATTTCTTCGTTTACAGTCCATGTTTCTGACCCGTAAAGTAATACGGATTTGATGCAGGCATTGTATATGTGTATCTTTGTTTTAGGTGATATGGCACTGGATTTCCATATATTCTTTAGGTTGAAATAAGCTACTCTCGCCTTAGCCACGCGAGATGATACGTCGTTAATTGCGCCTCCGTCGCTAGTTATGATGCTTCCAAGGTAGCTAAACTCACTGATATTTTGGATTGGGAGGTTGTTGAGATAGAATGCGGTTTGATTGGCATTCCCCTTTATGACCATAGATTTGGTCTTGTCTGCATTGATTCGGAGTCCGCATTCTGCAGCCCGCTTAGAAAGTTCATTGATTTTATGTTGCATGTTTTCTTTTGTCGTGGCTAGTAAAACAATGTCGTCTGCGTATTCTAGATCCTCGAGCTGTTGGTTAATTCTCCACTGGATGCCTCTGTTTTGATTGTTGGTGTATGCTAGTATTTCGTCCAAGGTACAGATGAAAAGTAGTGGTGAAAGCAAACATCCTTGTTTTACCCCGCTGTGTGTTGTAAAGGGATCGCTAGTTTTACCGAGGTGAGACACTCTCATTGTTGCGTCCGTGTATTGTGCTTTAATAAGATTAATTATTTTTGTTGGCACACCTTTTCTCTCTAGAGCTCTCCATATTACGACTCGGTTAATTGCGTCAAAGGCCTTTTCGAAATCGACAAATGTAAGGTACAAAGTTGAATTGAATTCATTGCATTGTTCGATTATTAATCTTAAGCTGTTGATCTGGTCTACGCAGGATCGGTTTGGTCGGAATCCAGCTTGTTCTTTTCGAAGGCATTGATCAAGTGGTTCAAGGATTCGGGTTAGGATTATTTTGTTGAACATTTTACATGCAGCAGGAGTTAACGCAATACCTCTCCAGTTACTGCAATTTTTTAAATCGCCTTTTTTTGGTATTTTTACAATGATGCTTTCTTTCCAATCTGTCGGTACATTCTCTGTAGTCCATATGTGTGTAAGCAGAGGTAAAATTATTTTAGCTACCGTCGAAAGATTAGTTTTATAAAATTCAGCTGGTAAATCGTCTATGCCTGCGGCTTTTCCGTTTTTCAGTTGAGTTATTGCAGTCGAAACTTCTATCAGTGTAGGGGGATTTATGTTTACGGTACCCACAGGGATTGGAGTAGTGTAATTTGAGCTTTGGTATGAATGAGATGGCTGATCTGATTGACACGTGTGATTTAAAACTTCTTCAAAATGTTCTTTCCACCTATTAAGTTGCTCTTCGTCGGTCGTTAGAATATTTCCGTGTTTATCTTTGAAGGGTATTCTCGTATTTGTCTTCTTTCCCGAAAGTTTTCTTATTACTTCGAAAACAGTTTTGAGGTCACCACGCTGGGCTGCTGTTTCGGCGTCGCTAGCCATAGTATTGATGAAGCTTCGTTTGTCATGTCTTGCTCTTCTTTTTACATCCTTGATTAGCTGAGAGAGCTTTGTTTGGAGTTCAGCTTTTCGTACAGGGTTATTTTCTTGCATCGTATCTTCCCTTGCTTTGCGTCGTTCTTCTACCAAGGTCCAAAATTCAGGAGGTAGCCATTCCTTGTTTTCCTTTTGTGCAATGCCAACGATGACTTTTGCTGTCTCTTTGAACGAGTTTTTAATTTTGTTCCATTCTTCGTCCACGTTTGAATTTGTGGGAAGAGGTATTGATGGGATGTTATATTTAGTGTTAATGCTGTTTATGAAACGCTCTTTAACTCCATCCGATTCTAATTTGAGTCGGTTATAGAAGTGGCGTTTAGGCTTAACTAAATTATCGTTTCTTCTATATTTTTTAAGTGTGAGTTTGAGCTCGGCGATTAAAAGATAATGATCGGATGCGATGTCTGCGCTCCGTAGCACTCTCACGTCTTGCATCAATTTAAATCGCTTCTTGCTGATACAGAAATGATCTATCTGGCTTTGGGTAGAGAATCGTGGATCACGTGACTGCCAAGTAATTTTATGGTGAATTTTATGGGGGAAGTATGATCCTCCGACTACAAGATCGTAATTTGAACACGTTTCCAGTAAAAGTTCTCCGTTTTCGTTTTTCTCTCCAGGGCTTTGCTTTCCCATGACTTTTTCGAACCCGGTGTTATCGCATCCAATGCGTGCGTTCATGTCGCCCATTAAAATAAGGATGTCGTCTTTGTCGACACTAGTCAAGGTGCGATTTAATTCGTCGTAGAACTTTTCCTTAGTTTCTAGCTCAGTTACCTCAGTTGGCGCGTAACATTGTACTATTGTGATTTTACCTATGCTGCTTTTAAGTTGTGCTCTTATAATTCGTTCGGAGATTGCTGACCAGGAGATTAGGGAGTTCCGAAATTTCCTGTTTATAAATATTCCAACTCCGTGGGTATGCGGACTTCCTTCATTCCGACCGGAGTATAAAATGCGGTCGCCTTTAGAGTTTGTGAAATCACCGCTGCCGTTCCATCTCATTTCACTTATGCCTATTATTGCGATGTTGAGTCGGGTGCATTCTGCTGATAGCTGGGCTAGTTTTCCAGTTTGATATAACGAGTTAACGTTCCATGTAGCAAATCTTATCCGTGGGCATGCGAGTGTCGTCATCAGGGTATCGGTTTGTTTCGTTTTTCTGGTTTTCGTTTGATTGTTTGTAATCTGTAGAATTCAGCTGCAATGGGTGATTGGCCTAGTGCTGCCTAGTTTGGTGGTAGGGCTGCTACCTTGAATAGAAGTAATTTGATTTGGGAGGTGTGGCCTCCAAACTTGCCAACGACTCCTTAATTTTGTGGTGTCGACCATTTCCTGCTGAGCACCGGTTGTTTGAAGGTTATTCCGCCTATGTTCGGTCGCCATTTCCCCATCTGTGGCAACGGGAGCCGCCGCGTGAAGCCTGGGGTTGACATTTGCTTTGGAGAGGCTGTGTTTGACGCATCACAAAGCCTCGGCCCCCGCCTCTCCACTTAGCTCTATTAAAAATAGCTTACGACCTATTCTCAGACCTGAAAACTTCACATACAAAATTTCATCAAATTCGTCTTAGCCGTTTCGGAGGATTATTATTTCCAACATCATGGCAGTCTCGAAGAATTTTATATATACATAGATAATACTGATAAATATCCACATTACCACTGTGAATTGTAACGGCTGTTATAAAAAAATAAATATTCGTGTAACTGACAAACCACATAAACTGCATGTCTGTACGTTCAATAACTATGTTATTGGCGTTAAGGCGATTAAAATTGGACAACAACAATAAAAAACACATATTCGCATACAACCACATAAAAAACCAAGACATTCAACAAATGGCCAACAAAATGGTAAACAAAAACTAAAAAAATGAAATCATTCGCGTAACACTAAAATAAAAAAATAAATAAAAACAAAACAAGTAAAAAGTCGTTAAGTTCGGCCAGGCCGAATTTTTTTATCCCTCCACCATAAAATAGTCTTAATTAGAATGGAATAATTAGGGTCCTTTCACAATTTTAGGTGGAACAACTTTTCGACAATGGATAGATTCCTACTGCCTCCCAATATTGCTTAAATTACACTGTGCACACAAATGTTGGGGCAGATGCGCCGTGAGTCGATCTTCCGCGTTAAGGCGTGATGAAGTTTTTGCAAGAGACCCTGTAAGCCATCATGAATTAGCATTATATCTTTGTTTGTTGTTTTTGTAGAGCACTTAAGCAACAGTGAAAAAAGATATAACGCTAATTCCTGATGGCCCACAGGGTCTCTAACAAAAATTTCATCACGCCATAACGCGGAAGTTCGACTCACGGTGCATCTGTCCTTCGGGGTTTATAATATACTCACCAAGGCCTTTCTTCCCCAAGAGGAATTTTCCGTGCCTTAGACTTTCACCTCAATTTTGTTGCACAGTGTTATCTAATCTAATCTAAAAAATGGGTTCAGCTAGGTGAAAGGGGCTATATCAAAGAGTCAACCGATCTTTAAATTTTTTGCGGGAAAAGTTTTATAGCTACAGGGAACTTCAAGAGTCAAATTGAGGGTAGTTTCATCAAAACAATGTAGACCCTCAAAAATGGACCCATGTTGACGAATTTTAGTGAAGAAATTTCGTGACCACTGAAAATTCCCGAAAACCGGCAGGTACAGTTATATGGGTGGTATACCAAAACCTGGACCTATGTATATTGACGATTATTTTTGAATAGACAAAATTGTAGCTAAAATTCTCAAATACCGATCATTACAGCTATTTCGGTTAAAAACTGTAGCTAAAATTCTCAAAATACCGAAAATTGGGAGGTACCGCTATATGGGGGCTATACCAAAACATGGACCTATGTTGACGATGTTTGGTAGAGATGTTTCATGGCCACTGAGAACCTCAAATGTCAACTTGCAGATAGTTCGGTTAAAAATTGTGGCTAAAATTCTCAAAATACCGAAAATCGGGAGGTACCGTTATATGGGGACTATACCAAAACATGGACCTATGCCCATATCCTTTGGGATATAAGTTTGTTGATCACTCGGAACCCTAAGTGCCAAATTATAGCTAGTACGGTCTGCAAATGTGGCGAATAACGTCAAAATACCTCAAATCCGGAGGTACCGTTATATGGGGGCTATACCAAAGAGTGGACCGATATAGCCCATCTTCGAACTTGACCTGCCTATGGAAAAAAGACCCTCGGGTGCAAAATTTCAGCACTCTGTCTCAATTATTGCGGACGCTAGAGTTATTACAACAGACGGACAGACGGACAGACAGACGGACAGACGGACATGGCTAGATCGTCTTAGAATTTTATCCTGATCAAGAATATATATACTTTATAGGGTCGCAAATGATTAGTTCCATGTGTTACAAACGGAATGACAAACTTAATTTACCCTCCATACTATGGTGGAGGGTATAAAAACAACATAAGTACCAATAAATGAAATAAACAGAATAAACGAAAAAACGAAAAAACGACAACAACAAAAGAAAAACAAACTAACATTGTGCAAGTGTGTCCCTATTCCGGAACGCATCCTCATCGCTAACCCCCTACAATAACAAAACTAGAAGAAAAACCAAAAATCAAAAACAAAACGAAGCTAAGTAAAGGAAACCCACAAAATAGTGGCTCATAAAAAGTGGAAAATTGTTAATTTAGTTAGTGTTGGGTGGAAAGCGTATTGTCACACACAAGACGACATTTGTCGTTCGTTCGGTCGGTCGATTTGATAGAAAACACACAATGGAAAATGATTATTATCATAAAATTGTGATTTCGTTGGGAGTTTTCGTGAAAGATTCCAATGTGTCTGTCTTAAGTTTTTGAGAGCAATGACCTGTGGCATTTCTTTAGTATTAGTTAAAGGATAGTGATGGTATCCTTTAGCGAAAATAAAAATAATTAAATAATTAACACACCATTCTGTTTGCTCATAAATTTTATGTTTTTTGTACTTTAGCTGTAGCTAAATAAATTAAGTGAAACGTGTTTTTATTAGAGAATTTCAAAAAACGTGTTTGGAATGAAAATTTATTATTAATGAAAAAAAAATCAAAAAATAACAAACCTCATTGATTTGAAAGTGATACCAAAATTTCGTTGGGATAGAACAAAATAATTAATTAATTTAAATTCAAAACACAAACGGATTTACACCATGGCTTGGAAATTTCGAAAAACAAAAATACAAGGATTACAAAGTAAGTAAAAGTTGAAATTTAAGAAAATACAATAACTACGTTCGCTAGATTAATACTTTCGTTGATATTTCTATGGACAAATTAATACTTTATAATCAGTGCATATTGTTATAATGAATAAAAAATATAATTATCTAAAAATATTGCAATGATGGCCCGTGAAACAATATTCAATCAACCTCCATATTTATACAAAAATTTTAAATACTTAAAAATAACGAAGGTACTATATACACTTTGACATACTTAGACCCCAAGTATGTTCGGAAAATTTCCGTTTTAGACCATTTGGAGTCGGTTTGGTTCAGTCTGTCGCCTGTCTGTTTGGTTGGATGATAACTCTCGAGTGGATCAACCGATTTAGTCTAAAATTTCTTAATCGTAATATTTCTTTCAGGGATAGGTGAAGTTCGAATATAGACTATATCAGTCCAGGGGCTGGATTCGTATTCTATGAAAATTTGAAATGAAAAATATTTTCTTTATAATTTTTTTCATTTGACATTTATTTCCTTTATTTTTCGTTTCATATTTTCATAGAACAAGAATCCAGCCCCAGGTCTTCAGTTACCTCTCACATAAAATTTCAAAATTGTTCACACAAGTAAAGTTTAGGAACATGTATCGGATGGGTTTGAAATTATTCGCAGTATCCCAGAAAAAATACTCATTACAAAACCCCCTACTAAACCATTCCCAGCAAAATGTTCGATGCCAAAGATGACATTCAATCATGGGTGCAAGTGATCTAGCATGTCATCTTTTTAGCATCTTCATCGATGAATTTTATATGAGCGTGGACCCCAAAAGATGACGTTTTTTTCTGGATCCTAAGCATGTCATTTTAACCAATGCGTTGACATGTCATTTCCACCAATGCTTTGGCATGTCATTTCCACCAATGATTTGACATGTCATTTTCACCAATGCTTTGACACGTCATTTTCACCCATGCTTTGACATGTCATTTTAACCAATGCTTTGGCATGTCATTTTCACCAACCCCTTGGCATGAAATTTGCATGTCTTGTTTGGAAAATGCAAATGCTGTATTGAAATATGGTTTTCATGAAAAACAAAGCTCTTTATTAATTCAAACGAATTCATGAAATAGCTACAATTAATTTATCAGTTTAGTTTTTCAAAAGTTTACATCCAAAATTGCAATGTAATCACCACCGCTGCAACGCAAAAGATTGCTTCCTCCGTTCTCCGCAACTGATATTCTTTCATCTTACAAAAGGTTTTTTCAATTATCTTCCCATCACCAGTTCAGATTTCAACATGGATTCCAAATGCACTCCTTTAAGTATTTTTATTTCGTAAATTACTTTTATTTTATAATTTTGTTATTTTATAACAACATTTTGGTAATTTATACTCTTTTGTTTAGTGACGGAAATATGTAGGGATCTACAACCCGGCTTGCTTTAGGGATCTCTAAGAACAAAATGTAACGAACGGGGAGGAGAGACTTTTTATGGAAAATACCATTTATGCTTAATTAATTTATTTTTAATTGTTTATTTCCAAAAGTAGTTTCTTCTTTATTTTCAGATTCTTGTACCTTTTCGTTTCGGACTTTTTTTTCAAATTCCAAGAAGCGAGACTTGATTGATTTCATTCTATGTCAGATTTAGAACAGACAAGGGAACTTTTAAAATAGCAATGTGTGCAGTCCGATTCTATTTTTAGCTCGATGGTTGGGACTTCATATAATACCAATTGTTTAGAAGTTTTAGTTGTTTGATATGCAGGAAATGTAAGACAACATCACGACGACAGTTCTAACAACTTTAGTCTGTTCCAGAAACTGCAAGAATCTACTTATTTTTACTACGATAACAATTTTTCCTTTATGTTATCGGAAAAAATAGTAAAAATTAGTAGATTTTTGCAGTACTGGAACATACCAAAATGAAAATAAACAGGTGTGTAAATAAAAACACAAACATCATCTCTATTGGATCGATGGAATGGGTACAAATGCTGATGAAAAGATCGGATCTTTCACGACTTCCTTTGCATTGGTTCAAATCCTAATGAAAAGATCAGATCTTTCACGACTTCCTTTGAACCAATGCAAAAGATGACATGAAATCACGTCATCGCAAAGAACCCCTTCCGTCAAATTTTGCTGGGTTATTTTTACAAGGGCATGTCGCGCGAAATGAGTAGTTATTTTTGGCCACTTAAATAAGTAGTTAAATGAGTAGTCACGACTAGTTGTTTAATTAATTATTTAAGTGGTCAAAAAATAAATACTTATTTCGCGCGACATGCCCTTGTAAAAATAATGGGTTAATAATAATGATTCAGAAATCAATTTTCCTGGCGAAAACGTCCATTTTTTCCGTCACCGATTTTAATATCTATATAGTATTAATCATATTGAAACAAAGGAAACCAAACAAATAAGTCAAAATATTGGAAGGTGTGGGTGTAGCGTGATCCCTAAAACGACAATTTTCCCAGATTATAATACATAATTTTTGAAAATTTCGGCAGAGAGAAATTGCTATTTCTTGTAATTTTTTGTTATTTTTCCTAAGTCCCAATTTACATTAGGCGAGTTTACTTGCGGCAATTGTCAGTTTGTAGGTGAGAGAGGGTGTTGAGAGGCAAAGGGTTACCATATGCCTCACCTCTCTCTCCTACAAAATGACAATTGCCGCAAGTAAACTCGCGCAAAGTAAATCGGGACTAAGGAATTTTATTTATTGAAATTTTAATAGACTAAAGGCCTGCGTACATAAGCTGCCTTGCCGGCTTACCTTGCTTACTTCTGATAAAAGAATAAAAAAGAAAAGGGCAACCCAATTCGAAATTTCCTCGGCCTTCTTTATTCTTTTATTTTTATTATGTCAAAAATGAAGCAGGAAAGCAAGGCAATCAGGCAGAGCAGCTTATGTACACAGGCCTTAAAACTTTAAGGAAACAATATGGAAAAAAGTTTCCTATGGCTGAAAGTGTCCTCTTTCAGTTCATATATACTATTAACATTTTTTTAAATACTAGCAGACCCCGGTCCTCGTTGCTGGCCCGTCATAATAGTTATAATGACAACTTTTTATGGACTTTATGCTTAACAGCTCAAAATTCGACCATTGATGCAGCTTAGAATTTATTATCGTCCCTGTCCCCTGTCTTTATCCTAAAGCGCTTTTATATGTTTTAGTTTATCATGGCTGATAGACCGTTGAACATCACCATTAAAAGAAATTTGTAAATATATCGTTTTTGTTGATCGGGGGCGCAACCACCGTTGTATCGAAAATTAATTTGCAAACCGATGCACTCATAAGTTTAGCAAATATAGCGATTATAAAAAAATAGTCGCCTAAAATTCATCTTCAAATATATAGCATTTTGGACCACGGTAAGAAATATCTTACCATTTTCCGAAAATTGTTTGAAATTAGGTTCAGTAGTTTTGGAAAAATAATGTATTGAAAAGAGTGGGCGTTGTCATCAGATTTCAAGATATAACATATTTAAAAAAATGGGCGTGGTCCGGTATTTTTGGCTCCAAATATACACCTAGGGTACACACAACCCCATTGACTCCCAAAATTTGTGCTGATACCGATATAAATATAAGTTGGGCTTATACATATAGTGTTTAAAAGAAAGGCGTGGGGAAGGTAACCCATATCATTCGAAAGTCATAACCAGGGTTTCGGAGTCGGAGTCGGAGTCTACGAGTGGGAGTCGAGCAATTTTGCTGGAGTCGGAGTCTGAGTGGAAAAAATAACTCGACTCCGACTCCGGGCAATTTTTTCTACAATATAAAAATATAACATTAAATTCGGGACACGAATTTTTTTCAAAAATCATTATTTATTTTAAAAGAGAGATAAAAAACAAACGTCTTTTATATAACAAAAACGTCTTTTATATAAGCACTACAAGTCTTCTGTCAGAAGATTTGGTCTTCTAACAAAAATCTACTGATCTTCTAATCTTGTCTTTTGTGAGATGTCATCTTTGTCTTCTATTAAAGGATCTGTTGGACTGCTGTGAAGGACATTGTGGTAGCTATGGGAAATCTTACTGATTACACTGTGACATAAAATGGAAGTCAAGGTCTAGGGGTAGAAAATTGATGTTGGGAATGAAAGCCCCTATTGATATTGATCCCACAAAAATATATGCTGATCGGTTTTCATTTCTGTCCACCATTTCCCAAAAATCTAATATTTTTTACAAAATCGATCAATGAATGACAACATTTTGATAACCTTGTTTTTACAAAATCGATCAATGAATGACAAGATTTTGATGTCCTTTTTAAGCCCACACAAAATTTTTGACAATCGGATTATTAGTTTTCGAGCTAGAGTTGTCACCGCAAAGCGCTTCAATAAGAAAGGGGTTTCGTGGACTGCCATTTGCACAAAACTTCTTAATATTCAGAAAGCAGATTAAATTATGCTCTTTCAGATGAAGGGAAAATCTATCACAAAAGTTTCGTAGTTTTCTAGGAAAAATATCATGAAAAGGGTTTTTATTGGGATTTTTAACTGGGCGTCACCTCTTAAGGCTCTCGAAGAACTCTAAACTGTTGGCTTATATCCATTTTAAAACCTGGTCATGAATTGCTTATAATTTTTACTGCATGTAGTCCTTATGATTTGTATTGCCCCTTCATTTTCACATAGTCTTGTGCCAGACTATGAAAATTTTTTGAGCTTATGGGTAAGAAGGCAAAAGGGGATATCCTTCCCATCCTCTATCTCCTAAAAGTTAAAAAATGTTTATGTTATATTTTCAATGTCTTGTAAAAGAGATATTTTCTCACGAAGAAAAGTTCCTCCTCTTCCTCTCGTGCAAAAAACCTACAAAACTGACAAATAATTTCTGTATTTTGTTGCTATTTTCCAATGTATGATTCAATAGAAACAATATAGATATAAATTTTACTTCGTATTTATGTTCTGTAGTTCAATATTATATTCGAACGAACAACAGATTAGCCTATATGGACCCAAATAAACAAAAAAGTAAAAAATTTGTGCACATTTTATTAATTTTTAGCGGTATAGGAATTTACTCTCGGAGTCGACCGGTCTGGAGTCGGAGTCGACCCGTCTGGAGTCGGAGTCGACCCAAAAATGCCTCGACTCCGAAACCCTGGTCATAACAACGGAAAACATTGCGCTTTTGCTGCAAATTTGATGTAAATCGGTTCAGTAGTATTGGAGATATAACATTTAAAAAACAGGCGTAGTCAGGTCTTTAGGCCCCAATGAAATACTACATTGTTGATTAATCCGTAAATTTTTAAACCGATAAAAACGTAATTTTTGCAAATATAGCGTTTTTTTAATTATCGCATAGGAGAGGTACCCCCGCCCCTCTGGTTTCGCTGACAATTTTAGGAAAATCTGTTCAGTAGTTTTTGCAGAAAAACTTTAAATTGAAATGAAAATTGACAAAAAGTGGGTGCGGTAAAATTTTGTTTCTATAAAAACCTAAGTTGGTTTACGACGGCATTTGATTTTATTCATAAACGATATGGCGTTTTTATACCCTACACCACACTGTGGTAAGGGGTATTATGTCTTTGTGCATTTGTATGTAACATACAAAAGGAAACGAAATGGACCCATAGTTCCTTTTAGGGATATACATATATAATCACTTTCTGAGTCGATTTATGCATGTCCGTCCGTCCGTCCATCTGTCCATGTATTTTTGTTCGCAACGTACAGGTCGCATTTTTTGTCCGATTTAGCTGAAAATTAGGGACTGCAATTTTTTTAGCCATAGGAAGAACGCTATTGCTTTTGGTGAAAATCGGTTCTGATTTGGATATAGCTCCCATATACACTTTCGCCCGATTTCACGTATTTTCTGCACCAAATACGCTATATACGTCCAATTTGATGAAATTTTGAATGTGTGATTGAATTCGGTCTACAAATAAGTGTGCCAAATTATATCGAAATCGGATCAGATTTGGATATAGCTCCCATATATATTTTCGGCCGATTTCACGTATTTTCTGGACCACACACGCTATATATGTCCGATTTCGGTGAAATTTGGAATGTGTGACTGAATTCGGTCTAGAAATAAATGTGCCAAATTATATCGAAATCGGTTCAGATTTGGATATAGCTCCCATATATATTTTCGGCCGATTTCGCGTATTTGCTGCACCAAACACGCTATATAAGTCCGATTTCAATGCTATTTGGAATGTGTGACTGAATTCGGTCTGGAAATAAATATGCCAAATTATATCAAAATCGGTTAAGATCTGGATAAAGCCACTTCGAAATTCAAGAAAATATGTATCCTATTTCTACCGGAGGCCATCCCTGTACATTCCCTGAAAATGACAGGAAAATCAGTTCAGTAGTTTTTAGATGTAACATATTTTAAATAGTGGGCGTGGTCAAGTCTTAGGGTCCCAAAAAAGTAAGTAAGGTCGGAGACATAACCACAATTGTCTCGAAAATTAATTTCCAAACCTATACATTCGTAATTATTTTAAATATAGCATTTTTAAAAAATAGGGTATAGGGGAAGTATCCTGCATAAAACCGCAGTAACGAACATTTCAAAAAAAGAATTATCCAAATAGATCCAGGCATTCCCAACTGTTGGCATTACCAACTAACTACATTTGATTTTTATACCCTACACCACTATGTAGGGAGGGTATTATAAGTTAGTTTTGGCCAAAAAGTTTGTAACGAATCGATATAATGGTCGTAGACCCATACATATATATACCAAAATGAATGTCTCGACGAGCTGAGTCGATCTGGCTATCTATACCTTGTAATCACGCTACAGGTCGCAATTTTAATCCGATCGTCACCAAATTTTGGGTGTTGATGAAGGTCCCGGAGGGGAAGAAGCCTGTTGATTTTGGTAATGGTCGGATAATATTCAGAGTCGGAATGGGCAAAAAAATTATTTGGGGAAAAAGTCAACATTGTATTTCAAAGCGAGTATCTCCGCTTCTATATGGGGTATATCAAAAGCAAAACTTGCTAATGAAAGTAGAAAATACCACCTTTGCAACGATGTAACGTAGGTTGTCGTATGTGGTCAAAGAACTAAGATATCGCAATAGCCGCTAATAGAACACAACTTTTCATTTTTGCGATTTTACTAATAATGACGAATATCACAGCTTTGGTTTGGGACCTTCCAAAAGCAAAGTCTGACTATGAAAGTAGAAAATCCCATCTTAAAACTGATGTAAAGCAGGTTGGCGTAGGTGGCCAAATAACGGAGATATCGCTATAGTTGGTTATACATCCCATATTTTAATTTTTTGTAATCACGCTACACGTCTCAATTTTGATTGGATCGTCACGAAATTTTAGGTGTTAATGGGGTTCCCACAGAGGAAAAACCTATTGATTTTCTTAATGGTCGGATATTATTCAGGGATCGAAATGTGGAAAAACTTATTTTGAGAAAAGGCCATCGTTTTATTTCAAAGCGAATATCTCTTCGGTAAGAGGTATATAGAAAGCAAAACCTGGCAAGAAAAGTAAAAACAAATCACCTTTACAACAATGGGAAGTAGGTTGTCATAGGTGGTCCAACAACAGAGATATCGCAATAGTCGATAATGCATCCCTTTTTCCATTTTTTGTGCAATCACACTACAGGTCGGAATTGTGATCGGATCCTCACTAAATTTTGGGGGTTGATGGGGGTCTCACAGAGAAAGAAGCCTATTGATGGTTGGCGTACATCCCATTTTTTCATTTTTTATTTGAGTTGCGTTTGCACTTAAATGCGTTTCAACAAAATTTACCTGTTTTAATGAAGACATTAAGAGCAAATTATTCTATCCCAATTTTAATATTTTGAATTTTACCAGGCAAAAGCTTATGCACTGGGGTAGTGGTGTAGGGACTATAGCCTTGGCTCACTTGTTTTTATTTATTTTCTAAGGCTTTGTACGGACTCTGAACAGGATGATTTAGATTTACTTTAATATTTGTTTATTATTTCTTGATTTTCCGCTTAAATAATAATAAATTTAGTAAATATTTATGCATAAATTTTCTCATAATAACAAATAAGAGATTTTTAAATATGTTTTCTTTGTATGAGAATAAAAACCGCTATAACGCGAACAGACTTGAAACCAAAATTTTTTCCTTAAGCTCTGTACCAATAATTGTAGATGTGCACTAGGGTTATGACTTTTTTACAACCTCATATCCCTGTATCATAGCCTGATGAGTTTTGCCATAAGATTACATAAAATCATAATTATGAGGTGATTCGGTGAAAAAACATCACGCACAAAATGATTTTAAAATTTGAATTTATCAAAATTATGGACAATTTTTTGAAGTCACTGTAAGCAGATATACAAATGAAAATAATCTTTAGAGTCACATGAGATAATTAAACTGACATAACATTTATTTCTCACTAATTTGCTTCAAATCTGAGAATCGTAAATCGTAAAACGCTTTTATTTAAAGATATAATTACAAAAAAAAAAAAACAAAAAATTTACTTTCAAAGGCAGCGCTAAGCGTTTGTCATGAAAGCACAACTAAATGGGAAAATCCCCATTGTTGTTGTAAAAAACAAAACAAAATGCATTTGAAAGAAGAAAAGTTCGAGGACATCGAAGCCGCTCCACATCCGATATGTCTGAGGAGACTTTACCAAAGTCGAAACATGCATGTCACATAGTGGTGGGTGTGTGGGTTCGAATCGTCGTCGGCTTCCTTTTTCACTTGCATTATTCATTGATCATCAAGCTCGATTCCAATGAGAAATTCATTAAAAATTAAAAAATTAAAAATTTTTTCAAAGTGGTTTGTGCATGAGCTTTTTCAATATTTGAATGAAATAAACATTATTATAGGTTTTAGTAGGCTTATATTTATTCATTCGTGCAACAAAAAATAATTTTTGAAAAAATTTTTTTTTTTAATTTCAAAAAATTATATTTTTAAAATCGATTTGTGCGTGAACTTTTTTTTATATTTCAATGGAATAAACGATAGCGTAGTGATTATTAGGCAAAAGTTCATTCATCCCTGCTACAGGAAATCATTTTTGAGACGCAAAAAAAATTATTTTTTTTTTCAAATGGAATTGCAAAGGAATTTTGGTTTTTACCATATACCCCAAGACTGTTTGGACGAAATCCGTTTCAGACAATTTGGAGTCGACTTAGCAATGTCTGTTTGGCTGGTGCGCACGATATCTCTCGAACGGATCAACCGATTTGGTCCAAAATTTGGCTTTCGTAATATTTGGTCCAAACTTAGTTTAAGTTCGAAGATAGGTTATATCGGTCCACTCTTTCCGATACCTCCCCCACAAAAGTTCGAAAATGTTCGGAAATTTTGTGCGCACGATAACTCTTTAAGGGAGTAACTGATTTGGTCTATACTTTGCACATCGTAGAATTTCTACCAGACTTAGATGAGGTTCCAAAATTGACTCAATCGGTCCACTCTTTCGGGTACCTTGCTCACAAAAGTTCGGATAAATTTAGGACCTGCTCTCGAATCGCTTTGATTTTTGTTGTGACAACTTGTATTCAATGCCCTCCATACGACGGTATAAGTTACATCAGGAACAAGTCCATACTTCCTGAGAAAATAGCCTGAAAGTTGCAATAAAAACCTATGATACCGTGTGTAGTGGTGGGAGCGCAGGATAACTCTCGAACGTATTTGCCGATTTGGTCCAAAATGTGGCTTCGTAATATTTTGTCAAAACATAGTTTAAGTTCGAATATAAGCCATATCGATTCAATCCTTCAGGTACCTCCCCCACAAAAGTTCAAAAATGTTCCGAAAAATTGTGCGCACGATAACTCTTGAAGAAAAGGACCGATTTGGTCCATACTATACGCATCCTAGATATACCAGATATAGTTCAGGTTTGAATATGGACTATATTTGCCCATTCATTTGGGTACCTCCCACACAAAATTTCGGAAAAGTTCACTTTAAGACCTGCTCTTGACTAACTTTGATTTCTTTTGAAGCAACTTGCAATCGCTGTCTCAATTACAACGGTAAAAGTTTTTCCAGTGGCAAGTCCATAATTCTTGGGAAAACAGCCCGAAAGTTGTAAAATACCCCTATGACACCCTATGTAATAGCTTGCCTTCGTCATATTTTGTTAAAACTTAGTTTATCTTCTAAAATGGCCCATATCGGTCCTCTCCTTAGGATACCGCCCCCGCAAAAGTTCAACATTTGTGTCCAAGTGCAGTTTAGGGTCTGTTCGGAGATCCGTTGGAAATTTATACCGATGATGTTCTTGTGGTCCTGTTTACAACCATATTATGTTTTCCGTGGACAAGTCCATGCTTCCTGGCATACTGGTCCAACAGGTGAACGATAACCCACTGAAATGACTAGTGGGCGCAATATCAATCGAAAAGATATGACTCTCAGAATAAGATCATCTTCCGTAATGCACTATACCGGTACATTCCCTTCTCCTCAAAATTTTTGAACTTTAATCCTAATTCACAAGTTCAAATGTCCAAAATTCTGAAAAGATCCTAAATACATTCGATCTTTCCTTAGATGAAAGTTCCAATTCACATAGGATGAGTGTATATCTCTGTCGACAAAGCCGACTTATACTTTTTTATTTGTTTACAAAAATATAACACCAGTAGTAGTGCGATCCTGTAACTATTTAACGACACAATTAATACAGTTATCGATAATTGGACATTTTTATGTGCTTATAATTTTGATAATAAACGAATTTTGTTAGTAAGTTACCGACCAAAATAAAGTTGTCGCTAACTCCTACCGATACCGCATGTGTTGTTAACTTTTATTTCAACTTTTCATTCATAATTTTGCGTTTGAATTTGATAGCTTTTTGTCGCTAACGACAAAAAAAGTTACAGAATCCCACTACAGGAAATTTATTTGTTTTGAAGCTTGGTTGTGAAATTTAATTTTACGTATTGTTTTTGTTGACCCTATTCTCTTAAAGTTGATATTTGTGGGGAAACATCCAATATATTCATAAAAATTAGAAATTCACCCTTTGTAAATGATGTTGTGTATATACACAAATTTGAGCAAATTTTTTACTGACAGTTTTTATGTTTACAGATTTCTTTTCTACAGATACTTCCTTTAAAATTTAGTGCGGCACACTTTTTTATCTGACATTCATATGAAAAAATGGCGGTTTATGGGAGATTTTGGCCGAAATTAACAAAAAAGAACCCATCATAAAAGTTCTTGTGGGTATACACAAATTATTGTTTTCATTTTCTTAAAATCCATTACGTTTATGTATATAGATTATTTTAAGATTGAAATTTTATGTAGAATATTTCATTCTTTGACGCCATAAGTCTAGCATAAAATAATTGCAAGCAAAAAATTCAACAACAAATTTTTACTAAAATTGATTTCGATATTTCACTAGTAAATATTATATATACAGATTTCATGTCTTCTGGAACTTATATTAAAATTTTATGTAGAATATTTTTGTCTTTGGTACTTTCTTCCTTAAAAGATGTTTTGTTAGACAATCTAGAGCCAATACGGAAAAAGTGCGTATTTAATTATTTTATTTTTTACATTTTCTACCCTTAGTTTACATTTTTCAGCTTTGGTGTATTCAGAGGCATATAGTAAAATTTTCTGGCACATATTTTTGTGGAATATATGAACCCGCTGTGACCCACTCTTAAAGATGTTTTACACACCTAAAAAAAAAGGGACCAAAAAGACCTCTTTAGCGAGACGTTATAGGGTTAACATATTCCACAAAAATATTCCTCAGAGCATTCTCAGTAATATTGACAAAACACTATATACCAAAAATGCTAGGATTATTAGTAATCTTACTCCAAAACAGTCCAAAGAGAGAGGTACTGGACCCCCTATTTAGGTTACCTCCCGACGTAAACTTTCAAAATCCCAATACACATGTTTTCTATTTTTCGGTCCTCTTTCATAATCTGCACGGAGTTTCTTGTAATTTTAAAAAAGATTAATTTTGTTGTACAGTGATGTACTTAACAAGAAAAATATTATAAACGATTTCAAAGAATGCGTTTTGAGAAAAAAGCGTTTTACATTTTTATTTCGCATACAAAACTTATTCCTCCCTTTCAAAGCTCATATCTCAGCCAATATCTTTCCGTTCAAATTTTCAATTTCTAGAAATTTACAGGTGGAAGTAATCTTTTAAGCATGGCTTCGGAGTCCAGTCCGACTCCAACTCCGGAGTCGACTCCGAAAATAAATTCCAGCACTCGGATGTACTAAATATTTACTAATCAGTTAGGTTTACCTCGCTGTTATCTACACAGTGTTAATACAAAATCCAAATTACAGTCATTTCTGTGTACATCGGGCGGTGTGGGACATCGCTAGAATTCACTTTTTCAGCACAAACTCCTTAGGTCATGTTAGGTTGATTAATTCAATTACATATAATAAGACAACAATAAATACACATTACATTAATTTCTAAATTGTTAATAAGAAAAATTAATTCTTATAATTTTCCTTTATCTCTTTTTCAGTATTCTACATATTTATCCTTTTGCTCTGTTGTCTTCTCACCCTAACTATTGGAGAAGATGAGGGAAATAATCCGGAAGCATCCCCGTCACCGCCAAAACCTTCAGCTCCGCCAGTAGCCAAACAACCGCCAAAAATAACAAAACCAAGAGTATTATCGACGAGACGGCCATCAATTTATTCCACAACAACAACGACGACTACGACAACAACAACCACTTCAACAACAGAGGATCCAACACTATTCGAAACGACTACCACCGAAAGTGATATTTGTATTAATGGCATACAAGCGATAATACCAAATTCTGAAGAAGACCTAACCGTGGTAAAACGAGAAGAAGAATTTGTGCACACAATTGAAGGTCATCTGATGTTGAGTGTTATGACCACAGATCCATACTCGGCAATGTTTGTCATAAATCGTTTGAATGTGGCCAATCTTCTGGAAGCTGATTTTGAAATTGGTAAGAGAGTGAAATATTTTGGTAAATTCGTAAAAAAAATTATTTGAATTCATTAATTCTTTACAGGTATTCGTGCCGTTACCATCCACTCTGATCACTTACTGGAAAACATCCTTCTACAGGAAATAAAATATCAACAACAGTGTATCAATCACCCCATTGGCATATTTATCGATTATGACTACTACAAAGAATTGGAAAGTTTAATTAAAGATTTGGAATATAATATTTGGCCCATACCTTCTATACGCCAGGACTTGTTTCCAAAGGTAGCCCATTTGCTACACCAAATGCCTTGGGGTGATCATATTGCCTCTGTCGAAATTTTGACTGAAAATTTGAATGTCTACAATGATTTCATGGAAGCAACGCGCAAAGAACAAATGTGTCTCATGCATTTCAAGAGTGACAATAACATTTACATATTGTTCGGAAATAAAATGCTCTCACATTTCAAGGAGAATGGAACGATATTTGCGGTGCCAACGGAGCGAGTGGAACGTCTTTTTTTATGGGGTGAGTAAAGCTCAACCCATTCCTACAGACAAGAAAAATATTTGAAGATGAGCTGAAGGTCATCTTTATAAACGAGCTGTACATCGTCTTTAAGGACGAGCTGTACGTCGTCTTTATAGACGAGCTGTACATCGTCTTTAAGGACGAGCTGTACGCCATCTTTATAAACGAGCTGTACATCGTCTTTAAGGACGAGCTGTACGTCGTCTTTATAGACGAGCTGTACGTCGTCTTTGTAGACGAGCTGTACGTCGTCTTTATAGAAGAGCTGTACGTCGTCTTTAAAAACGAGCTGTACGTCGTCTTTAAAAACGAGCTGTACGTCGTCTTTATAGACGAACTGTACAGCTAAAGGTCGTCTTTATAGACGAGCTGTAGGTCGTCTTTATAGACGAGCTGTAGGTCGTCTTTATAGATGTGCTGTAGGTCGTCTTTATAGACGAGCTGTAGGTCGTCTTTATAGACGAGCTGTAGGTCGTCCTTATAGACGTCTTTATAGACGAGCTAACGGTCGTCTTTATAGACGAGCTAAAGGTCGCCTTTGTAGACGAGCTAAACGTCGTCTTTATAGACGAGCTAAAGGTCGCCTTTATAGACGAGCTAAAGGACGTCTTTATAGACGAGCTGTAAATCGTTTTTATAGACTAGCTGTAGGTCATCTTTATAGACGAGCTGTACGTCGTCTTTATAGACGAGCTGTAGGTCGTCATTATAGACGAGCTAAACGTCGTCTTTATAGACGAGCTATAGGTCGTCTTTATAGACGAGCTGTACGTCGTCTTTATAGAGGAGCTGTACGTCGTCTTTATAGACGAACTGTAGGTCGTCTTTATAGACGAGCTGTACGTCGTCTTTATAGACGAGCTGTATGTCGTTTAATAGATGAGCTGTACGTCGTCTTTATAGACGAGCTTTACGTCGTCTTTATAGACGAGCTGTACGTCGTCTTTATAGACGAGCTTTACGTCGTCTTTATAGACGAGCTGTACGTCGTCTTTATAGACGAGCTGTAGATCGCCTTTATAGACGAGCTATAGGTCGTCTTTATAGACGAGCTGTAGGTCATCTTTATAGACGGGCTGTAGGTCGTCTTTATAGAAGAGCTGTCGGTCATCTTTATAGACGAGCTATAGGTCGTCTTTATAGACGAGCTGTAGGTCGTCTTTATAGACGAGCTGTAGGTCGTCTTTATAGACGAGCTGTAGGTCGTCTTTATAGACGAGCTGTAGGTCGTCTTTATAGACGAGCTGTAGGTCGTCTTTATAGACGAGCTGTAGGTCGTCTTTATAGACGAGCTGTAGGTCGTCTTTATAGACGAGCTGTAGGTCGTCTTTATAGACGAGCTGTAGGTCGTCTTTATAGACGAGCTGTAGGTCGTCTTTATAGACGAGCTGTAGGTCGTCTTTATAGACGAGCTGTAGGTCGTCTTTATAGACGAGCTGTAGGGGGCTGTAGGTCGTCTTTGTAGACGACCTGTAGGTCGTCTTTATAGACGAGCTGTAGATCGTTATGTCGTCTTTGTAGACGAGCTGTAGGTCGTTATGTCGTCTTTGTAGACGAGCTGTAGGTCGTCTTTATAGACGAGATGTAGGTCGTCTTTGTAGACAAGCTGTAGGTCGTCTTTATAGACGAGCTGTAGGTCGTCTTTGTAGACGAGCTGTAGGTCGTCTTTATAGACGAGATGTAGGTCGTCTTTATAAACGAGCTGTAGGTCGTCTTTATAAACGAGCTGTAGGTCGTCTTTATAGACGAGCTGTAGGTCGTCTTTATAGACGAGCTGTAGGTCGTCTTTATAGACGAGCTGTAGGTCGTCTTTATAGACGAGCTGTAGGTCGTCTTTATAGACGAGCTGTAGGTCGTCTTTATAGACGAGCTGTAGGTCGTCTTTATAGACGAGCTGTAGGTCGTCTTTATAGAAGAGCTGTAGGTCGTCTTTATAGTCGAGCTGTAGGTCGTCTTTATAGACGAGCTGTAGGTCGTCTTTATAGACGAGCTGTAGGTCGTCTTTATAGACGAGCTGTAGGTCGTCTTTATAGACGAGCTGTAGGTCGTTATGTCGTCTTTATAGACGAGCTGTAGGGAGCTGTAGGTCGACTTTATTGTCGAGCTGTAGGTCGTTATGTCGTCTTTATAGACGAGCTGTAGGGAGCTGTAGGTCGTCTTTTTTGTCGAGCTGTAGGTCGTCTTTATAGTCGAGCTGTAGGTCATCTTTATAGACGAGCTGTAGGTCATCTTTATAGACGAGCTGTGGGTCGTCTTTATAGACGAGCTGTAGGTCGTCTTTATAGACGAGCTGTGGGTCGTCTTTATAGACGAGCTGTAGGTCGTCTTTATAGGCGAGCTGTAGGTCGTCTTTATAGACGAGCTGTAGGTCGTCTTTATAGACGAGCTGTAGGTCGTCTTTATAGACGAGCTGTAGGTCGTCTTTATAGACGAGCTGTAGGGGGCTGTAGGTCATCTTTATAGACGAGCTGTAGGTCGTCTTTATAGTCGAGCTGTAGGTCGTCTTTGTAGACGAGCTGTAGGTCGTCTTTGTAGACGAGCTGTAGGTCGTTATGTCGTCTTTATAGACGAGCTGTAGGGAGCTGTAGGTCGACTTTATTGTCGAGCTGTAGGTCGTTATGTCGTCTTTATAGACGAGCTGTAGGGAGCTGTAGGTCGTCTTTTTTGTCGAGCTGTAGGTCGTCTTTATAGTCGAGCTGTAGGTCATCTTTATAGACGAGCTGTAGGTCATCTTTATAGACGAGCTGTGGGTCGTCTTTATAGACGAGCTGTAGGTCGTCTTTATAGACGAGCTGTGGGTCGTCTTTATAGACGAGCTGTAGGTCGTCTTTATAGGCGAGCTGTAGGTCGTCTTTATAGACGAGCTGTAGGTCGTCTTTATAGACGAGCTGTAGGTCGTCTTTATAGACGAGCTGTAGGTCGTCTTTATAGACGAGCTGTAGGGGGCTGTAGGTCATCTTTATAGACGAGCTGTAGGTCGTCTTTATAGTCGAGCTGTAGGTCGTCTTTATAGACGAGCTGTAGGTCGTCTTTATAGTCGAGCTGTAGGTCGTCTTTATAGACGAGCTATAGGTCGTCTTTATAGACGAGCTGTAGGTCATCTTTATAGACGGGCTGTAGGTCGTCTTTATAGAAGAGCTGTAGGTCATCTTTATAGACGAGCTGTAGGTCGTCTTTATAGACGAGCTGTAGGGGGCTCTAGGTCGTCTTTATAGACGAGCTGTAGGTCGTCTTTATAGTCGAGCTGTAGGTCGTCTTTATAGACGAGCTGTAGGTCGTCTTTATAGACGAGCTGTAGGTCGTCTTTATAGACGAGCTGTAGGTCGTCTTTATAGACGAGCTGTAGGTCGTCATGTCGTCTTTGTAGACGAGCTGTAGGTCGTTATGTCGTCTTTGTAGACGAGCTGTAGGTCGTCTTTATAGACGAGATGTAGGTCGTCTTTGTAGACAAGCTGTAGGTCGTCTTTATAGACGAGCTGTAGGTCGTCTTTGTAGACAAGCTGTAGGTCGTCTTTATAGGCGAGATGTAGGTCGTCTTTATAGACGAGCTGTAGGTCGTCTTTATAAACGAGCTGTAGGTCGTCTTTATAGTCGAGCTGTAGGTCGTCTTTATAGTCGAGCTGTATGGTCGTCTTTATAGACGAGCTGTAGGTCGTCTTTATAGACGAGCTGTAGGTCGTCTTTATAGACGAGCTGTAGGTCGTCTTTATAGACGAGCTGTAGGTCGTCTTTATAGACGAGCTGTAGGTCGTCTTTATAGACGAGCTGTAGGTCGTCTTTATAGACGAGCTGTAGGTCGTCTTTATAGACGAGCTGTAGGTCGTCTTTATAGACGAGCTGTAGGTCGTCTTTATAGACGAGCTGTAGGTCGTCTTTATAGACGAGCTGTAGGTCGTCTTTATAGACGGGCTGTAGGTCGTCTTTATAGACGGGCTGTAGGTCGTCTTTATAGACGGGCTGTAGGGAAATGAAGGGAGTTTTAATAGACGAATTGAAGGGTACTTTTATGGACGAGCAAAAGCGAGTCGTTATAGAAGAGCTGAAAGGAGTCTTTATTTAAAACCTTATTAATCCATAACTCTCTCTATCTTTTTTCTTTCTCTGTCTCTCTATCTTTCCAGATCTCCCCAACAAGTCCTACATTTTGATGGAGAACGAAATCGATTTGCGTGTGGTGGACAAAAATGTTACCCAAATGACTTTGGATGATCCGCTTATTGGGAAAACGATTCTACCCTCACGGGTGTTGGCCTTTGCCCGGCCCATTGTCGAGCTGGCCAGATGGCTAAAGTCTTCCCTGACTAAAAATTGTAAACGTGTGGAGGAATTCTTTGCCATAGAGACCTGTTCCAATCTCCTAGAATTTGTGGGTGATTGGGAGAAACCTGAAAATCGTTTGCCAGTTCATGATACCGCCGAGCTGTTGGATTTGTTGCGTATGCGACATTTGGGTGCCATGATGAATTTCCAAATGTTCCAGAAACAGGTGGATGATCTTACACCACCCGTGATAATCTATGAAGAGGATAAAATGAAGATGCGAGAAATTGCTGCTCAGAACTTTGTGACGAATATCACCACATATTATCACTACAATCGGGATAATCACACCAGCTTGGAGATGAAGACGAAATTTGGTCATGTCTTTACATGCCAATATACAGCGGGAGAGAATTCTCGTTATCCTTTCCTGTTCGATGGAGAATCGGTTATGTTTTGGCGTATAAAGCCGGATACTTGGGTCGCTACGGGCATGACAGCGGCCATATTGGGCCTTATCTGTACCTTGGCCATATTGGTGTTTATTGTGGTGCGCATCTCTTTGGGTGATGTCTTTGAAGGCAACCCGGTTACCTCGATTTTGTTGCTACTCTCTTTGTTGCTGATGTTTACCTCGTTTATACCATTCTCAATTGAATATGTGGGGGAGCATCGTAACTCCCATGTGACCATAGAAGATGCAGAGACCTTAAATACGCTGTGTGCTGTGAGAGTTTTCATTTTGACTTTGGTTTACTGCTTTGTGTTCTCTTTGCTGCTGTGTCGCTCGGTAATGCTGGCTTCCATTGGATCGGAGGGAGGTTTCTTATCGCATGTTAATGGTTATATACAAGCAGTGATATGTGTCTTTAGTATCTTGGTCCAGTTGGGTATGTCCATACAGCTTCTAGTTGGTATGCACATTGCCTCGGATAAAGTGTCATGCGAAAATATGTATTATGGCTATTGGATGTTCGGTTTATTGGCCTATGACATGCTATTGCTGCTGAGCATTATTGCCCTGGTCCCGTTTATTTATCGTTCACAGAGGAATTATCGAGAGGGGATTCTAATTGTGATTGGTTCAGTTTTAATGCTGATCATTTGGATTGTGTGGATCACTTTGTCGTTGTTTGGTGATGAAATGCGGGATGCTGCCTTGCCGTTGGGTCTACAGGCTTCCGGTTGGGCCATACTGGTGGGCATACTGATACCAAGGACCTTTTTGATTGTCAGGGGCATTGAACGTTCGGATATTGCCCAGGCCTTACCGTCACTGACGTCATTGGCCTTTGCCCAAAATCATCAATACTCTTCAGAACAGGTGGGTATATCTCTCTAAAACAAAACAAATCTTTAAATAAACAATTTTATTCGTTTTCCCCTTTTCTAGAGTGTCTATGAATGTGTCAATCCCGCCATGCGCAACATATCCCAGGATGAGCTGCATCATCAATCACCCAGTGAAATTCCTACATTACCCTTGCGTGGTGGTGGCGGTCCCCGTCGTCAGCAATTCTTTGCCAATTTACGCCAGGCCAATGCCCACATTGGCAATCAGCGCCAAAATACCACACGTGTAAATCGTGGCAATAGTCCGGCTCATTCAGTGCAAGAGTCTTTGACACCATCAGATTCACCTGAAAGCAGTAAAATTACCAGATTCTAAAAGTATAAAAACTGGAAGAGAAAGCCTTAGTAGCAGGTCCTTAAACAATAACCAGAAAAAATATGCTTCCAACCAACCAACGAAAACAACACCTAAATGGACCAACAAATAAGTCGAGTCTTAACCAAAAAAAACACATATTTCACTATTTAAGACAAACGTCGATTTGTGTATTTAGTTCGTAGATCGGTTAAGGACGATGAAGTTTTGAAAAATTTATATTTTTCATAACTCAAATTATTTTTTAAGTTTGCAATTATTGTGGAGTGATGTAAGACATATTTTATTCTTTATAGTATAAGTCCCAATTCAAACTATTCTAGTCAAAAAACCGAATACCTTCATTTTATGTTTTGAAAAAAATACCAGTTGTTTCAACCTAACCTATAAATTAAGAGTATTGAAAAAAAACTAATTGAATATTTATTAATAAAAAAATACAATTTATAAAAATAAAATTTTTATAATGATGGGCATGGTAGAACGAATAAGGTAAAGTAAATACTACAACAAATGCAACTCAACAACAACCACATAGAAAATGGTTTTTGTTTGCAATCTTACTGTCGCCGGTATATGTAAACAAAAGAAGGAAATCTCTATAAATCATTGGAATTTAAAAAACTAATATTTTTTCACATTTCATTAAATATTTTGAAAAGCGCCAATTAAAATTCATTCATTTTCAATTTGAATGTTTCCATATCATTCCACTAAATTAATAATTTCTCGCAGAAGGTAGAATTCTTGCAAAAACGATTGGGATCGCTGGAAATTCATTGAAAAAGGTGAAGCTGTTTCAGTCTTTTGTTTTTGAAATCAAAAGGCACATGTTTGTCGATAGGACTTGTGGTTTCCAAGCAAAATCGCGAAAACCTAAAATGAACCTAAAAATGAGAATTTTGACCGCGATTTATTTAAAAATCCCTCCAGCGATTTTTTCTTGTTTTTGGATTTTTCTCAAAATCCACAAAGACTTCACTTAACATTTCACTTAACATTAGTTAAGGCGCACAATGTATCTTCTTCTTTATTTGCCAATTCGTTTTCCGAATGTTAGCGACCAATACAATTATAAATATATTTGTTTTTATAAATACGTATATATACAATACTAGCTGACCCGGTCCGCGTTGCTGGCCCGTTGTTTGGATTCTCCGTGTAAACTTTAGTTATCTATCCAGCATTGATACAGCCATAATTAGGCATACCTCTAGAAACTTCATAATATAAATCAATGTTTTGACATAAATTCCATGTAATGGTATCCCCCAAATTTAAGATATAAAGTCTCTTTTATTATACCCTTCACCATAAATTGACAGTTTAAAGCACTTTGTGACCCACATATAATGATCGGTGCACGTCAATTAACATTGCTACATATTGGATTGTTGGTCTCGGTTGGGGTCGTAATTATTACTGCAGAGAATTGTCAGTATAGGTCCACGTTTTGATATAGCTCCCATAGAACGGTACCGGCTGATTTTTCGCTATTTTTGAGGATTTAACATCATTATCACACCGAAATGGCTACAAGTTGGTTTTAATGTAATTTAGAGAGGAGAGCAGACAGTTATAGGTTCACGTTTTGATATAGCTCCCATAAAGCAGTACCTCCCGATTTTCGATAGTTTGGAGATATAGTCACTTTCGGGGATCGTAAACCAGGAGGAGGCATTGTGACTCACAAGAGAGCCAATGTGCTCTAAGTGAGCGTAAATTTGTTATCGCTCACAGCCTGTGTAGATGCTAACACGTTGTGAACAACAACAAATTTACGCTCATTGAGAGCACAAGAGAGACCCAAAAATGTTATCTGCCTCACTCTGTCGTAAACAGTCTTGCAGAGAATTTTCAGTATACGTCCTCGTTTTGATATAGCTCCCATAGAAGGGTGGCGCCTGATTTTCGCTATTTTTGGTGGATTTAACCTCTGGATAGTGACATCTCAAGTTATCGGGATTTTACTGTATTCCAAAAAGTGGAGTTGATCGTGCTATCCCACTTATTGTTTAGTGTTCAGCGTTTATAGCATTTTTTAGGCACGTAAAATTATGTATATTATTTGAAATAATAAATGCTTGAACATTTTGTGATGACCGCGATATTTCACTTCCGTGAAGACCATTCAGGGTCAAGACGGTAATTACAGTAGTATTGCAAACAATCTGTAAACAATACGTTCAAAAATATCATGGACTTTAAAAAAATTGAAGGAGAACCTCCGTCACTACACTTAGCCATATTAAAATAGCTCACGACCGTGCTATCAAACTTGTTCAAGCTAGTGTTCATATCATTTTTGTGTCACGCTTACTAAAATTATGTATATTAATTGAAATAATACATTTTTGAAAACTTTGTGATGACCGCGATCATTCAGGGAAAACAATCTGTAAACAATACGTTCAAAAATATCAAAATTTTCTGATTTTCTTAAAAACATTGTGGGGAGGACCACCGGTCACTATTCTTAGCAGTAAAAAACAGCTTACGACCGTTCTAATTAATTGAAATAATACATTTTTGAAAATTTTGGGATGAACGCGATATTTCACTTCCGCAACGACCATTCAGGGCCAAGACAGTATTACCATAGCAATGCTAACAATTTGTAAACAATATATTAAAAAGTATCTTGAATTTCGCGGTTTTCTTAAACAATTTGTGGGGAGGACCACCGGTCACTACACTCAGCGGGATAAAAAATAGATTACGACCTATTCTCAGACCTAAAAACTCCACATACAAAATTTCATAAGATTTCCCAATCGATTTTTCGAAATTTCTATATAGTGACATCTCATGTTATCGGTCTTTTACTGTATTGCAAACTATGGCGTTGACCGCGTTATCCCACATATTAAAGACAGTGTTATAGCGGTTTTGTAGTGACGCTTACTAAAATTAGGTATATTATCTGTAATAATACATTTTTGAATAATTTGGGAAGACCGCGATATTTCACTTCCGCGACGACCATTCAAAAAAATATATAGCCTATTTTCACCACCGGTGTTCCCAGTACATTATCTGAAATTTTCAAGAAAATCTATTCAGGCGTTTTTGAGTCTATTCGGAACATACAAACATACAAACAAACAAACATACTAACATACACACATTGCCTTTTATATATTAGATTTGTTTAAAGATTTCTATCTCTAGCCTTTGATAATAGGGTTGTAGTATCTCGGATGCCAGTCCATTCTGTAATATTATCGATCCATGTTGTCTCCTTTCTTCCTCTAACAGGTCTTCCTTCTATATTTATGTGGATTACATTTTGTAGCAATTTATATTTTTGATTTCGCATTATATGCCCCAGGTACGCAGTCTTTCGTCTCTTTATAACTGAGATAAGTTCTCACAGCACAATGTATGACATTGTTTTATAAGGTAGCGATATAGTCAATGCATTGTCCCAATTTGAACTTCTATTTAATATCTACGATATTATCACAAAGGTCATTCTTGTAGAGAATTTTCATAGCTACAACATTTTCTTTAGTCCCATTCACTGATACAACGAAGCATTTTTCTTTCAGTGTGGGGACCTCAAATGTCAAATTACCGCTATTTTTGGAAAAATTTCAGCTAAAATTTTCAAAATGGAGAATATCGGAAGTTCCGTTATATGGGGGCTATATCAAAACATGGACCTAATACTGCAGGGAACTTTACAGGACAAACAAGTAAGAACGCGGTTAAGTTCGGCCCTGCCACCGCGAGTTGTATTGAAGTAAAACTGAACAATTAGTCCATATTTACATTAGGCAATTTTCCTTGCGGTAATTGTCAGTTTGTGGGTGAGAGAGGGTGTTGAGAGGCAAAGAGTTACCATATGCCTCACCTCTCTCTCCAGCAAACTGACAACTGCCGCAAGGAAAATTGCCTAATATAAATATGGACTTAGTTTCCTTTCGTTTATGAAGAAGACTAAATACCAAATTCCAGCAATTTCGGTAAAACAATGTGGCTAACTTTCAAAATACCGAAAGTACCGCTCTTTGGGCAATATATGAATGCGTGGACTTGTACGGACAAATTTGGGGCAAAATTGTATACAATCAACGAAGACTAAATACCAAGTTTCAGGCATTTCGGTGGAATAGTGAAGCTACAACCTTCAAAATACCGATCATCGGGAGGTACACTTCTATACAAGTAACGAAGACCAAATAACAAATTTCAGTCATTTCGGTTGAATATTGAAGCCACAACCTTCAAAATACAAAATAAAATTTCAGATGGAAAATGTTGCAGTCCCAACGAAAACTAAATACAAATTTCAGCTATTTCGGTGTAATATTGAGGTCACAACCTTCATATTTCCGAAAAACGGGAGGTACCGTTTTATGGAGGCTATGTGAAGGTGTGGACTACTACCGACATATTTAGAGGGGACATTGAATACCCCCAGCGAAGACAAAATACCAAATTTCAGCCATTTCGATGGATTATTGTAGCCATAACCTTGAAAATACCGAAAATCGGGATAAATCGCTCAATGGGGACTATATTAAGGTGCGGACCTGTACCGACACATTTCTGGGGGAATGTTTTATACCACCAGCGAAGACTAAGTACCAAATTTCAGCCATTTCTGAGGATTATTGAGACCACAATCTTCAAAACTTTAAACAATACCCAAAATAGGTAGGTACCCTTTTATTGGGGGCTATATATTTCATATAGCCCCCAATAAAAGGATACGTGGACCTATACCGACAAAATTTCATATGCACCACAAGTGAAGACTAAATACCAAATTTCAGCCATTTCGGTGGATTATTGCGGCCACAACCTTCAAAATACCGAAATAGGGAGGTACCGTGGACAAGACAAATTTCTGGGGGAAAGTTGTATACCCCCAACGAAGACTAAGTTCCAAATTTCAGCCAATTCGGTGTTATATTGTGGCTAAAACCTTCAAAATATCGAAAATCAGGTGATACCCTTCTCTGGTGCCATATCAACACGTTGACCGATATAGCCCATTTGCAATACCAAACATCCTAGGAGTAATAGAAACTTCTATACCAAATTATTATGCTCTATCTTAAAAATTGCAAGCTGTATATTGATTTCAACAGACGGCCGGACGGATTGACGGAGAATTTTACCCTGATCAAAAATATATATACTTTGTAGGGTCTCCGATAAATATTTCGATGTGTTACAAACGGAATAACAAATGTAATTATACCCTCCATATTATGGTGGAACAGCTAGTTCGGTTTAAAATTGTAGCTATATCCTCAAAATATCGAAAGTCGGGAGGTACCGTTATATGGGGGCTATTACAAAGAATGGACATATGTATATACATTAGGGATATAACTTTTTGCACTTTTTTGCAAATATCAAGAATACCACCACATAGCCGTGTAGAGCATGAAAAACTATTATGAAATCAGGTGCAATTTTTTTCTCTATAGCGAAAAAAGTTTCCGCACCAAATGCATTGAAGTTCAGTAATGCATTTTTTAAATTTATCTGTTACTAGGAGACCCGGCGAACTTCGTCTCGCAGTTTGTTAGGTACAGAACTTTATGGCTTTGGTTCAAACCTATAATACTATTATTGCTATCACCTTGTTCAATTTCTTCTTTGTTTTGAACTGTTTAGGACGATCTTTGAAGCAGATGCACATTAGACAATTGTACTTTCGACAATTGTCAGTTTGACGAAGAGAGAAGGTACTGAGAGGCAAAGTGTTTATATTTTCCTCGACTCTCTCTTCTATAAACTGACAATAGCAGCGAAAAAAATTAGGTAACTCTAAATCGGGACTAAGATATATTTTTTAACGCCCTACTCGTTTTATAATCGATGGTTTTCTGCAATTCTTGTTTCCACCACTGAACACGATATTTCACTCAAGCAATTGAATATGAATTTGAAGTTAATGCTGAATATAGTGCTTATTTAAATTTGCGTTTTAATCAAATAACCCATTTTAACCTATTTACCCATTTTGATCCGATCGTTATCAGGTAACCACCTACGTCTGTTTTTATACCCTCCACCATTGTATGGAGGGTATATTTAGTTTGTTTTTCTGTTTGTAACACATCAAACTAATCATTTGCACATATATTCTTGATCAGGATAAAATTCTAAGACGATCTAGCCATGACCGTCTGTCTGTCTGTCTGTCTGTCTGTCCGTCTGTTGTAATCACTCTAGCGTTCGCAATAATTGAGCTAGAGCGCTATATTTTTGTAACCGAGCGTCTTTTTTCCATAGGTCAAGTTCCAAGATGGGTTATATCGGAACACTTTTTGGTACACCCCCATATAACGCTACCTCCCGATTTTCGGTATTTTGGGGATTTTAACTACATTTTTTGACCGAACTACCTGTAATTTCACGTTTGGGGTTCCCAGTGGTCATAAAACATCTCCACCAAAAACCGTCAACATAGGTCTATGTTTTGGTATAGCCTCCATATAACGGTACCTCCCGATTATCGGTATTTTGAGGATATTAGCTAAAATTTTTAACCGAACTACCTGTAATTTGACAGTTGAGGTTCCTAGTAATCACAAAACATCTCCACCAGTGGTTCCCAAAGTATATCTAGTCAAGGTCCATGTTTTGGTATAGCCCCAATATAGCGGTACCTCCCGATTTTTGGTATTTTGAGTATTTTAGCTAAAATTTTAATCGAACTACCTGTAATTTGACCGTTGAGGTTTCTAGTAATCACAAAATATCTCCACCAAAAACTGTCAACATAGGTCCATGTTTAGGTATAGCCCCCTATATAACTGTACCTCCCGATTTTCACTTTGATATAGCCCCATATAAGGTTTCTTACCGATTGAATACATTTTTTATGTTTTTTACCTTATTTAGGTATAAGAGGTCACAAAATATCTTCGTCTAAAATTGTGGACAGGAAAGAATATAATTATTCCGTTTTAGTTCAGAATATTTTATGGTGGAGGGTATAAAAAGTTTGGCCCGGCGAACTTAACGCTTTTTTATTTATTTTTTCTGACATCTCTATTTAATGTGATCTCCCGAATTGTACTTGCACTGCAAATTCGGTATAAGATGCTCTGGTAACATGGACAGAGCTATTCTATTAGTTGCCGTTCTTTATGTGTTTCTGATGCTTGAAATCTTGTCACACTAACACGTGACTGTTGTCGATTACTTGGTCACCCTATATTTAATTTCGACGTAAATAACATAGTCAAATTAATATTACAAACTAATTAACGATTAATAAGTATTTACCTACTTATGTCGCCGATAAAGAAAATTTGTCAGATAATTCGACCAAAAAATCTCCAGTACCTCCGATTACTTTTTTTTTTTTTTCAATTTTGAATATCATCCTTTTTTCGAATGACATACATACAGTGTACCAACAGTACCAATGTACATAATATGTACATAATATGTAATATGTAATATGTATGTTTGTATGTATTTTTATGTATTTGGCCGTTTGTAATTGCCTTCCAGCTCCGCGGGAACTAAATTGATTGAATTCATACTCCTTTTACGGTGGGGGCATCATTTTTTTTCTACCATGACAGAATCTAAACAGTATCAAAATATATCTGGTACAGCTTAAATATTATTCCGCATACATCGGAAGTTTATCTTTCGAAGATGTTTTTACCTACGGTTTAAATGAAATTACCTCGGAGCTCTTGATGTTTCAATTAACCCACCAATTTTGTGGATTTGTACCTTTTTCCTAAAAACTGTGGAAACCACTTTTGGCATTATCATCTTAGTCTTTTCAATCGGTATCTGACCGAAACCACCACTAATCTTTACAAACTCTAAACTAAGCCCTTTCAACCATTTTTCGCTGTTAATTTCCTAAAAAGACGCTTGAAAATAAATGAAAATCGATTTGATTGTGCATAAAAAATTCTATACAACTTTCAAAAATTGACAAAACAGTGGCGTACAATGGACCCTCACAGTAGGTGCAAATATAATTTTCGCCAAAAACTGTCCAAATAAGTGCCAAGATTTACTCCAAACGCGAAGCTCGATAAAAATGTGTGGAAAAATTTACTTTATTGAAAAAATATTTTTGCAAATTTTTCGCAAATTTTCGCGATTTTTTTAGGTTTTATCCTTTTCTGTCATGAGACCATTCCGAATTTGTGCGAATTGTCAAAATCTGTTTAGCCGTTCTTGAGTTATAAGCGTAGTAACTAACATCATCCTTTTTTATATATATAGATAACAACATATTTGCTTTTCTTTAAAATTTTTATTTTTTTTGTAATCTAATTTCAAATCATTATCAAACCGTTCTGGACCAATTTGTTCTCAAATCGCGCCATTTCGGAGCATATTAGGAACTTTTGACACTATTGCAATTTTTGGTTTTTCTTTATAAACTCGTGAATTTTATGTTTATATTTTTTGTACCTATCGGACAAGAGAATATGGGGTCATTTGCAACAAATTCGCGAAAGTTACAGGCTGTTTTTGTTGACTTTGCCTGTGAGAATCGTATTTATGTTCTAAAAATTGTTTTCAAACAAAGCAAATTTAAAATTTTAAGTAGAAAAAATGTCAAAAGGGTTTTAGTAATCACAGTCGGTGCGAGAACTTTTTTCACCGAATCGATCTTAGAAACGTGTTTTCATTATTGGCACAAAATTCCCCATATGGTACTGTTGTTGTATTTTTTGTAGAAAACAAATACGATTCTCACAGGCAAAGTCAACAAAAACAGCCTGTAACTTTCGCGATTTCGTTGCAAATGACCCCATATTCTCATAGGTACAAAAAATAAAAACACAAAATTAACGAGTTTATAAAGAAAAACCAAAGGCATCAGCACGGCCTTGTTGACCAATGCGTAATGCAAAAACAACTTTCTTGTTGTTTTTACCCCCGCTTATTGAAGCAACATTCGTATGTTCGTATTCTTTGCGAAGCAAAGACGAAATAAAAACAGTGGTGGATATGAAATTCCTTAGTTCGACTCAAATTGTAGGGTAAACAGCTTTAGGGTCATACGGAAAATTTCTCATTTTATTTAATTTGCTAGATGGCTTTATTGACCTGTTTATCGATACAGAGTCGGCGAAAAAAGGGAACTGATGAAGTTGTTTGGTGACAACTGAAACTATAGTATTCCCTACCCTTCGCCCGCAACTAATCAATTTCATATCCACTTTAAAATATTTTGTTGTTATTCACACAATTGAATTACAACAAAATATGGACTCAAGCTGAAATAAACACAAAGATGTAAAATTCTGCAGTCCAACAATAAAAAACTGAAACTATAGTATTTGGCGACAACTGAAACTATAGTATTCCCTAGACTTCGCCCGCAACTAATCAATTTCATATCCACTTTAAAATATGTTGTCGTTATTCAAACAATTGAATTACAACAAAATATGGACTTAAGCTGAAATAAACACAAAGATGTAAAATTCTGCAGTCCAACAATAAAAAACGCCAACAACGAAAAGCAAATATGTTGTTATAACAGATAAATTTAAAAAATGCATTACTGTACTTCAGTGCATATGGTGCGGAAACTTTTTTCGTGATAGAGAAAACATTACACCGTTTTTCGTAACAGTATAGCCCAAATATACATATGTTGACAATTTTTAGCGGCGAAGTTTTGTGACTGTAGGGAACATCGAATGTCAAATTATGGGTAGTTCAGTCAAAAATATAGGTAAAACTCCCAAAATACCGACAATCGCGAGGTACCTTCACATGGGAGCTACATACATCTAAAAATGGACCTATGTTGACAATTTTTGGTGGATAAGTGCTTTGACCTCAAAACACTAAAAGTATCAACGTGATTTAAAGTATCCAATTTGATTTAAGATTGTTGTTGCAAATCTCGCGATTTAATATTTAAAATCAATTTTTATAAATTATTGTACTCTTCGATTTTCTTGAAATATTTGCGCATTCAAACTACGATTAATTACAAAAATTGCAAGTCCTATTTGGTAGTGTGATTCGGATAATTACTATTTTTTCTAATTTTTTAAATTTTTTCAAAACATATTGTTTTGTGAAATATTTGTTATTTTACCGAAAAAATAAAAAAAAATTAAATTTTCTAAAGGAAATGAAAAACCACTTTTTTTAAAAAAATGTCCGTTTTCACTCAGAAATTCCCATATACAGTTTATAGGGTCGCAAATTATTATTTCAATGCGTAACAAACAGAAAAAACCAACATAATACTCGTATATCTTAAGATTACAAAATAATTCTTGAACAGCACCTTATCAACATTTTTTGAATTTTTATGAGTTTTGTACCCGAAGAAATGGACCTATATAGTCTATCTCGTACTTCATCAAAGTTTTGAAACAATATTACCAAGAATATATCTGATAGATTGAACTAGATTTCAAAAACTCTTTGACCAACCGTAATAGTTGTACCTGATGCTGAGGTATATGAAGTCTAACTCAGCACCAAAACAAATACAAGATACAACATTAGTTCTGAAATAAGGAAACAAAAAGTAATTACCTTAAAAATAAAAAAAATCACACAAAAAATTGATACTTGCTCTAATATGTACATGGTTCCGCAACATGGATACTTGCACAAGCACATAAGGATGTGATTGAGATAAATAGACTTCGAATGACCTACCGACCAATCTGCCTATTGACATCTTATGAACCACGAGCTATAATGGCTATATAACGTGATTGACATATTAAAACGGATCCAATTAAACCCCACCAAAAACTCGTATAAAAATGAGCCATATTGCAGTGCATGCAGCGCGGGATGGTCAAGAAATCCATAGATGTAGCAAGTGCTCAAAGATTTCAAAAAGCATCACATTCCAAATTGGGAGATAAAGAAAGTACAGTCGAACCTCGATTATCCGTGAATCGATTATACGGGAACCTCGATTATCCGGGATAGAAAAGAAATTTTAGTATTTTTCCATTACCTCTATTATTCTTTGTAAACTCAATTATTCGGGAGTAAAAAACCTTCCAAAACATTCTCACGTTTTGTACAATTTGTGTATTTATTGTGGACAAAGCCGTGGCACAAAGTCAGTTCAGATGAATCTGATGACGAATTATTACATTCAAGGAAACAATAATTGCTTCCATAACTTTGTTGGACTTCATGGAAATCACTCGCTAACCTGATATTTCAGAACAAGATAAATTAAATATTAAATATTAATACAGAGGAAAAAAATAAAAAACATCAAAACAGTACTTATTTACGTAGTAACAAAAACTAATAAATTGCTTTCTGTTCTGGAAATATCAGATGAAAATTCCTGTTTTTTTAATTTTTTTTCATATCTTTCCTTTAACAAATTTAATAAAAATGGCTCAGTTAAATATTATTGTATAAATGTGTAAAACACTATGTCATTTTACTTAAAAATATGTTCGAAAACTACATAAAAATATTGATTCCATTATCGGGGAAAATCGATTATCCGTAATGGCTCCGGTCCCGACCATCAAGGATAACAGAGGTCCGACTGTAACTACTTGGCAGCTTTTGATGAAACTATTAAAATATTCAAAATAATTTAGTGTTGCACAGTCGAGCACCATCTCGTGTCAAAGTAACGAACTACAAATATCCTTTTGTAACTGAGCTGTTAACAATAGCAAAGACATATAGAACAAAGACAGGAAGAAACATGTGATAATAGTGTTGAATTTTTGTTATAGATGGCTAAACAATTTACTGGAATAGATACAGCAATGTTAATCGCTTTTGTTTCCCATTCATTCTCTACAGAAAAAATAAACGTCGTGTTTTATGGGTAAAATTTGTTTCTTTAGTTTTATATTTATACCCTCCCTATTAAGTTTGTTTTTCCGTTTGTAACGCATTGAAATAATCATTTGCTATAAAGTATATATATTCTTGATCAGCGTAAAATTCTGAGTCGATCTGTGCATGCCCGTTCGTACGTCCCTCTGTGGTAATCACTCTAGCATCCAGAAAAATGAAGATAGGAAGCTGAAAATTTGGGAAGATGCGTCTTTTGTTTGCAGGCAGGTCAAGTTCGATGATGGGCTATATCGGTCCACGTTTTGGTATAGCCTCCATATAACGGTACCTCCCGATTTGAGGTATTTTGAAGTTTTTAGTCACATTTTCAAACCGAATTAGTTATAATTTGACATTAAGGGTTCCCAGTGATCAACAAACTTATATTCCAAAGGATATGGGCATAGGTCCATGTTTTGGTATAGCTCCCATATAACGGTACCCCCGATTTTTCGGTATTTTGAGAATTTTCACCCGAACTAGCTGTAAATTGACATTTGAGGTTCTCAGTGGTCATCAAACTTCTCCACCGAACATCGCCAACATAGATCCATGGTTTGGTAAAGCCCCCATATGACGATACCTCCCGATTTTCGGTATTTTGAGGATTTTACCAACAATTTTTAATCGAATTTGACATTTGAATTTTCAGTGATCACGAAACTTCTTCACTAAAATTCGTCAACATAGGTCCATCTTTTCGTATAGCTCCTATATAACGGTACCTCCCGATTTTCGGCATTTTGAGGGTCTACATAGTTTAATGGAACTACCCTCAATTTAATTTGACTTTTGAGGTTCTCTGCAGTTACAAAACTTTGATATAGTCCCGTAGGTGGTACCTTCCACCTGGCTGAACACATTTTTTAGATTAGATTTGATAATTAAGATAATTGGTGTATCTATCCATGGTCGAAAATTTTTTCCACCTAAAATTGTGAAATTACACTAATTATTCCATTTTAATTAAGACTATTTTATGGTGGAGGGTATAAAAAGTTCGGCCGGGCCGAACTTAACGACTTTTTACTTGTTTATCTTCTTATATATAAAAGACAATGTGTGTACGAGGGCTGAACGATAACTATCCCTTTTCCCACTCCGATTCAGACACCTCCAAAACAAGGTTTTTGAACGCTTTTACAGCATCTTCTGCCTACGAAAATCGTTGACCAAGCATTTTTTCTTGTTATGCTGGAATCAAATTAAGTCATAGGATCCCCAGTCAGTGCTATACGGCGGATGACCTATCAATTCCACGTTTTGTCCCGTCAAACAGTCGCTTGTTTGAATCGATGTGTGAGAGCTCAAATCGTCATGATGCAAAATAATTTGCATTTTCCTGTTCGTTTTTCGAATTTCTCAGGAGACTTCAGGTAAACAATTTGTAATGTGCCACTCATAATAAACCGTCCTACATTTCTCAAGTCGAATAAAAGCCACACGGTCAGTTTTGCCGAAGAAACAGGCCACCATTTCCTTCGAAGTGCTTCTTACATGAACAACTTTTGTTAGATTTGGTTCGCTTTTGAAGACCTAAACGGTCGATTCCTGTTTTGTTTCCTACGCATAGATCCAAGATTCGTCTGTGACGATCTTATAAATGTCGTTTGAAGCACAATGATCTTTTTATTCACTATTTCTTTGCGCCAATTCAAAAGAGCCTCTTTTTGGGCGATTGTCCAATTTTTCTGGATCTAACGAGAATAATCCATTTTTGCGGCCAGGTGCTCATGCAATATCTAATGTTAGTTGGTGGAAGAAATGCCCAAGGATGACTCTATCTCACGGTATATAACATGGTGATCTTGCATTATCTCTTCACGCACGGCTTACTTTTTTTCGGCAAAACGGTCGATTTTGGGTGACACCCACGACCTTCGTTTTTTGGCTAGTGTCGGCCACTATTGATTCATTAATTAGAATGGCCCTATAGGATGGCCCTTTATCAACATACAAAGATTTAATTTGATCGATGCACTCTTGCCGTGATTATCCACGTCGAAAGTTGTGAAAAATGAAAATGTTCAAAGTAAATTCCTGTCAAACTCTCAAAAAAAATCAAATGGCGCCCAGCAACACCCGGTGTTGCCTAGGCCAGATAGTTTTCCTGCATCCGTCGTATGTTTGTATGTTCCGTATAGACTCAAAATCGGCTAAACTGATTTTCTTAAATATTTCTAAGGATGTACAGGGAGGGAATACCCGTGGTGAAAATTGGTTATATATTTGTTGAATTTCGCCCATGCCCCACTTTTTTAAAAACGCTATTTTAGAAAAACTGACGTATCGGTGAGAAAATTAATTTGCGAGTCAACGTTGGTTGTGTATCCGAGCCTAGGTACTCATTTGGGGTCTAAAAACCCGACCGAGCCGATTTTTTCTGAAAATTTCAAAGAATGTATCGGAATGATCCCTGGTGAAAATAGGCAATCTATTTTGTTGAATTTAGGAGAGGCCGGCGAACCTCCCCTATGTCCTATTTTTTAAAAACGCTATTTTTGTAAATCTTGCGAACGTATCGGTTTGAAAATGAAATTGTAATGGTGGTTGTGTCCCCCACCCTAGGCCGTTTTTTGGGACCTAAAAGCCCGACCATGCCTTTTTTAAATATGCGATATCTCCAAAACTTCTGAAACGTTTTTAATGTATTTTTCAGATGATGTACAGGGATGTCCACTGGTGAAAATAAGCTATATATTTTGTGGAATTTCGGCGGAGAGGGGTTTGAAAATTAATTCGATAGACAATGGTGGTTGTTTCTCCGACCCTAGGCACTTATTTGTGGCCTTAAGACCGAACCACGCCCACTTTTTTAAATATGTTATATCTCCAAAACTTCTAAACTGATTTCCATGTCATTTTCAGATGATGAACAGCGAGGTCCCAATGGTGGATATAGGCTATATATTGTGTTGAATTTCGGAGCAGCGGGTTATCCCTGTGCCCTATTTTTTTAATGCGCTATATATGAAAAATTTACGAACGTGTCCGTTTCCCGACTTTGGGTACATACTTTTCCTAAATGTGTTACAAATCAATGCAAATACCAGAAGCCATGGTCTTATTGTAAAGCAAGCGTATAAGATATATGTACATTATAAGAAGGTGGAAGGACGACACAGTCGGTTCTTAAGTTGCCACTGGACATTCGTTCCAATAAAGTGCACATATGCAATTCTAAATTGAAGTTATCATCTAAAACTTTAGATCGATTCTTGAAGGCTTTAAGAAGCAATTCACGTTTAGATTTCAGACAAACCCTTCCAGTTATACTATTCCAGCAGATGAAATGAATGCATACCTCAAGTCATCAGTTCTTTGACGGTGTGTTAAAATTGCATATCAACACCAACATTTCTAAAATTTTGTTATTTATAGTCACTTGCAGATCCCGACTAATTAGCGATGCAAGAAAAATATAATTGATGACTTAAGAAAAGGTAACAAGGGCCAATAACGCGGACCGGGTCGACTAGTTTAATATAAAACAAACATGAATGTTTTCACATGTGAGTTGAAATTTGTTTATTGTCAATATTCCAATGCATTTCAGAGAATAACGGTTTTCGTACACTCGCTACATCTATTGATACTTTTTCACATTTGGCTTTTCCTATCTTTATTCATTTACATCTTTGTCAAGAGAGTTGGAGAGCTTTTACATTACGTTAAAGCTTTGCTACAACTTTTTTGACTTTATGTATGTGACTGATTTAACAAAATGAGTGAAGCTTTTAAGTTTCTCTATAGCTTTGAGTTGTCAAACATAGCTTTCTGACAATTTAGAACTAAGCAAAATTGGTAATAGCAGAAGAATTTAATGAAGCCATCAACCTATGCCAAACGAGCGAAACATCAACCGACTAAAATTTATTTGTTGTATTTTATTTATAGTATTTGTAACTACATTTGCCGTTTATATTGTACTAGCTGAACCCGGTGCGCTTCGCTACCCCGACTAAGATAACAAATAATGTAATGCTACAGTTATATTAACTTTATTCTTTAAAATATTTTAGTGCATAAATATAGGAGGCTCGTATGCTATGTATGTTGCAGGAAGTAGCCACTCCTCCTAAATCCTTTCCAACTATAAGTACGCCTAACTGGGAGACATTTACAAATTTCTTATAAACTTACACACTTACTTTCGACAAATCGAGCCTCCCTGAGCCTACTCTCCTTTTAAAGAATAGAATTATATTAGGAATAACACTAAGATTGAATACCTAAAGTGTGAGTATAGTTGTAATGTATGTTATTCATGGGAGTAATTTCTTCCAAGTGCATATATCAACATTAGGGTTATAACTTTTTTGCAAACATCAAAAATACCACGACGTAGCATGGACAATTTTTTCTATTTTCCCCTACCGTTAAAAAATTTCCCGCACCGATTGCACTCAAGTTTTCCATTGCAGTTATTTCTTTAAATCTGTTCATAACGCTATTTTGTATTGAAATTGTATAAAATTTACAAAATCGGACCGTTTTACATCAGTCGAATATAACATTTTCGGTAAATCCGTAGCATATCTATACAAAAAAATATTTGTTCAAAAGATTAAAACCAGTTTTTATAAAGAAAACAAGTGAGCCAAGGCTATAGTCGGGTCGGGGCCGACTATTTGATAGCCTACACCACTACCACTGTGCATAAGCTTTTGACTGGTAAAATTCAAAATATTAAAATTGGGATAGCTTAGCGTCTTTGCTCTGAATGTCTTTATTAATATAAGTCAATTTTGTTGAAACGCATTTAAGTGCATCGTCAGTACAACTCAAATAAAACAAGTAAAAAAGTATCAGTCGGCTTTGCCGCCAGAGATACATATACCCTCAGCCTATGTGAATTGGAACTTTCATCTACGGACAGATCGAATGTATTAAAGGTCTTTTCAGAATTTTAGTGCATTACGGAAGTGTATCTTATTTTGAGAGTCATATCTTTTCGAAAGATCTCGCGCACACTAGACGTTTCAGTGGGTTATCGTACACCTGTTGGACCAGTATGCCAGAAAGCTTGTCCACGGAAAACATAAAATGGCTGTAAACAGGACCACAAAAAACATCATCGGTATAAATTTCCAAAGGATCTCCGAACAGACCCTAAACTGCACATGGATACAAATGCTGAACTTTTGTGGGGGAGGTATCCTAAGGGGAGGACCGATATGGGCCATTTTAGAAGTTAAACTAAGTTTGGACAAAATATGAGGAAGGTCAAATTTTGGACCAAATCGGTTTATCAGTTCGAGAGTTATTGTGCTCACCACCTACTACATATGGTGCCATAGGGGTTTTTTTCAACTTTGGCTGTTTTCCCAAGACGTATGGACTTGCCACTGAAAAAACTTTTACCATCGTAATTGAGACAGAGATTGCATGTTGCTTCAACAGAAATCTAAGTTAGTCAAGAGCAGGTCTTAAAGTGAACTTATCCGAAATTTTGTGTGGGAGGTATCCGAAGGCGTGGACAAATATAGTCCATATTCAAACCTGATCTATATCTGGTAAATATACCAGGATGCATAAAGTATGGACCAAATCCTTCAAGAGTTATCGTGCACACAATTTTTCCGAACATTTTTGAACTTTTGTGGGGGAGGTACCTGAAGGAGTGAACCGATATGGCATATCTTCGAATTTAAACTATGTTTAGACAAAAAATTACGAATGCTAAATGTTGAACCGAATCGGCAGATCCCTTCGAGAATTATCTTGCGCTCCAACCACTACACACGGTGTCATAGGAGCTTTTTGCATCTTTCAGGTTATTTTCTCAGGAAGTATGGACTTGCCCCTGATGAAATTTATACCGTCGTATGGAGGGCAGTGAATACAAGTTGTTGCAACAAAAATCGAAGCGATTCGAGAGCAGGTCCTATTCTGAACTTATCCGAAATTTTGTGTGGGAGGTACCCTAAGGCGTGGACCGATTGAGTCCATATTGCAACTAGAGATAGGCGCGTGCCTAATTTTTTAGGCACGAACACGGAACAAAGTTTTTATGCACATTCACGCACAAACACGGCGTTTTTCAAGAAGGCACGAACACGCACTACTCACGGCACGACACGCGCCCACCTCTAGTACCAACATTCACAGATTGTGCGAAATCTGTCGACGTATTACGCGTCGATTCCATCAACTTGGTTTTATTGCCGTTTACTGCCAGACCGACTTTAGCAGATTCCCTTTCGACTTCTGCAAAGGTGTCAGTTAGTTCCTTTACCGATCGACCCATTATGTCAATGTCGTCGGCATAAGCAAGTAACATATGGCTGTTTGTGTATGTTGTTCCACTTCTTTTGATCTTCGCGTCTCGTATGACCTTTTCCAGCAGGATGTTGAAGACAGGCAGTCTCCTTGTCTGAAACCTCTTTTGGTATTAAACTCTTCAGAGAGGTTCTTTCCTATTTTAACTGAGGACCGAGTATCAGTTAATGTCATCTTACAAAGCCTAATGAGCTTTGCGAGAATGCCAAAATCAGACATGGTTTGGAAAGGTGTCGATCTGCATTTCTTGGGTTTTTTCCAGGATTTGTCTCAAGGTAAATATCTGGTCAATGGTGGAATTGCCAGGTCTAAAGCCGCATTGGTATGGTCCAATTATTTCGTTGACCATGGGCTTTAATCGTTCGCACAATATCCCCGACACTATATTTTAGGCGATAGGGAGAAGACTTATGCCCTTATAGTCGGAGCATAAAGTCTTATCTCTTTTCTTATGTCCCGTCCATTCACAGGATGCACAGGTTCCAATCGTCGGGTACGCGTTTTTCCTGCCAGATTGAGCTAACTAGCTGATGCATATACCTTATCAGCGTGTCGCCTCCGGCTTTAAACCGCTCGGCTGGTAGGCCATCAGCTCCTGCTGCCTTATTATTCTTCAGCGGGTTTATTGCTGTCTTTACCTCATCTTGGCCGGGTGTTATACATTCAATACCATCTTTTGGGATTGGATCTGTGGTATCTTCGTCCACCTCGCTACTATTGGATACCAACAGTTTGGAAAAATGCTCTTTCCATATCCTTAGCACACTATCTGTATCAGTTATCAAATTACCTTGCTGGTCTCTACAGGATGTTGTGCCAGTGCCAAACCCATCAGTTTGATGTTTCACTCTTTGGTAGAATTTTCGGACTTCGTTCTGTCTCCAGTACATCTCGATTTGTTCGCACTCCCGCTTTTCCATCTCTCTCTCTTTTTCCTACAGAAAAGACGTTTCTCCTTATCTCCCGATACTTCTCTCGTGCGCTACGCGTTGCTACTGATTGTAAAGTAGCCCTATATGCCGAATTTTTCTCTTCGGTAGCAGTACGACACTCCTGGTCATACCACAGGTTCCTTGGTGGAGTTCTCGGGTATCCAAGTATGGATTTTGCGGACGAGGAGTGCTTTCATTAAGCAATTGGGCAAGTTGAGTGGAATATGCTGTGGCTATCTGTTGTGGTTGCAGCTTACCGATGTCCAACTTCCTTGTTGTGTCCGTTCGTAATTTATTTGCTACGTTTAATCTGGTACGTACCCTTGCTGCAACAAGGTAGTGGTCCGAGTCTATGTTTGCACCTCGGAACGATCGTACATCCAACACGCTTGATGCATGTCTTCCATCTATCACAACGTGATCAATTTGATTTCTTGTTCTTTGATCTGGCGACAGCCAGGTCCCCTTATGAATATCGAGATGCTTAAATCTAGTACTGCTAACTACCATGTTTCTTGCAGCTGCAAAATATATCACCCTCCTACCATTGTCAGATGTGTCACTGTGGAGACTAAATTTCCCGACTGTTGGGCCAAAGATATTCTCCTTTCCAATTTTGGCATTAAAATCGCCTAGAATGATTTTAATGTCATGGGCAGGGCAACGGTCATATGTTTCTTCTAAGCGCTCGTAAAATATATGTTTGGTCTGTTCGTACTTGTCTTCAGTGGAAGCATGAGCGTAAATATAGCTGATTTTGGAGAATTTTACTTTTAATCGAATTGCAGCGAGTCTTTCATTCACTGGGGTGAAGCTGGAGACCAGATGTTTTAACCTCCGACCAACTACAAATCCGCAACCAAACTCATGCTTTGTGTCATGTCAGCTATAATACAGTGCGTCACCTTTAGGTGTTGTTGTGACGCCTTTCCCGTTCCATCGTATTTCCTGTATGGCAGTAATGTCGGTCTTGTACTTTTCAGGTGCAGATTCGCAGACCATGATCCTTAAAACGTTTGTTTTTAGAAACGTACTCGTTTATACGTTTATAGATCAAAATTACCATAACTTTAGATATTAGAGACAATATTGCTATGGGACGGAAGTCTTTGTTCGCTTTTGGTAGTGGAATAATTTTGACCTTTTTCCACGAATCGGGGAAAACAGACTTAAGAAGAACAGTATTTAATATGTATATTATGTAGGGCAATAACGATGGCAGGATTATTATTAAAAGCTTAAGATTCATACCGCCCATTCCCCCAACATTTGTGGAAATATCCTTGAAACTTGAAAATACCTCATCTTTTTGAACACATTTAAATGAAAATACATTTTCAATTTGTACGATATTTAAATTTGTATAATAATGTTCATTGTTGCAGACGGAGTTATCACCAACAAATTTTGAATTTAACTTGTCAATATCAATGTAAACATTTGAATGAGACCTTGACATGTTTCCAATGCCGGAAAATTTTAATTTTTTTAATAAGTAGATTTAGCTTTTTGAATATTACATGCAATTTCTCGTCTAAGAACTTTAAACTCTTCGTATAGTTCTGGCGTTTTGTATTTTTTCCATCTTTTGTAGCTAGCATCTCGTTTGGACATGAGCTGTTTGATGTGGTTATTAAACCATGGTTTCTCCTTATTTTTGGGTCAAATAGTTTTTATGGGTACACATTCATTTAGAATGATATTACATTTTTCTTGAAGAAATTGTACTTGGTCATTCACACTTCTAATCCACGCAACACATATCTCGTAATTTTTTAATACAGAATGGGTTTATATTCATTACAGAATTCTGCGACCTTTTATTGTTTGATAATGAAATGATATGACATAAAGAAGTAATTCAGATTTTACTGGAAGTTTATCTCAAATAGGCATTCAAACAAACAACATTTCTCAGACAACTTGTTAATAACGTACAGAACAAACACGTAATAATTCCTTACAGTAGCTCAAAATTTTATCAGACCAAACCATTTTGGGGCCTCCCCCCATCATCAAATATTTTTTGCCTCCTTATTGCAAAACTGAAATTTTTCTTTTAATTATAGGGGCTTATAAAGTCAGGAAAATTCTTACCTACCCTATACTTTAATCAAACGCCTTCCTAATGTTTCACCACTCAAGTATTTATCGACATATGTTAGCTTACTTCCCTTACAGGTAGCTCCAAAAGTTGCATCACGGAAGATCAGTGTCCACTTTATATGGAGAAGGACTGGCCAGACAACATAAACAATTGTCTACGGTGGCAGAAGTCCTTTAACATAATGTTGGCATTCAGTCATATAAAATTTTTCTGTAAGTGTTGGAGTCGGGAACGGGCTGCAATCATAGATATGAGAGAAGTCTCCGTTGACGTTGTCGTTTATTTTATACCCTACACCACTATGTGGTAAGGGGTATTATGTGTTAGTGCATGTGTATGTAACATACAAAAGGAAGCGAGATAGACCCATAGTTCCTTCTAGGGATATACATAGAATCACTTTCTGAGTCGATTTATGCATGTCCGTCCGTCCGTTCGCAACATACAGGTCGCATTTGTTGACCGATTTCGCTGAAAATTGGGGAATAACATTTTTTTAGCCGTCGGAAGATCAAGTTCGAAGATGGGATATATCGGTCCACGTTTTGGTATAGCCCCCATATAACGGTACCCCCCGATTTACGGTATTTTGACGTTTTCAGCTACATTTTCAGACCGATTTGGCTATAATTTGACATTTAGGGTTCTTAAGTGTCAATAAACATATATAACAAAACTTGTGGACATAGGTCCACGTTTTGGTATAGCCCCCATATAACGGTACCCCCCGATTTGCGGTATTTTGACGTTTTTAGCTACATTTTCAGACCGATTTAGCTATAACTTGACATTTAGGGTTCTTAAGTATTAATAAACTTATATAACAAAAGTTGTGGACATAGGTCCACGTTTTGGTATAGCCCCCATATAACGGTACCCCCCAATTTACGGTAATTTGACGTTTTTTAGCTACATTTTCAGACCGATGTAGCTATAAGTTAACATTTAGGGTTATTAAGTGTCAATAAACTTATATAACAAAAGTTGTGGACATAGGTCCCCGTTTTGGTATAGCCCCCATATAACGGTGCCCCCCGATTTTCGGTGTTTTGATGTTTTTAGCTACATTTTCAGACAGATATAGCTATAATTTGACATTTAGGGTTCTTAAGTGTCAATAAACTTATATAACAAAAGTTGTGGACATAGGTCCACGTTTTGGTGTAGCCCCCATATAACGGTACCCTCCGATTTGCGGTATTCTGACTTTTTTAGCTACATTTTCAGACCGATGTAGCTATAATTTGACATTTAGGGTTCTTAAATGTCAATAAACTTATATAACAAAAGTTGTGGACATAGGTCCACGTTTCGGTATAGCCCCGATTTACGGTATTTTGACAGTTTTAGCTACATTTTTAGACCGATTTAGCTATATTTTGACACTTAGGGTTCTTAAGTGTCAATAAACTTATATAACAAAACTTGTGGACATAGGTCCACGTTTTGGTATAGCCCCCATATAACGGTACCCCCGATTTGCGGTGTTTTGACGTTTGTAGCTACATTTTCAGACCGATGTAGCTATAATTTGACATTTAAAATTCTTAAATGTCAATAAACTTATATGACAAAACTTGTTTACATAGGTCCACGTTTTGGTATAGCCCCCATATAACGGTTCATTTAAGTTCATATTTTCGTATAGCCCAGATACCTCCGAACTAGCTGTTAATGACATTTGAAGTTCCCACGTTATGTACCGATTTTCGATATTTTGAAGATTCTAGCTAAATTTTTTAACCATCAAAAACTGTCAACATAGGCCCATGTTTTATTATAACCCCTATATAACAGTACCTCCCAATTTCTAGCCCAACAAAAATTGTCAACATACATAGTTAGATATAGGCACCATAAAAAAGGGCCTCCCGAATGAAGCATAAATGTACATAAACATTATCTGACATTTTAACGTACCCACTTAAAGTTGGGGACAGGAATGAAAAGTAATTATTCCATTTTAGTTCAGAATATTTTATGGTGGAGGTTATGAAAAGTTCGGCCCGGCCGAACTTAATGCTTTTTTACTTGTTTTATTTTGTAATCTACACGAATAATTTTACTTTTGGTGGTTGTCACGGGGTTTGTTGGAACTTTTATGTCGGGACCGATCTGAACCTCCAAATTGGACCATCCTGACAGACGGACATGGCTAAATCGACTTCAAAACGGTTGTTAGACAAACACCTGAGGATTTAGAAAATCAAGCATATTTACTCTACCTTATTTCGCATCCTCAATGTGTAAAGCATTTGAAAGCGCCAAAGTTTTTGTTTCAACATCACATAAAAATAAATTTTGTTTGCCTGCTGGTAATTTGTCATGAGGTGTTTGCTTTTTGTTTTTAGTATCATTTACCATGCACACCTCCTATTCACCAATTTTACTCTGACGTCAAAAGGTCAAAAGAATATGTAGATGTGTGTATGCGTGTTTGTGGAAACTGCAAGTAGCTAAAGAGTGTTGACGGTTTTTTTACTGCTCGTTTGTTTGTTTGGTAGGAAACAAACATTCTCTGTTGTGATTTTAATTTAAAATGTTTCTAAAAACAGCAGCAACAACAGCTAACCATCATTAGTTGTTGTTGTAGTTGTTTCGACGGTGATATTGATGTAAACGGAAATCAAGGACGAAACTTTTTATTCATTCAACGAAAGGAAAATGATTTCATTGTACACTTTTTTTAATAAATTCTTCAACTCATGTCTCTGCAACGGTGACGACAGGTGATTTAATTGCAAAGTTGTGTTAAGCGTGTGTGTGCGTAGGCGACGTTCAATGTTAATATCAAATAATAGCGGCAACAACGTAAACAAAGCGATGACATTTGTTTACACAGTTTCCGGTTAAGCAGATTTTACATCATATCTGAATTGGAAAATTATTTATTTAGATTTTAAAAATTTTAGGAAGTCCTTGCCGGAATTCCTATATGTTCATCTTCAGCGAAAACTCTTAAAGGAATGCTCTACCACTGAATATCTTAGTGAACATATAATTAAGTTTACGTATTGTGTCATTACCCAAACCCAATTAGATGTAGTCAATATTTAATCCTACATACCTTACCCTTTGTTCTATATTTAAACTTCAATCGAAATGCCTCGAGAAATTCAACAACATTTCCTCATGTTCTTAAATATTATCCAATATTTATGTTACCCTGAGGCTTAGAGCACATTAGGAAACAGTGCATCACTTGTTTGTTTATTCAAAAACTGATTAACCATGACTTTGCCAGTGAAGCATTCTCAAGGAAATATGTAAATTTTACATGAACTTCAAACAAACTATTTTATTCTCTTTCACGTTCATTCAGCTTACAGCTGTGTGTGGTTGCAATGCTTTGCAGAATATGTTTTTCTTTGTAAAATACGCCAAAGATATGCATCAGAATGAAGTGCTGCCTTTTCCCATAAAACATAAATTACGAGTATAGAAGTGAAAAAAGAGAAAAGAGAAAAGGAAAGGTAGCAAGTAAAAAAATCGTTAAGTTCCGGGCCAGGCCGTACTGTTTATACTTTCCAACATAAAATATTCTGAACATGCCTGTAAAAAATGCCCAAATTAGGTCAAAATATATATGTAATGCGTGGACGGACCTACATTGACAATTTAAAAATGTTTTCATCGATTGGACAATAAATGTGGTCTGTAGAGTGATTTTGTGAAAATTCGCCTTTGGCCCCATACAAATTTTAAAGAATCGCTCTACAGACCACATTTGTTGTCCAATCGATGAAAACAGTTTACCAGTTCTTTGTAGTGCCTAAACAAGTAATCCTACAAAAATTTTGAAAATCGGGTCAGATTGAAATATTACCTATATATAAATGGCCCATGGAAACTTTGAGGCCCCAGTGGCACGTGCTAACATATTCCGATTGAGCTCAAACTTTGGCAATCTTAATTTTTAACAAAACTAAACATTTTAGGAGGGTGCCGCATAAAAAAATCCGACATCGATTTTTTAAAACCAATCTAGTGAATCTATACCGACAAATTTCAGGTGGAAAGTTTTATACCCCAAGGAAGATTAAATATTAAACTTCAGCCATTTGGATGGGATATTGAGGCTATATGAAGGCGTGGACCTATACCGACAAATTTCAGGTGGTAGTACCCCAACGAAGACTTAATACCAAATTTCAGCCATTTCGGTGGGATACTTAGGCCACAACCTTCAAAATACCGGAAATCGGAAGGTACGTGAGCATGAGACCTATACCTACAAATTTCTGTTCGAAAGTGTTATACCTCCACGGAAGACTAAATACCAAATTTCAGTCATTTCGGTGGGATATTGAGGCCACAACCTTCAAAATACCGAAAATTGGCAGGCACCTTTCTATGGGGGCTATATGAAGACGTGGACCTGTACCGACAAATTTTAGGTGGAATGTTGTATACCCCCAACGAATATTAAATACCAAATGTCAGTCATTTCGGTGGGATATTAAGGGATGGAAGATACCAAGGAACGGTCCTGACCGACGTTAACATGGCAAAGCCCAGGATTTATCTTGGTCCCTCTTTCATCTCAAGTGGACACTGACCTCCCAGTGGTGTCACCTGGGTAACTGCCTTTAACACCCGTTAAAGGTAGTGAGCTAAGATGTGCTACACGTTCACACATAAGAACGTTAAAAACTTGGGCGTCGGACTAGTAACCCTCTCCTAGAAAAAACAGCCTACTATGAAAAAACGAAACAAAAAGAAAAACAACCCCCTCTAAAGTTGACGAACCCCGCAAACGTTTTAAGGACCATGGTCTGCGAATCTGCACCTGAAATGTTCGCACTCTTTACAGATGTACTTGAAAAGTACAAGACCGACATTACTGCCATACAGGAAACACGATGGAACGGGAAAGGCGTCACAACAACACCTAAAAGTGATGCACTGTATTATAGCTGACATGACACAAAGCATGAGTTTGGTTGCGGATTTGTAGTTGGTCGGACGTTAAAACCCCAGTGAATGAAAGACTCGCTGCAATTCGATTAAAAGCAAAATTCTCCAACATCACCTATATTTGCGCTCATCCTTCCACTGAAGACAAGTACGAACAGACCAAAGATATATTTTACGAGCGCTTAGAAGAAACATATGACCGTTGCCCTGCCCATGACTTTAAAATCATTCTAGGCGATTTTAATGCCAAAATTGGAAAGGAGAATATCTTTGGCCCAACAGTCGGGAAATTCAGTCTCCACAGTGAAACATCTGACAATGGTATGAGGCTGATAGACTTTGCAGCTGCAAAAAACATGGTAGTTAGCAGTACCAGATTTAATCATCTCGATATTCATAAGGGCACCTTGCTGTCTCTAGATCAAAAAACAAGAAATCAAATTTATCACGTTGTGATAGATGGAAGACATGCATCAAGCGTGTTGGATGTACGATCGTTCCGAGGTGCAAACAATAACTCGGACCACTACCTTGTTGCAGCAAAGGTACGTACCAGATTAAACGTAGCAAATACATAAATAAATTACGAACGAACACAACAAGGAAGTTGGACATCGGTAAGCTTCAACCACAACAGATAGCCACAGCATATTCCACTCAACTTGCCCAATTGCTTAATGAAAGCACTCCTCTTCCCGATAACATATCAGCGCAATGGTAAAGTATTGCCCACTCCATGCAAACAGCCGCAAAATCCATACTTGGATACCCGAGAACTCCACCAAGGAACCTATGGTATGACCAGGAGTGTCGTGCTGCTACCGAAAAAAACAATTCGGCATATAGGGCTACTCTACAATCAGTAGCAACGCTTAGCGCACGAGAGAGGTATAGGGAGCAAAAGAGAGGAGAAACGTCTTTTTCACAGGAAAAAGAGAGAAATGGAGAAGCGGGAGTGTGAAAAAATCGAGATGTACAGGAGTCAGAATGAAATCCGAAAATTCTACAATATAGTGAAGCATCAATCTGATGGCTTTGGTCCAATCACATCCTCCTGTAGAGACCAGCAAGGTAATTTGGTAAAGATAGTGTGCTCGGAATATGGAAAGAACATCTTTCCAAATTGCTGGTATCCAATACTAACGAAGACATCGAAGATACCACAGATCCAATCCCAGAAGATGGTATTGAATGTATACCGCCCGACCAAGATGAGTTAAAAACAGGCTGAAGAATAATAAGGCAGCAGGAGCCGATGACCTACAAGGCGAGCTATTCAAATCCGGAGGCGACTTGTATTCATCAGCTAGTTAGCACCATCTGGCCGGAAGAACGCGTGCCCGACGATTGGAACGTGAGCATCCTATGTCCAGTCCACAAGAAGGGAGATAAGACAGTGTGCTCCAATTACTGGGGCATAAGTCTGATCCCTATTGCATATATGATAGTATCTGGCATACTGTGTAAGCGACTTAAGCCTATGGTCAATGAAATAATTGGACCCTATCAGTGCGGCTTTAGACCGGCTAAATTGATCAGATATTTACCTTGAAACAAATCCTGGAAAAGACCCAAGAAATGCAGATCGATACCTTCCATCTTTTTGATGATTGTAAAGCAGCATATGACAGCCCTATACATTCAAAGGTGTTCCAAGCCATGTTTGATTTTGATATTCGCGCAAAGCTCATTAGGCTTTGTAAGATGACATTAACAGATACTCGGTCCTCAGTTAAAATAGGAAAGAACCTCTCTGAAGAATTTAATAGCAAAAGAGGTTTCAGTTAAGGACACGGCCTGTCGTGTGATCTCTTCAACATCCGGCTGGAAAAGGTCATACGAGACGCGAAGGTCAAAAGAAGTGGAAAAATATACACAAACAGCCATATATATGTTATTTGCTTATGCCGACGACATTGACGCATGGGTCGATCGGTAAAGGAAGTAACTGACACCTTTGCAAAAGTTGAAAGGGAATCTGCTAAAGTCGGTCTGGCAGTAAACGGCGATAAAATAAAGTTGATGTTATCGAAGCGTAATACGTCCACAAATCTCGCACCTTCTGTGAATGTTGGTACCTACAATTTTAGGTAATAAAGGACTTCGTCTACCTCGACACCGCCATAAACACAACAAACAGCATCAGTTGTGAAATACGAAGAAGAATAGTGTTGGCCAACAGATGCTACTTTAGGCTAAGTAAGCAGTTTAGGAGTAAAGTCACATCTCGTTAAGCAAAAGTAACACTTTACAAAACACGAATGCTGCCCGTGCTAATGTATGGTTCCGAAGCATGGGCACTTGCGCAAGCAGATAGGGCAGTGCCTGGTATGTTCGAGACAAAAAATTTTCGAAAGATCTACGGGCCAATTTGCGTTGACGGCGAATATCGTCGTATGAACAACGAGCTGTATCAACTATACGACGACATCAGTATAGTTGAACGAATCGAGATACAACGATTGCGATGGCTAGGCCATGTTATAAGAATGAGTGATGATGAGCCCGCTAAAAAGGCGTATAAATACGGCCCGCATGGAAGTTTACGCAGATCTGGAAGGCCAAATCTTCGTTGGAGCGAACAAGTGAAACGAGACATCAGAGACCTACATATCCCAGATTGGGAAAATACAGTAGTCAGAGAGGATTGGAGATCTTTTCTTAGTTCGGCTTATGGAACAAATGTTCTGTAAAAAGCCACCTAAGTAAGTAAGTAAGATGAGCCCTTAGTCATTAGTTTTTTGCGAAACAAATAATCATGCTAGCACACTAATCATTATTTCTATAGCTATTTTTCCAAATCTCGTAAACGCACCTCGTTACATTTCCGCATGTTGTGGTATTGTAAACGCCAACAACAACAACATGTCCATAGCTAAACAACATTTATTTATTCCTCAAGGATGTGGTTTGTGTATGCGTTGTGTTCTATTCTTGCTGCTTTTGTTTAACATAAATTTCATATTGGCGCCAGTTGTGGTTGTTGTTGTTTTTCATAAGCTGCGCTATAACTCACATGTCCTTTTTTGTGATCACTCGTTAGCTGTCTGCCCTTCAATGACTGTTTCTGTGTTGTTTTGTTTTTCTTTAGGACATATGCGATGTTAGTCCTTTTTTCATCCTCGTTTTCTATGATGTTGGTGTTGTTATTAGAGTTCATATGCCATGCACACACACACACATCACTTCTATAGTCATACATGTACGTATGTACGTACGAGTATGTGTTTTGATATGCATGGAAAAAAACTTAGATTCTGTACATTTCTTGAACATAGAACTGGTACATATACATTTCAAGGTCCTTTTCGTATAGGTATATATGTATGAATGGGTATGTGTAGCTATGTTGTATTTATTTTACATTGAATAAGAAGAATATGATTTTGTTTTCATGTTTTTCCTTCTTTTTGTTTAGAAAAAAATCAAAAGTTTATTAATGAATAAAACGTGTTCATGGAACGGGTTGGGGTTTTAAAGGCTAAAATGAAAAGTTATTTTGAAAAGATTTTATAATGGACTTTTCATTGAATGCCGCAAACTTAGTTGACGGATTTTGAACTAAGATTCATTTTGCAAGTTATTACGTCAGAGAATTTAATTTGAAATTTAACGCCCAACCTCCAATCTTGAAAGACACGTTATTATTTATAACATTGAGATTATAATACTTGACCAACTAAAATGAAATAATAAACTTTTTGGGAATAATTTAACTCAAACTGACGGTTCGATCGAGTTTAATTTTAGTTTGGCTGACTATGTCTTGCATGATATCAAAATGGAGGACTTTGAGGTATTCTCATAGATCATTTTGAAGTCTTCTCCTAGAAGTTCTCGAGGTGTTCACATGGAAAATCTAGAAGACTTCGCATAGAAGACCTTGAGCTCTTCCCATAGAAGACTTTGAGGTCTTCCCCTTGGAGACTTTTGAGGTCTTCCCATAGAAACCTATAGAAGGCCTCGACGTCTTCGCATAGAGAACATTGAGGTTTTCCCACAGAAGGTCCGGAGGTGTTCTCATGGAAAACCTTATGATCTTATCGTAAGGTCTTCACACAGAAGACCGTCAAGTCTTCGCAAGAAGACTTTGAGAACTTCCCAAAGATGACTTTGAGGTCTTCCCATAAAAGAACTTTAGGTCTTCTTGTAGAAGACCTCGAAGACTTAAAAGTCTTAATGTCTTCTTGTACACGAAATTGAAATCTTTCCATAAAAACCATGAGGTATTCTCAACGAAGGCGTTGAGCTTATCTGCCAAAATACCTACTGGTCTTAACGTAGACCAAATAGAAAGCTTTCAATGAAAAACATGAAGGTCTTCCCATAGAAGACTTCGAAGTCTTCCCATAGAAACCTTGAAGGAGAAGACCTTGAGGTCTTCCCATAGAAGATCTTGAGGTCTTCCCATAGAAGACCTTGAGGTCTTCCCATAGAAACCTTGAGGTCTTCATATAGAAGGCCTTGAGATCTTCCCATAGAAGACCTTGAGGTCTTCCCATAGAAGACTTTGAGGTCTTCCCATAGAAGACCTTGAGGTCTTCCCATAGAAGACCTTGAGGTCTTCCCATAGAAGACCTTGAGGTCTTCCCATAGAAGACCTTGAGGTCTTCCCATAGAAGACTTTGAGGTTTTTCCATAGAAGACTTTGAGGTCTTCTCATAGAAGATCTTGAGGTCTTCCCATAGAAGACCTAGATGTCTTCCCATAGAGAACCTTGAAGTCTTCCAATAGAGGACCTTGAAGTATTCCCATAGAAGACGTTGCGGTCTTCCTATAGAAGACTTTTAGGTCTTCCCACTGAAACCTTGAAGACCTTGAGGTCTTCCCATAGAAGACCTTGAGGTCTTCCCATAGAAGACCTTGAGGTCTTCCCATAGAAGACCTTGAGGTCTTCCCATAGAAGACCTTGAGGTCTTCCCATAGAAGACTTTGAGGTCTTCCCATAGAAGACCTTGAGGTCTTCTCATAGAAGATCTTGAGGTCTTACCATAGAAGACCTTGAGGTCTTCCCAAAGAAGGCTTTGAGGTCTTCCCATAGAAGACCTTGATGTCTTCCCATAGAGGACCTTGAAGTCTTCCAATAGAGGACCTTGAAGTCTTCCCATAGAAGACGTTGCGGTCTTCCTATAGAAGACTTTTAGGTCTTCCCACTGAAACCTTGAAGACCTTGAGGTCTTCCCATAGAAGACCTTGAGGTCTTCCCATAGAAGACCTTGAGGTCTTCCCATAGAAGACTTTGAGGTCTTCCCATAGAAGACCTTGAGGTCTTCCCATAGAAGACCTTGATGTCTTCCCATAGAAGACCTTGAAGTCTTCCTATAGAAGACTTTGTGGTCTTCCCATAGAAGATCTTGAGGTCTCCCCATAGAAGACCTTGAGGTCTCCCCATAGAAGACCTTGAGGTCTTCCCATAGAAGACCTTGAGGTCTTCCCATAGAAGACCTTGAGGTCTTCCCATAGAAGACCTTGAGGTCTTCCCATAGAAGACCTTGAGGTCTTCCCATAGAAGACCTTGAAGTCTTCCCATAGAAGACCTTGAAGTCTTCCCATAGAAGACCTTGAGGTCTTCTATGACCTTGAGGACCTTGAGGTCTTCTCATAGAAGACCAGGAGGTTTTCCCATAGAAGACCAGGAGGTTTTCCCATAGAAGACATTGAGGTCTTCCCATAGAAGACCTTGAGGTCTTCCCATAGAAGACCTTGAGGTCTTCCCATAGAAGACTTTGAAGTCTTCCCATAGATTACCTAGATATCTTCCCACTGAAGATCTCGAGGTCTTCCCATAGAAGACCAGGAGGTCTTCCCATAGAAGACCAGGAGGTCTTCCCATAGAAGACCAGGAGGTCTTCCCATAGAAGACCAGGAGGTTTTCCCATAGAAGACCTTGAGGTTTTCCCATAGAAGACCTTGAGGTCTTCCCATAGAAGACCTTGAGGTCTGTCATAGAAGACCTTGACGTCTTCCCATAGAAGATCTTGAGGTCTTCCCATAGAAGATCTTGAGGTCTTCCCATAGAAGACCTTGAGGTCTGTCATAGAAGACCTTGAGATCTTTCCATAGAAGACCTTGAGGTCTTCCCATAGAAGACCTTGAGGACTTCCCTTCTCATAGAAGACCTTGAGGTCTTCCCATAAAAGACCTTGAGGTCTTCCCAAAGAAGACCTTGAGGTCTTCCCACAGAAGTCTTCTCACAAGACCTGGATTTGTTCCCATAGAAGACTTTAAGGTCTTCCCATAGATGAAATGCTACCATAGAAGACCTAGAAGTCTTTCCATAGAAGGCCTTGTGGTTTTCCCACGGAAGTAGACTTTATGGTCTTCTTCAAAGAATGCCTTGAGGTGTTCTCATAGAAAATCTAAGTATTGTAGAAATCTAAGTATCGTAGGTCTTCACGTATAAGAACTTGAGGTCTTCCCATAGAATACCTTGAGGTCTACCCATAAAAGACCTTGAGGTTTTCCCATAGAAAACCTTGAGGTTTTCCCATAGAAGACCTTGAGATCTTCCCATAGAAGGTTTTGAGATCTTTCCACAGAAGACTTTGAGGTCCTCCCATAGAAGACTTTGAGGTCTTCCCATAGAGGTTATCAAGCCTTTCCAAGACCATCTTGATGTGTTTTCATAGAAGAATTTAAAATTTTCCCATAGAAGACATTGAAGTCTTCCCAAAGAGGATCTTGAGATCTTCCCATAACAGGTCTTGAGGTCTTGCATAGAAGACCTTGAGGTCTCAATAGAAGACTTTGAAGTCTTCCAATAGAAGACCTAAAAGTCTTCCCAGAGAAATCATTGAGGTCCTCCCAACGAAGACATTCTGTTCTTCCTATAAAACACATAGGGGTCTTCCCATGGAGGACCTCGGGGTCTTCTACTCGAAGATCTTGAGGTCTTACCTAAGATGACTTTGATGAATTACCGAAGAAGACGTTGATGTCTTACAGAAGAAGACCTAGAGGTCATACCGAAGAAGACCTTTAGGACTTATCGAAAAAGACCTTGATGTCTACCCATAGAGGACCTTGAGCTCTTCCAATAAAAGACCATGAGAAATAGAAGACTTTGAGGTCTTCCAACAGACGACCTTGAGCTCTTCCAATAGAAAACCTAGAGGTCTTCCCATAGAAGGCCTTAAGGTCTACCCATAGTAGATGTTGTGGTATTTTTATTGAGGAAGACTTTGATGTCTTGCCGAAGAATACCTTGAGATCATACTGAAGAAGACCTTGACGACTTACCGAAAAAGACCTTGAGGACTTACCGATGAGGACCTTGAGGTCTTCCCATAAAAGATTTTGAGCTCTTCCAATAGAAGATCATTAGATTTTAAAATAAAAGACCTTGAGGTCTTCCCATTGAAGAACTTAAAGTCTTTCCAAAGAAGGCTTTGAAGTTCTCCCATAGAAATGTTTTAGGTCATACCATAGAATATTATCAAGCCTTCCCAAGAGCATATTGAGGCGTTCTCATAAAAGGCTTTGAATTTTTCCAATAGAAGGCCTTGATACCTTCCAATAGAAGACCTTAAGGTCTCCTATAGGCGACTATGACACCGTTCAAAAGATGACCTTGAAATCTTCCTATAGATGAAATAGACCCAAAAGATTCTAATTGACAGTTGACAGTCCAAGAGCTCAAGAGCTCAAGAACAGGTATTTTCCACAAATTAATCTCAACGAGAATTCTCTAAAAATACTTAAAAATATCTTTCCTGAAACCGACCATTAGGCAATTTTCCTTGCGGAAATTGTAAGTTTGAAGGAGAGAGAGATGAGGCATGCGGTAACCCTTTGCCTCTCAACACCCTCTCTCACCGACAAACTGGCAATTGCCGCAGGGAAAATTGCCTAATGTAAATATGAAATTAGATACTTGTGTCGCTTGTCCCTCTCTTCAGCTTGTCGCATATAGTGAAAGTTGGATGTGATCTACAATCGACCTCGAGATTCTGTGCCATTCCTATTTCCATAGTTCTTGTGGTAATAGTGAGGCTGTAGATTTATTGGCATCCGCATTGCATTTACATGGGAAAAAGTAAACCTCATGGGGGAGCGGTATAGTCAGAGCCGTTAAACAGCTGTTCCAACTTCTTACAACTACTAGTGGTATACGTATGGTTATGCCAAAAGTAACTGCAAGTACCAAGAGTCGGTTGTCTATTTTTAGACTCAGTCATTTCTAGCAAACTGCCCAAAATGATTTTTATATTTTAACTTACAATTTTAAAATTCTAATGTGGAATTTTTACGCTACTCTGGAGCATTTTTAGTCTTTATTGTGAAACTGCTTCATGTGCCCTTAACAAATTAAAGAAAATTGCTTAACATCTTTCAAGTAAAACACATACTTATTTTTTACATCAGTTGAACGATAAGAACGGCAGATATGTAGCAACTCTCAGCATTCCATCTTTCCGCTCTGACATATGGCATACATAAAACAACACAAATGAGTGAAAATTACACAACTGCAAGAGGAAAACAGGACAGAAACTTGATTACAAAAAAGAACAACAAAATCGATAGAAAAAAAAAAACAAACCTCTATAAGATTGAGGAAAAGACCTATCCGCTGGTTGGCTGGCTGGCTGAATGAATGACTTGCTGACTGAATAGCCAAACACGAGGCACACTAGCAGTCACTGATGGTGGTGAAAGGCTTTTTATGGCGTCATTAATAACCGAGACAAAGTGAACAGCAGCCACTGCCACAGCCAGGCGGCGTTAGGCATGACTCATAGCCATCACAATGGATTGTTGCTAGGTTCCATCATTTCAAAGATGAATGGAACATGTGCCGAGTCGATGAGTTGTTGTTCGTTTTCAACCTCTTGTTCTTGTTCTAGTTCTTCGTCTTCAACTTTGTCTATTACGTTACGTTGTTGTTGGTGTTATAAATGAGCTTTAATTTAAATAAATCGTGTGCTAATATCATTAGCCACACATCGCTACATTCAATCACACACACATAAGCAAACATACAGGCAAACACAACGCATTTGCCGGTGTCTCTAGTATTCTGGCCTCTGCTGGTAAAGTAGTTATTTTTAGCGAACTGATACACAGATGCTCTTTCTCTCTAATGGTTCACAGTTGTTGTTACTTTAGGAAATGTGTCAAATGTTGTTAAGTTCGAGGAATGTCAGTGGGTTGTTGCAAGAGCATCTAATATGTCACACGTGTAAGCATATTTGTTTACATTTCATCCTTGGTCAATAACAAGAACAACGCTAACGTGTTCCGTTCTTCTGCTGGACAAATTTACCTGTTCCGGTATCGACAACATATCCGTTTCGCTTGCGTGACTTTAGGTTTTACGTTTTATGTTGTCAAAAAAACTTTGTTTGGATAGAAACAAATCTTGTGCTTTAAACTTTTTGATTCTTTATAGAGCAAAAGGGGGCAAGATCAAGACCTTCAGCTCGTCTATAAAGACGACCTTCAGCTCGTCTATAAAGACGACCTTCAGCTCGTCTATAACGACGACCTGAACTTGTCTTTATTGACGACCTTCAGCTCGTCTATAAAGATGACCTTCAGCTCGTCTATAAAGACGACCTTCAGCTCGTCTATAAAGACGACCTTCAGCTCGTCTATAAAGACGACCTTCAGCTCGTCTATAAAGACGACCTTCAGCTCGTCTATAAAGACGACCTTCAGCTCGTCTATAAAGACGACCTTCAGCTCGTCTATAAAGACGACCTTCAGCTCGTCTATAAAGACGACCTTCAGCTCGTCTATAAAGACGACCTTCAGCTCGTCTATAAAAAATACCATCAGCTCGTCTATAAAGACGACCTTCACTTCATATATAAAAAAATTCAGTCCAAAAATTTAAATAAACGGTAAACGTTTTCTGTTATCCATCAATTTCCGCTAAAATTTCATTTACACGTTTAAACTCACACAAAGCCTTATCTAAGCTAACATTCTTCCATATTCCTACCATCCAAAAATATTATCCTCACAATCTGGTATTAACTGGAATGATATTTCAACTATTCAGGTTTGCTTGTCATCACGCAAACAATCTGCACAGTTCACACTCTTCCAAATATATCCGGCTTTTTTTCATATTTTATCTACATCTGCCGGTTGTCATAAATAAAACGACCAGCTCAGAATTTCCAGTTAAATCCTTAACTTATTTCTTCCTCAGCTTTTTATTCACAATTTTCTCGGTACTGTTGTTGTTGTATTCTTCGTTATTGTTTTCGTTAAACAAAGCATGTGAGCCAGCGAGCGGATGTAAGTTTATTTTTCACGCTTTATGCTTCTTCAGTTTTTCCTGGTAAGGTTGACTGTGGATGGCTTTGTTTTGAGTCAACACATTTATTTCGTGGAAAATCCTTTGCCCATTGTCGCAACGTCCTAGGGTTTCGTGTGATGCCATGTGCAAAATTTCATGTTTTTGTTCTTGTTGTTTTGTGTTATTTTTCTCCATAGTTTGATTTTCAGTTTCTGGGTTCTTCCTTGTGTTTTTATGGGACTTGTCACGTTTTTCCGTCTTCTGATATTTTGCCATTATTTGAAAGCATTTTATTAAGATTTTCGTGTAACATTTATTAGCTTTTGTAAGCATTGAACTACCAGAAAAAGCTTGTTGGTGTTGGCATTATCCAAGTGGTGCTGTTGCTACTGATTGCCATTACAATTTTGTGACACGTGTCCCCATTAAAGGTGTTTAACATGAAATTTTAACGATTTAGTTTTTTCGGGTTTTAAGTTGAATTTGTTTGTTATAAGGCGAAATTGTGGAGGGGCATGGGGATGCAAATTAGACAACAACGTAACACAAATTGTCGGGAAGATACTTCTTAAGCTAACAATAAGAATATCGAATGTTGAAATTTTGAGTGGGAGGTATGTAATGGAGTGGACAAATATAGTCCATATTCAAACATAAATACTACGATGTTCAAGGTGCAAAAGTGCTTCTATAGATCCGTTCTGAAAGAAAGGGTGCTTCTATAGACCGTTTCTGAAAGAAAGCGTGCTTTTATAGACCCTTTCTGAAAGAAAGGGTGCTTCTATAGAGCCTTTCTGAAAGAAAGGGTGCTTCTATAGAGCCTTTCTGAAAGAAAGGGTGCTTCTATAGAGCATTTCTGAAAGAAAGGGTGCTTCTATAGAGCCTTTCTGAAAGAAAGGGTGCTTCTATATAGCCTTTCTGAAAGAAAGGGTGCTTCTATAGACCCTTTCTGAAAGAAAGCGTGCTTCTATAGAGCCTTTCTGAAAGAAAGGGTGCTTCTATAGAGCCTTTCTGAAAGAAGGGTGCTTCTATAGATCAGTTCTGAAAGAAAGGGTGCTTCTATAGATCAGTTCTGAAAGAAAGGGTGCTTCTATAGAGCCTTTCTAAAAGAAAGGGTGCTTCTATAGAGCCTTTCTGAAAGAAAGGGTGCTTCTATAGAGTCTTTCTGAAAGAAAGGGTGCTTCTATAGAGCCTTTCTGAAAGAAAGGGTGCTTCTATAGAGCCTTTCTGAAAGAAAGGGTGCTTCTATAGAGCCTTTCTGGAAGAATGGGTGCTTCTATAGACCCTTTCTGAAAGAAAGGGTGCTTCTATAGACCTTTTCTGAGAGAAAGGGTGCTTCTATAGACTCTTTCTGAAAGAAAGGGTGCTTCTATAGAGCCTTTCTGAAAGAAAGGGTGCTTCTATAGAGCCTTTCTGAAAGAAAGGGTGCTTCTATAGAGCCTTTCTGAAAGAAAGGGTGCTTCTATAGAGCCTTTCTGAAAGAAGGGTGCTTCTATAGATCAGTTCTGAAAGAAAGGGTGCTTCTATAGATCAGTTCTGAAAGAAAGGGTGCTTCTATAGACCCTTTCTGAAAGAAAGGGTGATTCTATGTACCCCTTCTGAAAGAAAGAGTGCTTCAATATACCCTTTCTGAAAGAAAGGGTGCTTCTATAGAGCCTTTCTGAAAGATAGGGTGCTTCTATAGAGCCTTTCTGAAAGAAAGGGTGCTTCTATAGAGCCTTTCTGGAAGAATGGGTGCTTCTATAGACCCTTTCTGAAAGATAGGGTGCATCTATAGACCCTCTCTGAAAGATAGGGTGCATCTATAGACCCCTTCTGAAAGAAAGTGTATTTCTATAGACCCTTTCTGAAAGAAAGTGTATTTCTATAGACCTTTTCTGAAAGAAAGGGTGCTTCTATAGACCTTTTCTGAAAGAAAGGGTGCTTCTATAGACCTTTTCTGAAAGAAAGGGTGCTTCTATAGACTCTTTCTGAAAGAAAGTGTGGTTGTATAGACCCTTTCTGAAAGAAAGGGTGCTTGTATAGACCCTTTCTGAAAGGAAGGGTGCTTCTATAGAGCCTTTCTGGAAGAAAGGGTGCTTCTATAGACCCTTTCTGAAAGATAGGGTGCATCTATAGACCCTCTCTGAAAGATAGGGTGCATCTATAGACCCTTTCTGAAAGAAAGTGTATTTCTATAGACCTTTTCTGAAAGATAGGGTGCATCTATAGACCCTCTCTGAAAGATAGGGTGCATCTATAGACCCCTTCTGAAAGAAAGTGTATTTCTATAGACCCTTTCTGAAAGAAAGTGTATTTCTATAGACCTTTTCTGAAAGAAAGGGTGCTTCTATAGACCTTTTCTGAAAGAAAGGGTGCTTCTATAGACTCTTTCTGAAAGAAAGTGTGGTTGTATAGACCCTTTCTGAAAGAAAGGGTGCTTGTATAGACCCTTTCTGAAAGGAAGGGTGCTTCTATAGATCCTTTCTGAAAAAAGGGTGCTTCTATAGAGCCTTTCTGGAAGAAAGGGTGCTTCTACAGACCCTTTCTGAAAGATAGGGTGCATCTATAGACCCTCTCTGAAAGATAGGGTGCATCTATAGACCCTTTCTGAAAGAAAGTGTATTTCTATAGACCTTTTCTGAAAGAAAGGGTGCTTCTATAGACTCTTTCTGAAAGAAAGTGTGGTTGTATAGACCCTTTCTGAAAGAAAGGGTGCTTGTATAGACCCTTTCTGAAAGGAAGGGTGCTTCTATAGACCCTTTTTGAAAGAAATGGTGCTTCTAAAGACCCTTTCTGAAAGAAAGGGTGCTTCTATAGACCCTTTCTAAAAAAAAGGGGGCTTCTATAGACCCTTTCTGAAAGAAAGCGTGCTTCTATAGAACCTTTCTGAAAGATAGGTTGCATCTATAGACCCTCTCTGAAAGATAGGGTGCTTCTATAGATCCTTTCTGAATGAAAGGGTGCTTCTGTAGAGCCTTTCTGAAAGAATGGGTGTTTCTATATACCCCTTCTGAAAGAAAGAGTGCTTCTATAGAGCCTTTCTGAAAGAAGGGTGCTTCTATAGATCAGTTCTGAAAGAAAGGGTGCTTCTATAGATCAGTTCTGAAAGAAAGGGCGCTTCTATAGACCCTTTCTGAAAGAAAGGGTGCTTCTATAGAGCCTTTCTGAAAGAAGGGTGCTTCTATAGAGCCTTTCTGAAAGAAGGGTGCTTCTATAGATCAGTTCTGAAAGAATGGGTGCTTCTATAGATCAGTTCTGAAAGAATGGGTGCTTCTATAGACCCTTTCTGAAAGAAAGGGCGCTTCTATAGAGCCTTTCTGAAAGAAAGGGTGCTTCTATAGAGCCTTTCTGAAAGAAAGGGTGCTTCTATAGAGCCTTTCTGAAAGGAAGGGTGCTTCTGTAGACCCTTTCTAAAAGAAAGGGTGCTTCTATAGAGCCTTTCTGAAAGAAGGGTGCTTCTATAGAGCCTTTCTGAAAGAAGGGTGCTTCTATAGATCAGTTCTGAAAGAAAGGGTGCTTCTATAGAGCCTTTCTGAAAGAAGGGTGCTTCTATAGATCAGTTCTGAAAGAAAGGGCGCTTCTATAGACCCTTTCTGAAATAAAGGGTGCTTCTATAGAGCCTTTCTGAAAGAAAGGGTGCTTCTATAGAGCCTTTCTGAAAGAAAGGGTGCTTCTATAGAGCCTTTCTGAAAGGAAGGGTGCTTCTATAGACCCTTTCTAAAAGAAAGGGTGCTTCTATAGAGCCTTTCTGAAAGAAGGGTGCTTCTATAGAGCCTTTCTGAAAGAAGGGTGCTTCTATAGAGCCTTTCTGAAAGAAGGGTGCTTCTATAGATCAGTTCTGAAAGAAAGGGTGCTTCTATAGACCCTTTCTGAAAGAAAGGGTGCTTCTATAACCCTTTCTGAAAGAAAGGGTGCTTCTATATACCCCTTCTGAAAGAAAGAGTGCTTCTATATACCCTTTCTGAAAGAAAGCGTGCTTCTATATACCCTTTCTGAAAGAAAGCGTGCTTCTATATACCCTTTCTGAAAGAAAGCGTGCTTTTATAGACCCTTTCTGAAAGAAAGGGTGCTTCTATAGAGCCTTTCTGAAAGAAAGGGTGCTTCTATAGAGCCTTTCTGAAAGAAAGGGTGCTTCTATAGAGCCTTTCTGAAGGAAAGGGTGCTTCTATAGAGCCTTTCTGAAAGAAAGGGTGCTTCTATAGACCCTTTCTGAAAGATAGGGTGCATCTATAGAGCCTTTCTGAAAGAAAGGGTGCTTCTATAGACCCTTTCTGAAAGATAGCGTGCATCTATAGACCCTCTCTGAAAGATAGGGTGCATCTATAGACCCCTTCTGAAAGAAAGTGTATTTCTATAGACCCTTTCTGAAAGAAAGTGTATTTCTATAGACCTTTTCTGAAAGAAAGGGTGCTTCTATAGACTCTTTCTGAAAGAAAGTGTGGTTGTATAGACCCTTTCTGAAAGAAAGGGTGCTTGTATAGACCCTTTCTGAAAGGAAGGGTGCTTCTATAGATCCTTTCTGAAAAAAGGGTGCTTCTATAGAGCCTTTCTGGAAGAAAGGGTGCTTCTATAGACCCTTTCTGAAAGATAGGGTGCATCTATAGACCCTCTCTGAAAGATAGGGTGCATCTATAGACCCCTTCTGAAAGAAAGTGTATTTCTATAGACCCTTTCTGAAAGAAAGTGTATTTCTATAGACCTTTTCTGAAAAAAAGGGTGCTTCTATAGACTCTTTCTGAAAGAAAGTGTGGTTGTATAGACCCTTTCTGAAAGAAAGGGTGCTTCTATAGACCCTTTCTAAAAACAAGGGGGCTTCTATAGACCCTTTCTGAAAGAAAGCGTGCTTCTATAGAACCTTTCTGAAAGATAGGTCGCTTCTATAGACCCTCTCTGAAAGATAGGGTGCTTCTATAGACCCTCTCTGAAAGATAGGGTGCTTCTATAGATCCTTTCTGAATGAAAGGGTGCTTCTGTAGAGCCTTTCTGAAAGAAAGGGTGCTTCTATAGACCCTTTCAGAATGAAAGAGTGCTTCTATATACCCCTTCTGAAAGAAAGAGTGCTTCTATATACCCTTTCTGAAAGAAAGCGTGCTTCTATATACCCTTTCTGAAAGAAAGCGTGCTTTTATAGACCCTTTCTGAAAGAAAGGGTGCTTCTATAGAGCCTTTCTGAAAGAAAGGGTGCTTCTATAGAGCCTTTCTGAAAGAAAGGGTGCTTCTATAGAGCCTTTCTGGAAGAATGGGTGCTTCTATAGACCCTTTCTGAAAGATAGGGTGCATCTATAGACCCTCTCTGAAAGATAGGGTGCATCTATAGACCCTTTCTGAAAGAAAGTGTATTTCTATAGACCTTTTCTGAAAGAAAGGGTGCTTCTATAGACTCTTTCTGAAAGAAAGTGTGGTTGTATAGACCCTTTCTGAAAGAAAGGGTGCTTGTATAGACCCTTTCTGAAAGGAAGGGTGCTTCTATAGATCCTTTCTGAAAAAAGGGTGCTTCTATAGAGCCTTTCTGGAAGAAAGGGTGCTTCTATAGACCCTTTCTGAAAGAAAGTGTATTTCTATAGACCTTTTCTGAAAGAAAGGGTGCTTCTGTAGACTCTTTCTGAAAGAAAGTGTGGTTGTATAGACCCTTTCTGAAAGAAAGGGTGCTTGTATAGACCCTTTCTGAAAGGAAGGGTGCTTCTATAGACCCTTTCTGAAAGAAATGGTGCTTCTATAGACCCTTTCTGAAAGAAAGGGTGATTCTATAGACCCTTTCTAAAAGAAAGGGGGCTTCTATAGACCCTTTCTGAAAGAAAGCGTGCTTCTATAGAACCTTTCTCATAGGAGAGTGCTTCTATAGGCCCTTTTTCATAGGAGAGTGCTTCTATATGCCCTTTCTCATAGGAGAGTGCTTCTATAGACCCTTTCTCATAGGAGAGTGCTTCTATAGACCCTTTCTCATAGGAAAGTGCTTCTATAGACCCCTTCTAATAGGAGAGTGCTTCTATATGCCCTTTCTCATAGGAGAGTGCTTCTTTAGACCCTTTCTCATAGGAGAGTGCTTCTATAGACCCTTTCTCATAGGAGAGTGCTTCTATAGACCCTTTCTTATAGGAGAGTGCTTCTCTAGACCCTTTCTCATAGGAAAGTGCTTCTATAGACCCCTTCTAATAGGAGAGTGCTTCTATAGGCGCTTTCTCATAGGAGAGTGCTTCTATAGACCCTTTCTCATAGGAGAGTGCTTCTATAGACCCTTTCTCATAGGAGAGTGCTTCTATAGACCCTGTCTCATAGAAAAGTGCTTCTATAGACCCCTTCTAATAGGAGAGTGCTTCTATAACCCTTTCTCAAAGGATTGTGCTTCTACAGACCCTTTCTCATAGGAGAGTGCTTCTTTAGACCCTTGCTCATAGGAGAGTGCTTCTTTAGACCCTTTCTCAAAGGATTGTGCTTCTACAGACCCTTTCTCATAGGAGAGTGCTTCTTTAGACCCTTTCTCATAGGCGAGTGCTTCTATAGAGCCTTTCTGTGAGCTTCTCAACATTCCTCGGGAGACATCTTTTAGATTTTGTTCCAACGATAGAGTCACGTTGACCGACCATGTCGCAGACACTAACTCGTATAACATGTAGCATTTGATTTTCATTCTTCTCTGGAAATGGCATAGTCAGCGCAGTCGAAGGAAATGCTTCAAACACGGTGTTGCGGTTGAGAACTTTTTCGGGCTTCAATGTTGCAATTCTCCCGATTATCCAGCCATTTTTCCCGCTTGTGTTCACCGACCAAACTATTAACGTTCAGTTCCGTAAGGGATCAGTTCTGGGTCTGGGGTCAGTAAGGTTGGCTGCTAACTACCATGTTTTTTAATCCCACTGCTGCCGCTTCTATGCACCGGATTGACTCGGAGGAATCTTCATCCAGGGTCCGTCACCTTAAGTATTATGTGTTTGTGTTCGTGTTTTTTTTTTTCATCATGGGAGCGGCAATATATTCCGGAATGTTTGCTCTGACCTGGTTTAGTCCTGGCGGGATAGAGAAGAATCCCGAGCCATGGATCTGATTCGTTTGCCAGATCTACATCCACCATGAGAGTATGTCCACTTCGGTAAGCTGTAATGGATGTATGGAAGGGTTGCACGCATGAGCTTGACTCTAGTGACCCATATTTAATGTGTGCTTTATGTAAAGATACCACCGATGAGCGTCCCACGTTATATGCCCGATATTAGTCTGCTTTTATAGAGCAATAACCTGGTCTGGTGCTAAGCGACTTCAACTTCAAAGCGCTGGCCGAGCATTTCGATAGTTCTGCATTTTGCCCGGTAATTGAAGACACCCCTCCGAGGATAAGAGAAGATTCCCACAGTTCGCCAGATATCACCATTTTGGCACCAGGTCTGATAAATGACATATTTATTTCCCATGGCTCAGACCACCTTTCTATCATCGTCCACTGATGCAGTCGCGCAGCTGCATCACAAAGATGAGTGGTTTTAGCCCAGTTAAGTTCCTGACGATGCAGCCGCCACAATTCATATTGGACCCGCATCATTTGTTTAGCTGTCCAGCTAATCGCACTCCCCTGTATCCTGGTTCTTTATAGAAGCATCCAGTCCAGGTTGCAGAATTTTTGATTCTGGATACAGAAGAATCAGAACTATAACAACCATGTTTTTGCCGCAGAAGTTATCCTGCCACATGATTCATTTTGGAGCCCGCTATTGCGAAAATTGCCCCTGCTTTATAAAGAGTCCGGATATTCCAGGCGTTCATATTTCTCAGTTTATGTTTTATATAGGGGTAGTCCACTAACCCGATGTCCAACCCATGTTTTTTTCGTTTTATCGTACGGGCGGCACATGTCAGCTCACTACCTTTAACGTTAAATGGTAATAAATATATTTCTATATTAGCCGGAGTTGCGAAGCGCATCGGGTTGAGTTAGTTCTTTATAGGCCCATGTGCGTATCGGTTGGGCTTTGGAACAAAGTCTTTAAAAATTAACGTCTTCCACGCTTGTGGCTCTTTGATCCTTGAAGAAAAAAACTTTGAAAATAAATTCTCATTGAAATTACATCACTCATTCAAAGTTTATCTCTTCCGCGTGATTTTATATCATCCCGCTGCCACATTATAGAAAACTTCTTGGCCATTTATTACTCCCGTTTGACTTGCAAATAGACCGCATAATTCACTTGGTTGTGTGGGTGTTTCCTCATTATTTGTTCTTGGTATTTTTTCTTCATTTCCTCTATATGAGAAAATAACCACAAATTTAGGGTTATTATTATTACACAAGCACGCACACACACACTCACATACAAAAGATATACTTATTCGATATGTAAATCTTTATACGGATATTCGAAATCGCAATTACCCTAATTTCATGGTATACAAAAAGAACAACAGCACCACACACATGCAAATAATAATTTGCCAAGACAATTTGTTCGACAAGGACATTCTGTGTTCGTTCATGGGCTTCATATTGAACAAATTACTTGGTGGCTTGTAAATTCCATTAAGCAAAAGACTAGTTGACTGCTTCTTCTTTCCCTTTCCGCATTACAAAAACAAAACTGAAGTTACAAGTAATATGTGGTTGATTATTTTCATTTTCATCAAAGTTGTGACATGTTGTGATAGTTTTTTTGCATTTGCCTTTGTTTTTATTTTGTAATTCTTGTTAATACGTTGCCCTTGCTGGGGGGGAGAGAGAATAAGAAGAGTGAAATACTCAAATCAATGCCAAAGCTTTATAACGTCATTGAACAAATGTCGCCAACATTACTGACAACGTCCCCCCTTATGGCCGCAATTACCGGCAGCAACTAGTGCCGATATCACCATCACCACCGCCACCACCACCAACTCCCTCCCTCCACCTTTACTTTCCAACTCTATTAATATCTATCAACAAGAGAAACTTTCCTAATTTGTTTCTTGCTGGTTCTCAAATTGTCGTGTTTTTCTTTTTTCTTTCTTATCCACAAAACTTTAATGTGTAATAGGATTATTTTTTTAGTTTGCTTCAACATTATTGGAAGTCATACCACCGCCATTGATGAGTTAAGATAAACGATTTCCTTGTAAAAACTACCAACACCACCACCACAACAATTTATGGATTATGGTATTGCATTATTGCTTGTTAACCACATTTGGAGAGGGAGAGAGTTATACTTAGGACAAAAAAACTTGGAGTTTGAAAGAATATTTTTTGCAATGACGAACGAAGAAAAAATGTGATCTTTTGATTCATTAACAAGTAAAAAAGTATCAGTCGGCTTTCCCGAGAGAGATATACCCTCAGCATGTATGAATAGAAACTTCCCTCTAATCAAAATCCTTTTCCTCAATAATTATGTGTTTAGGAGGTTTTCAGATGTTGTGTCCCTTTTTGCCTAGGAGTGTTTTCGTTATAAATTTCCCAAGGATCTTCGAACAGACACTAAACTGCACTTAAAAATGTTGACATTTTTTGGGGGAGGTACCCAAAGGAGTCCGTATTCGAACCTAATCTATGTCTGGTAGAAATATTACGATGTGCAGTGTATGGACCAAATCGGTTACTGCCTTTGAGAGTTATCGTGAGCACCATCTTGACGAAAAGTTTTGAACTTTTGTGGGGGAAGTACCTGAAGGAGTGGACCGATATGGCTCATCTTCAAACTTAAACTAAGTTTGAAGAAAATATTAAATATTTACAATATTATATTATGGCCAAATCTTGGACCGAATCGGTTGAGCCGTTCAGAAGTTATCATGCGCTTTAGCAACTACAGATGGTGCTATGGGGGTTTTTAGAGTTTTCGGGTGATTTTCACAGGATGTGTGGACGCTCCCATGAAAAAGCTTGTACCGTCGTAATGAAAAAACTTGTACCGTTGTACAACAAAAATCAAAGGGATTCGAGAGCAGCTCTTAATCTGCCCTTTTCCGAAATTAAAGGTCCATATTCGAACCTGATCTATGTCTCGTAGAAATATCACAATGTGCAAAGTATGGAGAGAGTTATCGTGCGCACCATTTTACCGAAAAGTTTTGAATTTTTGTAGGGGACGAACCTGAAGGCGTGGACTGAAACTAAGTTTGGGCAAAATATTACGAAGGCCAAATTTTGGACCGAATCGGTTGATCAGTTCGAGAGTTATCGTGCACTCCAGCCAGACAGACAGGTGGACGGAAATTTTTTATTTAATCTAAATTTTCTGAAACATATTTCATCCAAACATACTTGGGGTCTAAAACCGTTATTTCGATGAGCCACTGTAACGTGACCGCTACATTATGGCCCTACCTACCATAAATACTTCCACCCTAATGTCTCACTACTGCAGTAGAGAAAACAATTTACTTACTTACTTACTTTGCTGGTCCATTACAGAACATTTGTTCCATAGACCGAACTAAGAAAATATCTCCAATTCTCTCTGTTTCGTGCTTCGCTTTTTGGAATACCGCGCCTTGTCATCTCTTCATCCACTTGTTTGCGCCATCTATTCTTTGGCCTGCCAATTCTGCGTGCACCGCCATGTGGCTCGAATTTATACGCCTTTTTAGCTGGTTCATCATCGCTCATTCTTATTATATGGTCTAGCCAACGCAATCGTTGCATCCCAATATGTTTAACTATATTGATGTCGTTGTATAGCAGATACAGCTCGTGGTTCATGCGACGTCGATATTCACCGTCAACGTAGATCGGTCCGTAGATCATACGAAAAATGTTTCTCTCAAACACGCCAAGCACTGCCTTATCTGCTTGCGCAAGTACCCAGGCTTCGGAACCATACATCAGCACGGGTAGTATCAGTGTTTTGTAAAGCGTTATTTTTGTTTGACGAGTTGTGGCTTTGTTTTTAATGTGCTTACTTAAGCCAAAGTAGCATCTGTTGGCCAATACAATTTTTCTTTTTATTTCACAACTAAAGTCTTTTACTACCTCAAAATTATAGGAACCAACTTCGACTGTTGGTCCGAGCTCAATGGACGTATTGCGCGTCGACACCATCAGCTTGGTCTTCTCGCCGTTTACCGCCAGACCCACTTTAGCAGATTCTCCTTCGACCTTCATAAAAGTATCGGTTACTTCTTTTACTGATCGTCCCATGATGTCTATATTATCAGCATAAGCAAGTAACATGTGGCTATTGGTGTAGATTGTACCACTTCTTTTAACGTTTTCGTCTCGTATAACCTTTCCTAGCAGGATGTTGAAAAGATGTCACGAAAGGCTGTCTCCTTGCCTGAAACCTCTTTTGGTACAAAACTCTTCGGAGAGGTTCTTTCCTATTTTAACTGAAGATCTTGTGTCAGTTAGGGTCATTTTACAAAGCCGAATGAGCTTTGCGGGGATACCAAATTCAGACATTGCTTGGAATACCTTTGAACGTAGCGGGCTGTCGAAGGTTGCTTTATAATCGACAAAAAGGTGGTAGTTGTCGATCTGCATCTCTTGGGTCTTCTCCAGGATTTGCCGCAGGGTAAATATCTGGTCAATGGTGGACTTGCCAGGTCTAAAGCCGCATTGGTATGGTCCAATTATTTCGTTGACCATGGGCTTTAATCGTTCGCACAATATCCCTGACACTATCTTGTAGGCGATAGGGAGAAGACTTATGCCCCTATAGCTGGAGCGTAAAGACTTATCTCCTTTCTTATGGACGGGACACAGGATGCTCAGGTTCCAATCGTCGGGTACGCGTTCTTCCTGCCAGATGAAGCTAACTAGCTGATGCATACACCTTATCAGCGTGTCGCCTCCGGTTTTAAACAGCTCGGCTGGTAGGCCATCAGCTCCTGCTGCCTAATTTTTCTTCAGCCGGTTTATTGCTGTCTTTACCTCATCTTGGCCGGGTGGTATACATTCAATACCATCTTCTGTGATAGGATCTGTGGTATCTTCGTCGACTTCGCTACTATTGGATACCAACAGTTTGGAAAAATGCTCTTTCCATATCTTTAGCACACTATCTGTATCAGTTACCAGATTACCTTTCTGGTCTCTACAGGAGGATGTGCCAGTTGCAAAGCCATTTTGATGTTTCACTCTTTGATAGAATTTTTGGACTTCATTCTGTCTCCTGTACATCTCGATTTGTTCACACTCCCGCTCTTCCATATCTCTTTTTCCTGCGGAAAAGATGTTTCTCCACACTCCTTTTCTCCCGATACCACTCTCGTGCGCTACGCGTTGCTAATGATTGTAAAGTAGCACGACAGCACGAGTTCGCCATCCCGAGTATCGACGACCAACTCTATCCGGTACGAGCCGACCTACATCTACTTGATACGAACCAACAGAAACGACTTCAACCGAGGCTGTTCCCCGACATAACCAACTCAACCTACAACATCAGCATATCTCCAACCATATACTTATACCTACAAAAATACCTAAATAAAGCATTGAAGCACAATTACATCGTATCTTTTACTTAAGGTTTGTGGACCCTTGAGTCGACCCTGGCAACGGCTGAGCTAACCTCAGCCTTCGAGAAAACCACTCGTTATACCACATTTTGCTCGTTAACATAAATGTTGAGGGTTGAAAAATTAAAGTCTTATAAATCGACAGTCTGTGGCTGTTTTAGTTTTTTTTTTTTTTTTAAATTCCACATTTGATGCTTTTTGCATTTTGTACAATGACGGCTGAGGTTCTCGTTTCGTCAACGTTTCGACCGTTTCAGACAATTTGGAGTCGGTTTAGCCCGGTTCATCATTCAGTTCATCCGTCTGCCTCTATGTATGGCAGGCTGGAGGTTTTCACGATTTGGCTTGGAAACCGCGAGTCCTATGTAAATGGGTCTAAAGAAAATGTTGCAGCTATTAAAATTCTCCACAAGATTGACCTTTATGATATATTCGTAGGTTTAACCGTTTTTGAGATATAGAAATTCAAATTGAGACAATGTACTGACTGTATCGCCTCATTATAAAACAATGTCATTACTGCAATTTCCCAAATTAAACTTATATATCTGGTACAACTACAAATCATCCAATCTGGTTGAGAATTTTCACAGCTTCAACATTTTCTTTAGTCCCATTTTGATATGACTTGCCATTTTTATATGACTTCCAAGCAAAATCTTGAAGACTTAAGATAAAAACCTAAAAATTTGAACTGAACCTCTATATCTCAAAAATGGTAAAACCTACGAAAAACCCTAAAGGTCAGTCTTGTAGAGAATTTTCACAGCTACAACATCTTCTGTAGACTCATTTTGATACGACGGTTTCCAATCAAAATCGTGAAAACCTAAAAAACCCTAAAATTGTGAATTTTGATCGCGATTTATTTGAAAATCCCTCCGACGATTTTTTTGTTTCTTTTTTATTTTTCTTATCTATGAACATTGCTGTTTCAGAATCCGCGAAATCTTCCCATGTGTAAGCGGTTTTCATCAAAAGTTAGTTAAGGCACACCGTGATACATATGGTTGATAATTAGTTGTACTCCCGGTTATAGGCCCAACAATAGACGCATTTGCATAGTCATAATCTTATGGCCTTAGGGGATTATAATGCACATCAAGAGTTCTGACATTCGGCCCTTGGAAATGACCAGAGGCAATAACCAGGTAATAACCGGACTAGCTCTAGCTCTACTCTAACGAGGACGCCCTACCAGAATTAGCGAATGGTGCCACAGATTGCAAGACATAAGCATCGTGTCACATAGTCTGACAATCAAGTCACCCGGCTAATTCGTAATTTCTCTCGGATTAGAGATTACCTCCCTATAATCGTCACCATCAGCGAACCGCCCGACTTCATCATCTGTGAACCCTGCACTTTCATTAATAATGCTAAAGCTAAATGGCCTAGTTTCAGAGAGTTCACCGATCTACACTTCAAAGACATACCCAATGCTTCTGATGTTGGGCAGAAACAACTTTTCGGGATATCATCACCGCTGCAGCCGCTCACTGTATACAAAAGGTCGAATACCCAAAGTGAGATAAATACTCATGAGAGCAGCAAGACTGGCAAATGAGTGTGATGACCCCAGTGGTGACGCAGGAAGTTCACATGTTGGCGGGTGAGCACAATCGAAGTAAATAGACAGATCATCTAAAGATTTGCAAAATGGGAGCCGGAATAAGTGAATTGTGGGTTGCGGTTAAGTCACTCGCAAACCCTGAGAAAAGGGAGTATAGGTCATTAGTCAGAATATGTGCGCTAGTTATTTTATTTTAGCGACAAGGCGATGAGAGGATTGCTACGCCGCATTAGATTTCTTCTGCCGAGAAGGTATCTCCACAATGTGACAATTCTATATAGCTGCTGGTCGTATACCCAGAGTGAGACCAAATTCCCTGAAGACACAGCGGGACTAGCGTCGAGCACGCCCCAGTGACGCCCAGTTAGGGAGCTGATACTGGAAGTGGCTAGATCATCAGAAAAGTTGTAAAATTGAAACCGGAATAAATGAATTGTGGGCACGGGTTAAGTCACTCTCTAAGCCTGAGAAAAAGGAAGATACGACCTCAGTCACGTTTGGCGACGTTACACTGACGGATACGAAGATGTGGGCAAGTTATTTTAATCGACAATTTGTAGAGCACCCCGGGAATGGTGACAGGTCAAAGAGAAGAATACTACGTCGCATTATATCTCTTCCCACCGATGATGAACCACCGCTATTTACAATCGATGATGTTGCAAACATCATTAGGAATGGTAAATCATCACAAGCATTACCAATGCGGAAACAGCTGACTCATGCCAGTCACCCACATCGTACCCGAAGTCAGAAATTGGGGTGTTACCGCTACTGAACCCCAGCGACAGAAATAGCTATTCCTTTGTCGACATCAGCATAGGACTTGTAACCAGAACAGCAGTACAACAGTGTTGGTGGCGTTCGATTTTTCAAAAACCTTTAATAATGTTAAGCACGAAGTGGAATCGAGCAGACTACCCTTCGGCCAAGGTTGAAAATCTTGATAATCATTTATAGTCGTACATGGAATTCAGGAATAAAGCTGAAAACACCTCCAACGTTTGAGAAAAATTTTGTGTCATTTCTGCTAGAAGAATAAAGAAAATATTGAAACTTTGCAGCACTTTGTCTTTATTCATCTATCAGAAATGACACAAAACTTTACTCAAACGTTGGATGTGTTTTCAGCTTAAATTAAAATTTATCATGGTGATCCCGCTACTGAAGCCAGGCAAGGACAACACCAAAGTTGATGATTTACTTCTACGCAGCGTTTGTGAGGAGTATAACAGCGATGCGCGCCATCTCCACACAAATCAGTCGGGGACTTAACCAGAACAAGCCGTGCGATGGGTCAGTATTTGTGGTGTTCGCCTTATCAAAAATCTTAGAAACGGACAAGAATGAAAAGGCATTAAACAGACAATAATAAATTGAAGTCCCATAGAGTGAAGTAGAGAGTTCCCCAAGGTGGAATGGTATCTCCGATTGTATAACCTCACTGGTACGGATGTACCAATGCCCACATTTGAGGAGAAGAAATTTGTTGCCCACTCGGAGCCACAAATAACTCATTTTAGCAAATTCGACAAGGTGAAAACTTCAAAATACATCAAATATGGCTGTACAGTTATATGGGGGTTATTCCAAAACATAGAATTATGTATGTCCAAAATTTTCGAATGATACGCTTTTAACACTAATACCACGGTTACACTTAACCGGATTAACCCTGTGGGTTTGGATTTCAAATGTCAATTCCATAGCGCAAACGTCAAATAAATCCTCTCGAAGTGGGTTAACCCGACAAAAATACTCTAGTGTAACCGTACTATAAATGCTATAATTTGGCATAATTCATAACAATAATAATTAGGTCTGAAATATACGTAAAAACGTCAAAATACCCGAAATCGGATGGTACCGTTATATGGGGGCTATACCAACACATGCATCTATGTTCACATTTTTTGGTAGATAAGCTTTTCGACAACTAGGAACCCTAAATGCCAAATTATAGCTAATTCGGGCTAAAAATTTAGATAAAGACCTCAAATTTCTTGAAATCGTGCGGTACCGTTATCTTTGTCCAGCGTTGTGGATGCTACAGTGATTACCACAGACTGACGGACGGACATGAATAGATCGACTCAGATTTTACGCTGATAAGGAATATATATGTATATACTTTAGAGAGGGGTGCCACCGTGGTGCAATGGTTTGCCTTGCACGCTGAAGGTCGTGGGTTCGATTCCCCGGCCAGTCAACATCAAATTTTCAACGATGGCAATATACCCCTCAGTGATGCTGGCGACATTTCCTGAGTATTTCAGCCATGTAAAACTTCTCTACGAGTGGTGTCTTAGACACGCAGTAGGTCACATATCATTGAGCTAATATGAATCGGGGTGCACTCATTGATATGAGATAAGTCTCTCTTATCCGATAGGGGACAATTATATAAATTATTACTTCAATGCGTTACAAAAAAAAAACATACCCTCCATACTATGGTGTTATTAACTTTTGACATATACCGTCATGCAGTACCTTTCAGTACTTTTGATACCCTTCAAAGTTTCAAATTTTCATGTCTTACCCCTACATACCACTATTGACCCATATTCCAAATTTCACACATATATCCATCCATACCCATTCGCTAAATATCACGGCACAGCATTTACTATTTCCTGTGTGTATTTCCAAATACCCAGCATTGTCTCAATCCTACACAGCAACAGTAACCCAACAAAAAATCCTCACATTTTGATTAAAATGGCAAACTATGAAATTTGACCTTGAATTTCACACAAGCCTCTGACCCTACATTGACCGTCATTAATTTCCTATAAAGTAAAGTGTGTTACCTTTTGTATATCCCTTCAAAAGTTACAGAATTTTGGCCAGGAACAAAAGAACAGGGAATCACTGTGCAACATTTGAAAACAAAAACAATACCTTATTGATCACCCTTTTGCCTCTTAATGGGTTAAAATAAATGACATTGATGGTAACACATTTCATGAATACCAACCATATCCACCATAACAAAACTTGAATAAAAAAGTATTTCATCACTACTGCACATAATCGACGCAATTTTTGATGTTGTTGCTTGACTGGCTGCAAATGTGCGGCCATAAATATGAATATTTCCTACATAGCAATTATATTCGATTACGTCATAAATTTTTAATATTTCTCCAGAATATAAAAGTTTATGAAGGTTTAATACGCAACTTATTAATAAACTCTTTATTCGGATTATAAATTAATTATTACTATACGAAGTTATTAAATAATTAGCACGCTTAGCTATTATAACTAGCCGGATATTTGTGCAAGTAGTTAAACTATTATTATGTTTACATCTCTTTGACGCCTGTGGTCATATATTTGTATACGACCATAATGATAAACACATTCACATAATGATAAAGACATTCATTTAAAATTATCTTGTTCAATCTGATCATAGGCATAATCAATAAATGGTTTGTAATTTGAGGTTCGGTCTAGCTTTAACATGACAAAGTCCGGGATTTATATTTATTCATCTTTCCTATCAAGTGGAGACTGACCTCCTCGTGATGGTAGCTACATTTAACAAATGCAGCGCAACACATTTGCCAATAAGAAAGATTCTAGTTTAGATTGAGGTTTAATGAAAAAACAAGTACAAGTTCCCTGTACATAATCATGTACAACAAAATTTAACTTTTTTAAATTACAAGACACCCCGCACAGATTATGAAAGTGAACCGAAAAAAAGAAGACACGTGTGTCGGCGGTTTGAAAGTTTACGTCGGGAAGTAATCTAAATAGGCGTGGCAAGTTCCGCCCATTTCTACAGGTTTTGAAATATTCGATATCAGATTCCTTCGAATTCTTGCATTTTAGGTATAAAGTGTATTTGGCAATATTACTGACAACAATGTGGGTATTTTTTTATGAAAAAAATTAACCCTCATTCGAGTCACTAAAACGGTCTTTTTGGTCCTCTTTTTCAAAAATGCTTAAAAACTCCTTTAAAATGTGATCGTATCAGATCAAAATATTCCACAAAATTATTTGTCATAAAATTTTACTATAGGTCCCCGAATACAGGAATCTGCCTAAAGTAAAATCACGTTTTAGGGTTAATGTTGTACCTTACCTGAGTTTATTAAATTTTGTCCCACAAAACTTCATTCTAGATAGAAAGCGTCAAAGACAAAAATATTCTCCATCAAATTTCAATGTTAGTCGCGAATAAATTAAATACGTAGTTGCAATATATATATAAGGAAAATATATACATCAAGGTTGCCAACAAAACACCCAAAATTTATTTAAAATTTGTTTTGTTTTTTTTTTCGAGTTGATGCATAAAATAAACAAAAGGAGTTAAAACGAGAAATCTTCTACACAAAATTTCACTGTAAGTCCCAGAACAAACTATAAGAAGATAATGTGTGCTCATCGAAAGCTTCTTCTGATTCCTTTGTCCAAACAACTGGTCGCTTATCCTTTTTTCGAGCACCTTGAAGATAAGCATTGAGTGGTATTTGAATTTCAGCAGCATTCGGTAAAAATCGGCGATAAAAATTTGCCATGGCTAAAAACTGTCGAAGATCCTGAATAGTCTTCGGTTTTGGAAATTGCTGAATTTTTTGAACTTTGCATTCCATTGGCATAATACCTTGGGAATTTAATTTTAATCCGAGAAAATTTACCTCAGATTGTCCGAACTTGCATTTTGATTGGTTTAAAACGATGCCGTAATCTTTAAACCGTTGGAAAACAATTATTAGGTGTTCTAAATGCTCCTCCTGGTTTTTAGAAGCTATCAGTACGTCATCCAAATAGCAGAACACAAAATCTAATCCGCGAAGAACATTATCCATTAGGCGTTGAAAACTTTGAGCGGCATTTCTTAATCCAAAAGGCATTTTCAAATATTCATACAAACCGAATGGTGTTACAACAGCTGTCTTTTTAATGTCATCAGGGTGAATGTCAATTTGATGATAGGCGCGGACTAAATCCAATGTTGAGAAAACAGTACATCCGTTAAGTTTTTGGTTGCAGTCTGTCAAAAAAGGAATGTTGTATCGATCCGGAACAGTTTTTTTGTTAAGACCTCTATAGTCTCCACAGCATCTCCAAGTTCCATCCTTTTTGGGTACCATATGTAATGAACTGGACCACTCAGAGTTCGAAGGACGAATTATTCCATGTTCTAGCATGTACTCAAATTCTTTCTTGGCAGCTGCTAACTTCTCTGAATCTAGACGACGAGCTTTTGCATGACATGGAGGGCCATTGGTTTCTATATGATGATACACAGTATGCTGAGGAAGTCTTTGTAAAACATTAGCCATCTTATAAATGTCAGGGAATTCAGAGAGTAATGCTGAGTATGGAGAGTTATCGGTACGTATTGCAGTAATGCTACTCCATGATATATTTGCAAGCTCTGCTTGAGACTTCATTAATGTTTTGCCGTCAACTAGTTGCTTATCTTTCAAATCTGGAAGTATATGGAAATGTGTTAGGAAGTCTGAACCGATTATTGGTTTGGTTACATCCGCTATAACAAATCTCCATTTGAAACTGCGCCGGAGACCGAAGTCCAATGAGACAATACTGGTTCCGAATGTTTTAATTGGTGTTCCATTCGCAGCAAAAAGATTAATGACACTACTATTATTGTTTATGATAAGTGTTGACTTCTTGAGAAAGGATGTTGGTACAACAGAAACGTCAGCTCCAGTGTCTACCAAAAAATCATATTTGGAACATTGATCTCTAATAAAAAGGCAGCATGACGTATTGATCATAAATTCGGATGCCACGACGTCCGAATTCGAAATTAGTTTTTTTGAAACGAACATGGGGAAACACATTTCAAGGCTTTGTCTTTAAAAGTGTTATGATACCAACAATATTTCTTTCTACTGTTGCGGCTTCTTGATCTGCTTTTTGTGCGTCGATTAAATCTTGTAACATCGGGTGAATGAGATCGCGTGTCCACAAAGCGTTTCTCAAGTGCATATATTTTGTCCAGTATTGCATTAAGGGAAATTGGGCTATTTTAAACCGTCGAAATAGAAGGAGATAACTGCTCCATGATATTATTTGCCTGTGCCGCTATTTCATCCAATGTACCTTTGTTACCAACAAGGATAATACGCACATTTTCGGGCATCTGCTCCAAAAACAATGACTTTAAAACAGAATCACTTACTTGACCCAGTCCTGTATTGCGCATAAATTGTAAGTAATGACTTGGTTTCTGATCACCAATTGCATGACCAACCAAGAGCCTGCGGAGCTTTTTCTCGTCTGATTCCGTAAACGCAGCAATTAACTTATTTTTCAATGCTTCGTATTTGCATCCATGAAAATCAGTGGCCAAGATTATATCTGATACAAACTCTAGTGTTTCAGGGTCCAGGTTGCATAATATATGATCGAATTTTGTTTCACCCCGAGTAATTCTGTTGACTTTAAAAACTGCCTCCACTTGAATGAACCACAATTTAGGATTGTGTTTCCAAAACGGTGGAATTTTGACGGCAGCTGTTGCTGAAATTTGTTGAGGCAAAATTTGAGGTGATTGAGGAATTGGTTCGTTGTTATTGACTCCATCACCAACGCTAAGGTTTGCGTTTGCAGAATTTTCTTCGTGAGACATCGTATTCAATGTACGGGGTCACCAATGTGGAAAGCACTAATATTTATTAAAAACGCGTCTGTTTTTAAAAAAAAGAATTTTAATGAATATTTATTGTTGAAACAAAATTACGAGTGAAAGTTCTGATGAGACTGAAAAAATTATTTTTAAAAAACAAAAAGTGTGTATACTATTTTCAACAAATGAAAACTAAAAATTCAATGGTTGCTTCGCCACAAATATATATAAGGAAAATATTGATCGGACTTTGTAAAATTACGCATTTTAGTACTATAAACTTAAATATCGTCATCAGGATAAGTCATAGGTTCCTGATATTGTATGTGAAAATGCGGGAATTATTTATTTAATTACAAAAAAGATGGAAAGTTGGATGCATTACGGACTATTGATTGACCACCTTCATCAACCTACTTTGCATCAATGTAAAGGCGATATTTTCTTCTTACATTCATAGGCTTTGCCGCTGGAATAACCTACTAGAGGCCGAGATATTCGCAAAAGAATACAACATTGAATTTTTCCCCAGATAAATTTTTGTCCATTCCGATCCCTGCATATTATCCGACCATCACCAATAGGCTTCTTCCTCTGTGACACTAGCATCAACTCCCAAAATTTCGTGACGATTCGACCAAAATCTCGAACTATAGCGCGATTAAAAAATTGAAATTCATTACCGACTTTTCCGATATCTCCATCTTTTGACCACATACGCCAATCTAGTTTGCATCAATATAAAGAAGAACTTTTCTTCTTCCATTGACGAGCTTTCCTTTTGGGATACCCAACTGAAAGCGGAAATATTCGCATATTAATAAAACTTTGAATGTTCTCCAAATAAGTTTTTTGCCCATTCCGACCCCTAAATATTATCCGAGCATCACTAAAATCAATAGGCACATCCAAAATTTGGTGACAATCCGATCAAAATTGCGACCTGTAGCGTGATTTAAAGTTTAGATGGACAGACGGACGCCGGGCACACACAGCCAGATCGACTCAGCTCGCCGAGACAATCAATTTGGTATATATAAGTATGGGTCTACGACCATTATTTCGATGCGTTAAAAACTTTTTGGCCAAAACCAACTTATAATACCCTCCCAACATAGTGGTGTAGGGTATCAAAAGCGAAAGCTTCAGGAGATGTTAAATATTATAGCTTCAAATTTCTTTTGTTAAGATACTCATAATGAAATTTGATTGCGAACATTTCTTCTTTTGACACATTCCCCAAAAAGTGAAGTATTTTAGGAGATTTTGACTCAGAATGGAATAAATTTTAATTAGGAGTCTAAACAAAGTATTTAACTTAGATATCTAGTTTGAAATTTTGTGTAGAATAGTTCTTCTTTTAACACCTTTCATCTAAAACTAAATTTCATGTTACTTTCAGGCATCAACTCGAAAAAAGAACAAAACAAATTTATTCAAAACATATTTGGGTGTTTTTTTTTTTGGCAAACTTTATCTATATCTTTTCTTGATATATATTGCAAATACATATTTCATTTATTCGGCGACTTATATTGAAATTTGATGGAGATTATTTTTGTCTTTGACGTCTTCTATCTAGAATGAAGTTTTGTGGGACAAAACTTAATAAACTCAGATAAAGTACAGCATTAGCCCTAAAACGTGATTTTATTTTTGGCAGATTCCTGGAGTTTAGGTACAATTTAGAGTTTTGGTGTATTCGGGGACCTATACTAAATTTTATGACAAATAATTTTGTAGTATATTTTAATCTGATACGAATATTATAATTTTAAAGGAGTTTTTAAACGTTTTTGAAAAAAGGAACCAAAAAGACCCCTTTAGTGACTCGCATGAGGGTTAATTTTTTTAATAAAAATATTCCCCGCATTGTTGTCAGTAATATTGCCAAAGACACTTTATACCTAAAATGCAAGGATTCCAAGGAATCTGATGTCGAATATTTCAAAAGCTGTAGAAATGGGCGGAATTTGCCACGCCTATTTAGGTTACTTCCCGACTTAAACTTTCAAAACGCAGATACACGTGTCATCTTTTTATCGGTCCTCTTTCATAATCTGTGCGGGGTTTCTTGTAATTAAACAAAGTTCGATTTTGTTGTACCGTGTAATAGACGCAATGTTTGCTGTTGTTGCTGCCTGACTGGCTGCAAATGTGCGGCCATAAATATGAATATTTTCTCCATAGCAATTACATTAAATTACGTCATAAATTTTTAATATTTCTCCAGAATATAAAAATTTATGAAGGTTTAATACACAACTTATTAATAAACTCTTTATTCGGGTTATAAATAAATCACTATTCGAAATTATTAAATAATTAGCACGCTTAGCTATTATAACTAGCCGGATATTTGTGCAAGTAGTTAAACTATTATTATGTTTACATCTCTTTGACGCCTGTGGTCATATATTTGTATGCGATATTCTACATAAACATTACTATAATTCATTTCGCTACTAACAGACCTCGGTCCGCGTTGCTGGTATTTTCCTCCTCAAACCGATATTAAATTTATAAACAGATTTTGTGTGTAACCTTCCTTTTCTCTTACGGACTTTGTCGGTTTTTTTTTGGTCATTTCCCCTGCCTTCATCCTAAAGCGATCTAATTATAAAAGTAAACAAGTAAGAAAAGTATTAAGTTCGGTCGGGCCGAACTTTTTATACCCTCCACCACAAATTTCAGCCATGGATTAATGTGGCCTCAACATTAAAAATACCGAAATTCGAAACGTACCGTTCTATGGGGCTATATGATGGCGTGGACTTATACCTACAAATTTCTGGGGGAAAGTTTTATACGCCTAAAGAAGACTAAATACCAAATTTCAGCCATCTCGGTGTGATAATGAGGCTAAAACGTTCAAAATATCGAAAATCGGGAGATATTGTATTATGGGGGCTATATCAACACGTGGACCTATATAAACATTTTATGGTAGAAATGTTTCTTAGCCTCTGGAAACACAAAATACAAAGTTACAACCGATTCTTTGGTCAAATGGGTCTAATACATTCAAAATATATTAAAATGACGCGTACTTTATAAGGGGCCTTATGTGGGGCCTATACCAAAACGTGGACCTATATAACCCAACTTTGGTAGGAATGTTTTCTGGCCTCTGAAGACACAAAATACCAAATTACAACCAATTCTGTGGTCAAATGGGTCTAATACATTCAAAATATATTAAAATGACGCGTACTTTATATGGGGCCTTATATGGGGGCTATACCAAAACGTGGACCTATATAACCCAACTTTGGTAGGAATATTTTTTGGCCTCTGGAGACACAAAGTACCAAATTACAACCAATTCGGTGGAAAAATGGGCCAAATATCTTAAAAATTCCTTAAAACGACGACGCGTCACGCGTCATTTTGTATGGGCGCTATACGAAAGCGTGGACCTACATAGCCCGCTTTCAATACCAAAAGTCCTACGTAAATATAACATATTTTCCCAAAATTTCATCAACCTACGTCAATCCGTTCGGACGCTAGAGTGATTTCCACAGACGGACAGACGGACGGACATGGCTATATCGATGTAGAATTGCACGCTGATCAAGAATATATATACTTTGTGGGGTCTACAATGATTATTTCGAGTAGTTACAAACGTAGTGACAAACTTAATATAGCCCCATCCTATGGTGGAGGGTATAAAAAATGGTTATGTCGAATTCTCCCGCTTATTAAGACTTATATGTTTTAGTTTTTCATGGCTAATGGTTAAGTCGAATTCTCCCGCTTATTAAGACTTATATGTTTTAGTTTTTCATGGCTAATGGACCGTTGAACCATATAAGGAAATTTGTAAATATATCGTTTTTTTTTTTTTTTTGATCGGGGGCGCAACCGTCGCACAATGTCGCGACTTCATATTAACTGTGGCCAAAAATAGAAGGAGTTGTCGTAGGTGCATCAATTTTGGTACACGTACCTATTATTGACTTGCAATCTTCAGGACAAAAAATTGGGTTGGTCGGTCCACGTTTTGATTTAGCCCCCATAGAACCGTACCTCCCGATTTTCGGTATTTTGAATTTTTTAGACACAATGACCAACCGAAAGTATTCAAATTTTGTGGTTAGCCTTCGGCAGAGGTATTAAACATTCCAACAGAGAATTGTGGGATTAGGTCCACGTTTTGATATAGCCCCCATACAACGGTACCTCCCGATTATCGGTATTTTGAAGATTTTAGCCTCATTATTACACCGAAATTGCTGAAATTTGGTATTTAGTCTTCGTAGTGGGCATTATACATTCACCTTGAAATTTGTCTGCATAGGTCCACGCCTTCATATAGCCCCCATAGAACCGTTCCCCTCATTTTCGGTATTTTGAGTGTTTTGGCCTCAATATCCACCCGATATGACTGAAATTTGGTGTTTAGTCTTCACATTGTTTGTAAGCATATTGAATATATCAAACTCTTGTCCTTATATATGAGAAATTTCCTTTAAAAAAATTTTTGACCGATTAGTGGTCAAAAAACGGTAAATTTTTTGTAAAAATTCGCATTTTGATATTCGCTGCTCACAATTTTTTTAAAATTTGGTTTTTTTAGAATTCTCTCGTTTGAAAGCAAGATTATTAGGTACCTAATAAGCCCACAAAAATATATGATGATCGGTTCATTCGTTTTCGCGCTATAGCCAACATCGCAAAACGATTTGTTAAAAAAGGGGGTATCCTCTCAGTGAGGTGGTCGCTGAAAAAGAGAAATGACACATTCGTCTGCAAACCTCTGCAGCTGGGACCTTTATATATTTTTGAAGTACTCACTTTTTACTACTCATACAGCAAAAAATATCGATATACACTTTTATACAATTTTTCCCCACTCCACTCAATTTAAAATTTGCTTCAGAAAATTAATAAACTTAGTTATACATGTTTGGGTAAATGTAAACACCATATGATTAATATTTACATATAAACAAAAGTGTAGCCAAGTTTATTACATCCCAAGAGAACTTAGGAACCATTTTTGCAGCCACCGTTACTTTTAAATTTTAAATATTAACGCATAATATAATTTATTAATTTTAGAAAAAAAAAACACACAAAAATACGTATTAACTAAAATTGTCGGATTTAAATCCTCATATAGCAAAAACTACTTCACGTATTAGTACCAAAATTCAGATTCTTCTTAATTAATATGTTTTCTACCACTCCCCATCAATAAATTTGTTCAACGAAGTATTTAGTTTTTACCATTTTTGGCCACGGTCGTGACACTGTGCGTCGTTGTCTCGAAAATTAATTTGCAAGCCGATGCACTCATAAGTTTAGCAAATATAGCGAGTATAAAACAAAAGGCCTCCGAAATTCGTCTACAAATATATAGCATTTTGGACCACGGGACATTCCTGAACATTTTGTGAAAATTGCATGAAATTAGGTTCAGTAGTTTCAGTTTTCAAGATATAACATATTTAAAAAAGTGAGCGTGGTCCGGTATTTTGGCACCAAATATGTACTTAGGATACACACAACCCCATTGTCTCCCAAAATTTATGCTGAAACCGATATAATCATAAGTTTGGTTTATAAAGAAAGAAAGACGTGGGGAAAGTACCCCACTTCCTCCGAAATTCATAAAAAATACATAAAAACGGCAAACCTTGAGCTTGAAATGGATTGGAAATCGATTCAGTAGTATTGGAGATATAACCTATTTAAAAAAGCAGGCGTGGTCGGGTCTTTAGGTCACAAAGAAGTATCTAGATTGTAGATTAATTCGTAAATTTGTTACCCGATACATGCGTAATTTTTTGCAAATATAGCATTTTTTTAAATATCGCATCCCATCACTGTTCATTCCATGAGAATTCCAGGAAAATAAGTTCAGTAGTTTTTGTAGAAAGATAAAAATTTAAAATTTTAAAAAGTAGGGGCGTAAAGTGAACCTGTTCAAATTTTCTTTGCATAAAAAAACTAAGTTGGGTTATGACGAACATTTCAGACTTATCTAAATCGGTCCAGCCGTTCTCAAGTGATGCCATTACCAACGACATTTGATTTTTATTTATATAGATTTGCTCTGATCATATAATCAATAAATGGCTTGTAATTTGAGGTTGGGTCTAGCTTTAACATGACAAAGTCCAGGAGACTGACCTCCTCGTGATGTACCATTGGTAGCTACATTTAACAATTGACGCGCAACACATTTGCCGATAAGAAATACAGTCGAAATCGCTTATAACGTCGTCGTTTGTAACGTCATATTGCTTATAACGACGAAATCGAAAAGTCCCGAATTTCTGCCCTTTATATTCCACACAAATATCGGTTGTAACGTTGGATTTTTATGAAATATTTGAATTTTTCAATACTTTTTGTGTGTATTTTTTTAACTCCAACAACAACAACAACAACATATGCACAACATGTTCGCAGATGGGGTTGGACAACTGACTTACGACTCTCATGTACACGGTCTCAAGTCAATAAGGCTTGAATTTGTGCCATAGGCCAATGAGCAATAAAATCATTAAAATCGCATTACCAAAATATGCAAATATCCACTATCCTAGGATGAATAGAAAAACATGAAAGTACGAAATTAAATATGTTGGATGCCCTGTTATTGTTAGATGGAGCCTGTAAAAATTTTGCGTCTTCTGTCATTGCTAATTGTTTTCAATATGCGGGATTAATGGTCCTTTGAACGATTCTGAAGACATTTGTCTCCATTCTCATTTCTCCCAACACGTAGAAGACATTAATGAATTGTTGCCATCGATGAAAATATTTTCAAATCTATCATGTATAATGGCGACATAATATTGGAAGTTTTAGATGAAGGCGATTCTAACGAAGGAATTGAGTATACTACAGAACCAGAATTTGAATAACCGTCAGTGTCAGCTGTAGAAACTCGAAAAAATTTATTTACTCAGAAGAAGTTACAACAAAGATTTTGTTTTGGAAAACCTCTCAAAACTCAGATCTGAGTTAAATTTAAAACGATTGTTTTCTATCCTACATTAACGTAGTATATCTGCCGAAGAATGAATTTAATTTTTATTTTTTAAGTCTTTTATACGTATGTACATACAATGAAAAAGTACAAAAATTGAAATGAAAGAGTAAAAGTTAGATGCTAGCGACGCCATCCGATATGTCTGAGGAGCCTTCTTTACCAAAAGGCGAAACATGTCATGTCACATAGTGGTGGGTGTGTGGGTTCGAGTCGTCGGCTTACCTTTTTCAGATGCATTATTGATCAAAAAGCTCGATTTCCAACGAGAAATTAATGAAAAATATGAATGAAATGAAATGAATTTGTTTATTTACTTAATAAAACCACGCATTTATACCCAAAAGTCACTATACTTAATATAATTTCACCTGTTTTATTGACCGACCTTGACCGACGTATACAAGTTTGGGTTAAGGTTTAGTGAAAAACAAGTAAAAAAGTAATCAATTGGTTTTGTCGACCTCTAAATAACCTCCTGTACCCTGTACATAATAAAAACAATATAAGCAATATTATAATTTTATTTATTCTAAATCAGAGTCCAAAAAATCTCTAAAAAAATAATTTAAAAATACGTACAGAATCTAGACAACGCGTAGAAAAATGTGAGACCAAAATTATAAAGATCGCGTTTATAACTTGCATATTACAGCAACAACAAAGAACGAAAACTTATTGTTGGAAATTATTTCAAAAATATATTTTTGGTTAAATACGAAAAATTTGAAAAATAAATGTTGGGAGTTATTCTATTATTTCGCAAAATTTCGATCCAAATCCTGAAGTATTTTGCTTAAACTTCTACGAGAAAAGTAATTAGTCATCGTGAACGTATATTTGCTTTCTGTGATAAGCAATAGAAATAAGAAGTAGAGAGTAATATTGAAATTACAATCAAAGAAAAAACATAGAAGTTAAAAACCGTATAATTCGCGAATTGTTTTAAATCGGTTGAGGTGCATGTGCTTTTCGGATACAGGGAGTCCATGTCTATCAACATGCATGGATTTTCCCATGTTTCATTCAGCGGCCAAAGTGTGCCATCAGTTGCATCTTACTATTCAAAAAACCTTCAAGTGGGCAAAAATTACGCGATGTGCACATGATTATAAGGATCAATATAAATTATTTTAGACATATTCGTCAAGAACTGCGGATGTGCCACCGCATTCTATTTTGGGATAAATAGGGATATTACTCCTGAATCTTTGTAGTTTGTGACACACCTTTTTGGCAAATATTATAATCGCGTATAAAGGATTACATTTATGCAAAAATAATCAAAAAAAATCGCGGTTCAATTCGCGGAATTGTCAAAATATATTTTTGCAGATTTTCCTACTTTCAAGGTATCTATATCCGGCGTTATAGTGGATGGATTCGACCGCGGAAGAGCTCATTAGATGCGGCATGTAAAAAAACTAAAATCACGCGGGGTTCACTGGTACCTGTACGACAGTTGTAAATTTTAAAGCCAAAAAATAGGTCTTTTTCAGAAAATTTACGCACCAAATTTTCGCCCTTGGACTCCTATTACTAGGAAGCTGTACGGAGCACACTCATGTGATATATGTACATCGAACGACGTGGAATCGCGAGTTCTACAATCCTATAAACTAGTTTGGATTATTATCTAGTTGCACCCTCTAATTATAAGAAAAATTCGAAAAACACTAAAATCAAAACTTCAAAATGTCAGCATCGATTTTAGGGTGATGCAGTGTATATATCGAAAAGTCATACACTAGAACCATGTTGCCCAAGGGGTATTGTTTAGTTCTTTCTTTGAGCACAGGTTCGAATTTTGCGTAGTTTGGCCAGAAATAAAAAATAACACAAAAAAAATGTTTACTTCAACACATTTTTCCCATTTTTTTATATTACCACCAACGCAGCTTCCACGAAAATTATTTGTTATGGTCCATATTATGAGATCGTGGCTAAAACACTTCAATTAATATAAATATATTCATATTTTATAAAATATATTAACAATTCGCGACTTATTAAATGGTGAACCTCAACTTCAACGATTGAAAAACTTTTTTATACCCTCCACCATAGTATGGAGGGTATATTAAGTTTGTTTTTCCGTTTGTAACGCATTGAAATACTCATTTGCGACCCTATAAAGTATATACATATATTCTTGATCAGGGTAAAATTCTGAGTCGATCTGTGCACGTCCGTCCGTCCGTCCTTCTGTGGTAATCACTCTAGCATCCACAAAAATGGAGATAGGACGCTGAAATTTTGGGAAAATGCGTCTTTTGTTTGCAGGCAGGTCAAGTTCGATGATGGGCTATATCGGTCCTCGTTTTGGTATAGCCCCCATATAACGGTACCCCCCGATTTACGGTATTTTGACGTTTTTAGCTACATTTTCAAACCGATTTAGCTATAATTTGACATATAGGGTTCTTAAGTGTAAATAAACTTATATAACAAAACTTGTGGACATAGGTCTACGTTTTGGTATAGCCCCCATATAACGGTACCCCCCGATTTACGGTATTTTGCCGTTTTTAGCTACATTTTCCGACCGATTTAGCTATAATTTGACATTTAGGGTTCCTAAGTTTCAATAAACTTATATAACAAAAGTTGTGGACATAGGTCCACGTTTTGGTATAGCCCCCATATAACGGTACCCCCCGATTTACGGTATTTTGACGCTTTTAGCTACATTTTCAAACCGATGTAGCTATAATTTGACATTTAGGGTTCTTAAGTGTCAATAAACTTATATAACAAAAGTTGTGGACATAGGTCCACGTTTTGGTATAGCCCCCATATAACGGTACCCCCCCTTTACGGTATTTTGACGTTTTTAGCTACATTTTCAGACCGATTTAGCTCTAATTTGACATTTAGGGCTCTTAAGCGTCACTAAACTTATATAACAAAACTTGTGGACACAGGTCTACGTTTTGGTATAGCCCCCATATAACGGTACCCCCCGATTTACGGTATTTTGACGTTTTTAGCTACATTTTCAAACCGATTTAGCTATAATTTGACATATAGGGTTCTTAAGTGTAAATAAACTTATATAACAAAACTTCTGGACATAGGTCTACGTTTTGGTATAGCCCCCATATAACGGTACCCCCCGATTTACGGTATTTTGCCGTTTTTAGCTACATTTTCCGACCGATTTAGCTATAATTTGACATGTAGGGTTCCTAAGTTTCAATAAACTTATATAACAAAAGTTGTGGACATAGGTCCACGTTTTGGTATAGCCCCCATATAACGGTACCCCCCGATTTACGGTATTTTGACGCTTTTAGCTACATTTTCAGACCGATGTAGCTATAATTTGACATTTAGGGTTCTTAAGTGTCAATAAACTTATATAACAAAAGTTGTGGACATAGGTCCACGTTTTGGTATAGCCCCCATATAACGGTACCCCCCCTTTACGGTATTTTGACGTTTTTAGCTACATTTTCAGACCGATGTAGCTCTAATTTGACATTTAGGGTTCCTAAGTTTCAATAAACTTATATAACAAAAGTTGTGGACATAGGTCCACGTTTTGGTATAGCCCCCATATAACGGTACCCCCCGATTTACGGTATTTTGACGCTTTTAGCTACATTTTCAGACCGATGTAGCTATAATTTGACATTTAGGGTTCTTAAGTGTCAATAAACTTATATAACAAAAGTTGTGGACATAGGTCCACGTTTTGGTATAGCCCCCATATAACGGTACCCCCCGATTTACGGTATTTTGACGCTTTTAGCTACATTTTCAGACCGATTTAGCTATAATTTGACATTTAGGGCTCTTAAGCGTCACTAAACTTATATAACAAAACTTGTGGACACAGGTCCACGTTTTGGTATAGCCCACATATAACGGTACCCCCCGATTTACGGTATTTTGACGTTTTTAGCTACATTTTCAAACCGATTTAGCTATAATTTGACATATAGGGTTCTTAAGTGTAAATAAACTTATATAACAAAACTTCTGGACATAGGTCTACGTTTTGGTATAGCCCCCATATAACGGTACCCCCCGATTTACGGTATTTTGCCGTTTTTAGCTACATTTTCCGACCGATTTAGCTATAATTTGACATTTAGGGTTCTTAAGTTTCAATAAACTTATATAACAAAAGTTGTGGACATAGGTCCACGTTTTGGTATAGCCCCCATATAACGGTACCCCCCGATTTACGGTATTTTGACGTTTTTAGCTACATTTTCAGACTGATTTAGCTCTAATTTGACATTTAGGGCTCTTAAGCGTCACTAAACTTATATAACAAAAATTTGTGGACACAGGTCCACGTTTTGGTATAGCCCCCATATAACGGTACCCCCTGATTTACGGTATTTTGACGTTGTTAACTACATTTTCAGGTCGTTTAAGCTATAATTTGACATTTAGGGTTCTTAAATGTCAATAAACTTATATAACAAAAGTTGTGGACATATGTCCACGTTTTGGTATAGCCCCCATATAACGGTAACCCCATTTATGGCATTTTGACGTTTTTAGTTACATTTACAGGCCGATTTAGCTATAAATTGACATTTAGGGTTCTTAAATGTCAATAAACTTATATAACTAGTGGACATAGGTCCATGTTTTGAAATAGCCCCCATATAACGCCACCGCCCGATTTTAGGTATTTTGGCGTTTAAATTCACATTTCTAGACCGAATTACCTATCATTTGATATTTAGGGTTCTTTGTGACCAAAAACTTATATTCGAAATAATTATGAACGTAGGTCCATGTTGTGGTATAGCCCCATATAATGGTACCTCGGTATAACGGATTTCGGTATCCCCATATAACGGATTTTCGGTATTTTGAGAATTTTACCTACAATTTTTAACCGAATTATCTGTAATTTGAACATTTGACATTTGAAATTCTTAGTGGTCACCACACCTCTCTACCAAAAATTGTCAAGAAAGGTCGATGTATTGATAAAGCTCCCATATAAAAGTACCTCCCGATTTTCAGTAATTTGATGATTTTAACTACAATATTAAACCGAACTAGCAGTAATTTGACATTTGAAGTTCTTAGTGGTCACAACACCTCACCATAAAAAATTGTCAACATAGGTCCATGTTCGGATATAGCTCCCATATAACGGTACCTACCAATTTTCAGTAATTGGCAATTTTAGCTAAAATTTTTAACCGAACTAACTGTAATTTGACATTTGAAGGTTGTAGTGGTCACCACACATCTGCATCAACAATTTTCAACATAGCCCCAATATAACGATACTTCTCGATTTTCGGTACTTTGAGGATTTTACTTAAAATGTTTAACCGAACGTAGGTCCATGTTTTGGTATAGCCACAAAACAAACCTCCCAATTTTCCGTACCTTAGCCTTAGCCAATTTTCCGTACCTTAGCCTTATTTTTTGGACAAACTTTCTGTAATTTAAAAGCCAACAAAAATTGTTCATTTAAGTTCATATTTTCGTATAGCCCACATACATACCTCCGAACTAGCTGTTAATGACAGTTGAAGTTCCCACGTTATGTACCGATTTTGGGTATTTTGAGGATTCTAGCTAAAATTTTTAACCGAACTAGGAGTTATTTGTCATTAAAGGCTCCCATCAAAAACTAGGTCCATAACCCCTATATAACGGTACCTGCCAATTTCTAGCCACCATAAAAAAGGGCCTACCGAATGAAACATTTTATGTACATTATCTGACATTTTAACGTACCCACTTAAAGTTGGGGACAGGAATGAAAACTAATTATTCCATTTTAGTTCAGAATATTTTATGGTGGAGGGGATGAAAAGTTCGGCCCGGCCGAACTTAACGCTTTTTTACTTGTTGAATATTACCATATGTATATCCAAAACTACTGAACTACGGTTATAAATGCATTTTTAATTAATTTTTTTAAACGTATCTTTGCGTGTGCATTTTATTTGTTGCACAAAATGACACGATTATACTTATGTTGTTTTCTATGAAAAAAGCGGAGGAAAATGGAAAACGCATGTACACTTGTGTTGTTTTTCGGTAAAATTTATTTTACAAATGACTACCCAATCTTCATAGAAATAAAAAAAAACATTTGATAAAAATGTAAATATAAAATTTGTATATCGAAAATGTTATCAGTTTTTGTAGGCGATTGTCAAATAGCGATCGAAGACGAAAATATATTACAACAAAATCAAAATAATCTTCATACCAATGTTGTTTAGAAATAGTAAATTATTCATTATAGATATATTTTATTCATTATCTATACTTATAAAAGAGTTGAGTAATGATGACTCACTGATTCACTGACTCACTGACTGACTGACTGATTCATAATCAACGCCAAGGCTAAACGGCTGGAGACTAGAATCTTGAAATTTTGGGTGAGGGTCACTCATGGTCCGAAGGTGTCAGATAAGGCTGGGTTTTTGGAAATTCGACCTAGAACGGTACGAAAAGTACTAAAAGGTACTAAATATGGTACCATTTGTATATAGCGAACCGGTAGAGCTAGAACTCTGAAATTTGGAATAAGGGTCACTGCTGGAGAGTTAGAAAGATGTACAAAAGGGTTTTTGGAAATTCGACCCATAAGTGTACGAAAAGTACTAAAAGTTACTAAATTTGGTACCAATTGCATATTTTGAACGGATACAGCTAGAGTCTTGAAATTTGGCATGGAAATCGAAGTTGGGAAGTGTTGCTGATATAAGGAAATGGTTTTGGAAATTCGTATATATGTGTACGAAAAGTACAATTTGGATTTAGTACAATTTTGGAAACCTGAAATGTGGAATTAAGATTACTGTTGAAGTGTAGAATTGAGACGTGAGTATGTTTTGGAAATTCGTACTTAGGTGTACGAAAAGTACTAAATTTGGTACAATTTGGATTTGGGTGAACGAATCGAGCTAGAATCGTCAAATTTGGAGTTAAGACAAATTTGGAGTGTAGAATGGAAGTAGTTTTGAAAATTCGTACTTATGGGTACGAATAGTACTAAATGGTACAAAATTTGGTACAACTTGGATTTGGGTGAACGGATTGAGCTGGAATCCTGTAATTTAGAATTAAGGTAATTGTTGGAGTGTGGAATGGAAGTAATTTAGAAAATACGATTTTATGGGTACGAAATGTACTAAATGGTACTAAATTTGGAACAAATTTGATTTGTGTGAACAGATAGAGCTAAAATCCTGGAACTTGGAATTTAGATTGCTGTTCGCGTGTAGGATTGAGGTAGTTTTGCAAATTCGTACTTATGTGTACGAAAAGTACTAAATGGTACTAAATATGGTGCAATTTAGCTGAACGGTTAGAGATGGAATCCTATAATTTGGAAATAAGTTTACTGTTGGAGTGTAGGATTGAGATAGTTTTTGAAATTCGTACTTATGTGTACGAAAAGTATTAAATGGTACTAAGTTTCGTACAATTTGGATTTGGGTGAACGGATAGAGCTGGAATCCTGCAATTCGGAATTGAGATTACTGTTGGAGTGTAGGATTAAGATAGTTTTGGAAATTCGTTCTTATGTGTACGAAAAGTACTAAATGGTACTAAAAATTTTACAATTTGAATTTAGCTGAACGCTTAGAGATGGAATCCTAAAATTTGGAACTAAGTTTACTGTTGGAGTGTAGGATGGAGATAGTTTGGGAAATTCGTACTTATGTGTACGAAAAGTACTAAAGGGTACTAAATTTGGTACAATAGGGATTTGGGTGAACGGATAGAGCTGGAATCCTGCAATTCGGAATTGAGATTACAGTTGGAGTGTAAGATTGAGGTAGTTTTGGAAATTCGTACTTATGTGTACGAAAAGTTACTAAATTTGGTACTAATTGTATATTTTGGACGAATATAGTGTACGAGAAGAACTAAATGTTACTAAATTTGTTACAATTAGGATTTGAGTGAATGGATAGAGCTGGAAACTTGAAATTTGGAGTTAAGATTACTGTTGGGCTGCATGATTGAGGAAGTTTCAGAAATTCGTACTTATGCAACTTGGATTTGGGCGAACGAATAGAGCTGGAATCCCGAAGTTTTGAATTAAGGTTACTGTTAGATTGTGGGATTGCGGAAGTTTTGGAAATTCGTATTTATGGGTACTAACAGTACTAAATTTGGTACTATTTGAATTTGAGTGAACAGATAGAGCTGGACCCCTGAAATTTGCAATTAAGATTACTGTTGAAGTGTACGAAGGAAGGAGTTGTGGAAATTCATACTTATGGTTACGGAAAGTACTAAATTTGGTACAATGTGGATTTTAGCTAACGGATAGAGTTGGAATTTGGAATTAAGATTACTGTTGGAGTGTAGGATTGAGGAAGTTTTAAAAATTCGTACTTATGAGTAAGAGAAGACTAAATGGTACTAAATATTGTACACTATGGATTTGGATGAACGAATAAAGCTGGAAACCTGATATTTGGAATTCATATTACTGTAGAAATGTAGGATTCAGGAAGTTTTGGAAAGTCGTACTTATGGGTACGAAAAGTACTAAATGATACTAGATTTGGTACAACTTGGATTTGGATGTATTAACAGAGCTGAAATCCTGAAATTTGGAATTACGATTGCAGTTGAAGAGTAGGATAAAGGTAGTTTTGAAAAATCGTACTTATGGGTACGAAAAGTACTACGTGGTACTAAATTCGGTAAAATTTGGATTTAGGTGAACGGATAGCGGTGGAATCCTGCAATTTAAAATATGATTATTGTAGGCCTGTTGGATTGAGGAAGGAAAATTCGTACTTATGGGTACGAAAGTTCTAAATTGTTCTAAATTTGGTACAATTTGGATTTGGGCTAACGGATAGAGCTGGTGTCCAGAAATTCGGAATTAAGATTACTGTTAAAGTGAAGGATTGAGGTAGCTTTCGAAAATCTTACTTATGGGTACGACGAGTACGAAATGGTACTAAGTTTGGTACAATTTGGAATTGGACGAACGGATACGGCTGGAATCTTGAGATTTGGAATTACGATTACTGTTATTATTTTGTATTAATTTCAGTGTAGGGTGAGATATGTCGTCGAAATACGTACCAAAAATATACAAAAAATGCCTAATGGTACTCAATTTGTTGTTGAGTGTAGGGACAGTGCTGGAATTTTTGTTTTTTGGATTTAGGGTGAGTATTGGGGTGCAACTTTGGCCTTGCTGGTAATGTGTAATGGTGAGATAAGGGTGATCTTTTTGAAAATCGAACTAAAGGGTACAAATAGTACTAAAATAAAAAAATATTGATTAAAATTGGTATTAGTGCAACAAAATTTTCTGCGTTCGCCATTTCCATATTATATATTATTTATTTGTTTTTATATCATTTCCGCATACGAAGTAGCGGGCACTTTGCTAGTAGATATATAATAGAATTTGACGAATTTGTACTTATTTATTCATTTTGTTGTACTGCGTTTACATCATAAGTATTGTAACGTGACCATTACATTTATTTCTTTTTATTTAACTTTGTAGTCAACCCGCCTCATTATATGCCCCACATTAGTGTACATAAATATTTCTATGAGTGTCGCTATTTATCAATTTACCATTGGTCATTACATACTCTGCAATCTTCATAAAATTCCATCAGTTCATAACATGCATTGCAGCGGATTTATTTTACTTCAGTGTATAAAAAGTACAATCAATTCTTAAGTGTGGGGAAATAATTCTCATTCGCTTGCTTTTGCTCCCCACATAGGTATTTCGGTTTTCGACACCAGATGGGGTGAAGTGAAGGAAGTTGACGTGTGGTAGTGTCCGCAGTCGCCTAGTAGCCAACATAGCCGAAGCTTCTGTGTATACACTGCTATTCGGTCACTGAATTTCGGTGGGGCGGTGTACCTTCCCTATGCCCTACTATTTTTAAAAACGCTATTTAAGGGCACTCTCATATATCCAAAACTACTGAATCGATTTTCCTGAACATTTCAGAGAATGTACAGAGATGACCAGTGGTGAAAATAGGTTAAATATTTGGTTGAATTTCGGAGGTGCGGAGTAACTTTTAAAACAGATTTTATTTTGCAAAACTGATGAACGTGTCGGTTAGAATATAAATTTGAGAGGCAACGGTGGTCGAATCTCCGTACCCTAGGTACTTATTTAGGGCCTAAAGACCGGACCACGCCCACTTTTTTAAATATGTTATATCTCTGTAATTACCGAACTGATTTTCCTGAAAATTTCAGACAATGTACAGGGATAACACGATAGACAATGGTGGTTGTGTCTCCGCTCCGAAGCACTAATTTGTGGCATTAAGACCCAACCACTTCCACTTTTTTTTAAAACTTCCAAAACGATTTCAATGTCATTCTCAGATGATGTGCAGAAATGGCCCGTGGCTATATATTTTGATGAAATTCGGAGGAGCGGGTTATCCCCTGTGCCCTATTTTTTAAATGCGCTATATATGTGAAACTTACGAATGTGTCCGTTTCCCCGACCCTGGGTACATATTTTAGCCATAAGACCCCACCACTCCCACTTTCTTAAATATGTTACAAATCAATGAAAATATAGGGTGTTTTTTAAGCCCGATAGAACTTGAAATTGTAAAAAATAACACAAAAAATTAAATTGTAATCAAATTTTTTTTTATTCGAAAGATCAATACGTGACATTAACATTTGTAAATGATTTCGGGCATATTGGCACCGCGGCTGTTCTTGACGAAGTGCATTCTGCACGTCCAATTTTTGGCCACTTTTGCGAGCACTGCTGGCCGTATGTCACGAATAACACGAACAATGCTGGCCTCCAAGGCATCAATTGTTGCTGGTTTATCAGCATAAACCAGTGACTTCACGTAGCCCCACAGGAAATAATCGAGAGGTGTCAAATCGCACGACCTTGGAGGCCAATTGACAGGTCCACTTCTCGAAATCAACTTATCGCCAAATTTTGATTTCAATAAGTCGATGGTTGCGTTCGCCGTATGGCACGTAGCGCCATCCTGTTGAAACCACATCTCCTCCGGATCAATGTCATCCATATTTTCAAACAAAAATCATTGATCATGGTGCGGTAACGATCTCCATTGACCGTAACGCGAGCTCCGGCCTCATTTTTGAAGAAATAAGGTCCGATGATGCCACCAGCGTGAAAACCGCACCATACGGTGTATTTTTCTGGATGTAATGGAGTCTGTAGGGTCTCTTGTGGATTGGTCTCACTCCATATGCGGCAATTTTGCTTATTAACAAACCCGTTAAGCCAAAAATGCGCCTCATCGCTGAACGATTATGTACGCCATACAAATGACGAAGTCGTCTATAAGTTGCGCGAATCGACGACTGATTTTCAAAGTAAATTTGGATAATTTCGTAGCGTTTTTCAAGCGTGAGTCTATTCATGATAATTTGTCAGAGTATACTGAAACAAATAAAAAAAGTTTCATCAAAATTTAATTTTTTGTGTTACTTTTTACAATTTAAAGTTCTATCTAGCTTAAAAAAACACCCTTTACAAGATGTTATGCATAACAAAGCTTTGGTCTTATTGGAAAGCATGTGTTTAAATTAGAAGGCAACATATCGATAGCTACAGCTTCATCAGGTTTATAAGGTACATTATAAGAAGGTGGAAGGACGTCACAGTCGGCCCTAAAGTTGCAAATGAATGTCCATTTGAATGAGAGCCACACATGCATTATTAAATATAAGTTATCAACTGGAACGAATGTACAATGGCACATAAAAGTTCCCTAGAAGCTTATGATAGATTCTTGAAGGATTTAAAAAGCAATTCACGTTTAAATTTCATACAAAACTTCTAGATATAAATACTATTCCAGCAGATGGAATAAATGCGTACCTTAAGTCATCAATTCTTTGGCGTTATGTTAAAATAGCATATCGACACCAACATTTCTGAAAGTTTTTTTTTATTTATAGTCACTTGCAGATCCCGACTAATTGCCGATGCAGGAAAAATATAATTGACTAATAAGGAAAGGTAACAAAAAACTGTTCCAAGGGCCAGCAACGCGGAGCAGCGCAACTGAAAATTAGATTTTTTACAAAAAATGGGCCGTTTTTGACCATTAAACGTTTTTAAAGGAAAATTTTCATATTTAAAGATAAGAGTTTGCACGGAAGGTGATTACACCTGGGAAGTTTTTGCGGATTCTGAAAAATCAAAAAACAAAAAAAATCGCAGGAGTGCTTTTTAAATAAACTGCGATTCAAGTTGGCATTTTTAGGAGTTTTTTAGGTTTTCGCGATTTTGCTTGGAAACTACAAGTCCTAACGAAATGGGACTAAAGAGGATATTGTAGCTATATAAATTCTCTATAAGATTGACCCTTGTGATATTTTCGTAGCTGTTGCCGTTATTGAGAAATAGAAGTTCAAATTGGGACAATGCACTGACTGTATCGTCTGCTTATAAAACAATGGCATGACTGCAATTTCCCAACTTTAACTTATATATCTCAAAAATGGTGCAACCTAGGAAAAAATTGCGAAAGCCAATCTTGTAGAGAACTTTCACAGGTAGTCTCATTTCACACAGAACTTGCGGCAAGCAGGTCATGAAAACAAGCAAACTCATGAAAACATAACAAAAAAAACTTACAAATGTGACCTGAACTTCTATATCACAAAAATGGTACAACCTAGGAACAAATCATAACGGTCAGTACTCTAGACTATGTTCACAGCTACAACTTTTTCTTTATCCCCATTTCGTTAGGACTTGCGGTTTCCGAGCAAAATCGCGAAAACCCATAATAAACCTAAAAATGAGGTCACAACCTTCAAAATACCGCAAATGGGGAGGTACGGTTTTATGGGGGCTATATGAAGACGAGGACCTATACCGACAAATTTCAGGTGGAAACTTAAACCCTAAATACCAAATTTCAGCAATTTCGGTGTGACAATAAGGCCAAAAGCTTCAAAATACCGAAAATCGGGAGGTACCGTTCTATGGGGCCTATATCAAAACCTGGACCTACACCCACAATTCTCTGTTGTAATGTTTCATAACTCTGCCGAAGACTAAACACCAAATTTCAGTCATTTCGGTTGGTCAATGTGACTAAAACGTTCAAACTACCGAAAATCGGGAGGTACGGTTCTACAGGGGCTATATCAAAACGTGGACCGACCATCCCAGTTTTTTTGGTTCTCGAGATTGTATGTCAATAATAAGTACGTGTACCAAAATTGATGCACCTACGATAACTCCTTCCATTTTTGGCCACAGTTAATATGAACTCGCGACATAGTGCGACGTATTTCATCTTAGAACTGGATCCAATTATGAAAGTCATTCCGTAGGATTTCTTAGGGCATTTGTGTCATCAAAATAAATAAATAAATAAATTGGGCTTAAGCGAAAATGTTGAACCTTTATAAGTGAGGTAGCGCATTTCGGCCTGGCCGAACTTAACATTTTACTTGTTTTTCACATTGTATAGATAATCATATATCAAAAATACATAAGTGTAAAAAAGGAACTTGAACGAAAAACCAAAACAACCAATTAAAACACACAAAAAAACAACATAACAATACAGCACATTCATTAAAACGACCAGAGGCATCATTAGTATTTTTGACGTCACACCAGCGTTGCCGACAGTTTTTGATTCGAAATCGTCAAAAAAAAATCAAATCGTAATATTTGGAAAATCGGGAACATGTTCCAAAACTAGATTTGATTACCAACTCACTTAAATACCGCTATAAAAATAGCTTTCAGAAGATGAGAGTTTTCCCTATGGCTACCGAGTTTGCAATAATACAGCAAGGTAAAAGTGGGTACACATTGTCAGTTTTGAATGAAAGCTTTGCTTAACAGTTTGACCGTCCATGTTTGTCGGTCATGCGCGTACGTTTCGGTTGTTGGTCAGTCAGAAATCGATTCAGAACCGACTAACTGACCGCTTAAATAGGTCATTAGTAGAAAGTTTAGAAAGCTGGACTCAAAAATGTTTTCACATCGATAGATTATCTTGAAAACATTTCAAAGAATATTTTCATCCATAAACAATCCTAAACGAAAATTTTTATCTGACATAATTCGAAGGTGTATACCATAATGTACCTTAACCCACTTAGTGCCGAGAATTTTTTTACGAGAAAACTTAAAATGCTCATGAAAACATCGGATACTTCACGACTTCATTTGAACCAATACAAAAGATGCAGTGAAATCATGCCTTCTCATGGAATCACTTCCACAAAAATGTTGCTGGGCAGTGAGTGTGTCTTGTTCGTCTTGTTGTGTCTTGATGTCCTATGGTTCATGCGTCTTTTAACTAGACCACATATGGGGTCGACAACAAAGAGACCCCTTCTCTGTGCTTCGAAGCCCGACTACCTTTACCGGGTGCAAAATATATTCTGGACTTTTCTATTTTAAAGCAGATCAGGGCCTTTGCTTGTAGCCTTTTGTTTTAATCTCCAAAATTACATGGACTCCCTCCTTCTTCTTTACGCCATAAAGTGTCTAACAATCCAATAAATTTATAATGATCTTGCAAAACATTATCATTTAAATGCAACAACTAAATCCTTCACCATATCGGGGTATAATATCTTAATTCAGTGGGAGTTGAAATATAAGGTCATAAATAACAATAAAACCCCTTTATTATAAAAACCACATGCACACACACACACTGCATTTGTTATTGTTTTTGTCCAAAAATAGTTTTATTATCCCCCACACACTCACATACATAGCCTTTATATCTTGTGGCCAATTCTGGTCACATGCAACATGTGCACTAGGGTTGTACCAAAGGAACTATATGGAACTATCTAGTTCACTTCGCAGTTCCAATGGCCCACATTTTTTCTTTGAACAGACTGCGTATACTTATTATCACACGTTATATTTCATCATGTTACTCATACGTTTTGGAACTAGTACAAGGAACTAGGAACTAGATTACCCAACTCTAATGTGCACAATACCAACCAACTCCATGAAATGCATAATCCTTTTGTTGTTCCTTTGTCTCTTTATTCACTATGCGCTGCTGTTCTGTGCCACAGAGAGAACCCCAACAATTACACGCTTATACCAGGCCATCCATTCTACATTCATTCTTTGTGCTACCCTTGCAATCAGGCTACGTCCATTGATTAACTTAGAGGATAATATTACAAACAAAACCAACACATTGAAAAGGGTAAATGTGTGGTGTGGCATTTAGTGGCAGTTCTTCTGTTGTTGTTGTCTTTTTTTTAAAGAATTGGATATTATTAGTCATGCCTTAGTTTTTGTTTCTTCTTCTGGAGTGGAGGAGGTCCACATTTTCCCCGACTTTCCACTTTCCAACTGTCACTGCCATAGATTGCATATTTTACACCACACAAGGGAGGATGAGTGTGGGCCACAATGCTTTCTTTTTGCTGGAATCTAAGCGTAGTAAAAGTAAAGTATTTTTGTTGTCGTAAAGCAAATAAATAAAGCTTTTCATTCATCATTTTGTTGTTTTCCCCACACACATTTCTCACTATTCATGGTGTGTTGGCAATTGTGTGTGGTGTAATTGTATTGGTGTATGTTCTCTCTCTTATTGAATGAAACAAAAGTTTGGAGATGCCTCTTCAATTGAATAAATATTTTGGCATTGTGCCAAAAAGCTTTTTTGACCAATTGCTCATTTTTTGGAGCTCGTACTTACTTTTCCATTCATTGTCTTGTTGCCTTCTATGAAACGCATTATTTTTGTTTTAAGGCTTCTACTCATCCTTTGACACATGAATAAATAATCGAACTTAACGAAAGCCCTGATGAAGTCTCACCGTAATATGGATATGACGATTACAGTGTTATCGACAAAACGATAAGTGAGGTAAGGGTATATTGAATTCCTGGAACCAGTTTGTTCCAGTCTGGGGCTCTTACTGCCGCATTTGACAGAATTATGTAAGTCTGACTGGGGATATGCACACAATGGCACCCAATCTTTATACCATACACCACAATGTGGAAAGGGTATTATAAGTTTGTTTTTCGAAAAATTCATGTAACACCGAGAAATATTCGTCGCAGACCACCCATGTGGTATACCAAAATTCATATCTCGACGAGATAAATCGATTTTTAGATGTGTGTCCGTTCATTAAAAATTTTACGCACAAAATTTTGTATGGAGGTCGGTTTCAGACCAGAATAGACCCCTATTGTTTTTGCCGATGATCGTGAAATATTTAGGGGGTGAAATGGACCAAAAACAAAATTTTTGTCCAATTTTGTAGCGGTTCTTTAGGACGCAATGGTAGTCTGATGGGGCGAAATTTTATGTAAGGTTTGGGTTTACGAGGGAAAAGTAGCTTGCAATTTAATGTGATGATCAGATAATATTTAGCGGGTTAAATTGACCAGAACTTTTGTCTGAAAACTGGTAAAGTTGTTAGTGAAATGACTATATCCTTATTCCCGGAAATTATGTTAAATCAATGTAAGTTATATTTAGAAGAGGAACGCTTGAGCTTTCCATTGATGCTAATTATGTTGATACACGTGGTCAGATAACAGAGTTACATCCTAATATATGCAAGCATCCCTCAGTTTTAATTGTGAGTAGTGTAACTTTAATCACGTTGGAGATCGCAGTTATAGTTCAAAACTGACAAATGTTTGCACGAGGTAATAGTTTTGGCCAAGGATAGTGCCAATAATTCTTGATAATAATCGGATAATATTTAGGGTGTAAAATTGACCATATAAAATATCCAGATTTAATTTTTAATCAGTAACTTAAATTCTGGGTGCACATTCGGACAACTAACGAAAACTAAACATGAAAACCTACTCTTGACCTCTCACTTGATGCAAATTATATCAATGTAGCAGTTAGATGAAGGAATTACTGTCTAACATCACGGTGCGCCTGAACCAACTTTATATGGAAGGTGCTTGCACCTGGGAAGTTTTTGCAGATTCTGAAACTACAGTGTTCAAAGATGAGAAAAATCCAATAGTCGGCACCCCTTTTACCGTTGTAGAAAAAAGAAGAAACTTAAAAAAATAAGAATTTATTTCGACTAAAAACCTACATATGTAAATATATTTATATCAATTAATAAAACTTAAATCATACAAATTCATTTACATTAATACGCCTTACAAATATAACAAGAAATTAATCATTTTAACATTTATATTTATTGAATTGAAATTTATTTCCCCATATCTCTCATTTACTAGAAGAGTGACAAATCTCAAAAAATCAAGATTCGAGAAAAACACGTTTTAAGTTGGAAATGGAAATTTGACTACCCAACTTAAAAAGGTTATTACAGGAAAAATAAAATAATTACTTAGATCATATTTTGCAAAGAGATAGCCAGATATCAGTGCTTAATTTCTGTGCAAGATATATCATGATTTGAAGTGTTGTAGTGCACCATACACTTAAAAGTCTGAACTTTCGGAGCGACCTCCGCTGGACCTCCGACCAACCTCCTCCGAACTTCGAAACTACCTCCTCTGGACCTCTGACCACCCTCCTCCGAACATCGGAACTACCTCCTTCGGACCTCCGACCACCCTCCTTCGAACTTTGGAACTACCTCCTCTGTACCTCCTACCGTCCTCCTCCGAACTTCGGAACTACCTCCTCTGAACCTCCGACCACCCTCCTCCGAACTTCGGAAGTACCTCCTCTGGACCGCCTATCACCCATCTTCGAACTTCGGTATAGCCACCTCTGACCTCCGCACAACTTGCTCTTTTCACATTCAGTCCACAGGAATACATATTAAAACCTGTGCGCTACTACACACGCAAAAACACACAAACGGCAAAAAAATATGTTTCACTCGATTTTACTATACGAATAAACTCGTACTCTATTTCGAGTATTTTCACTCGCACTCTTATTTTGAAACTACGAGACAAAAAATACATATCTATTGAATTTTTATTGGTGGCCGACGTTAGGAACCATGTAAATACTGGCATGTTCTAATAGTCGGCATACCTATGCCGACTATTGGAACAACTGTGATTTTATTGTTCCTATTGTCGGCATACCATAAATACGACGAATTTGCATTTTTTATAAACATTTATCACTTCTGCCTTATTAGTTTTAGTAATATACTATAATATGACAGTCACTCATTTCAAAACAAGATATGAATTAATAGGATTTTTTACTTATTTTACTTTTATTTATAAACTAACAAATTTCTTAAAAAATGCACTTTAACAGATGTTGACAAATCAGTACCGTTAGAAACGACTATAAATCTTAAAATACCGTTCCCAGGACCATGAAAAATTATATAGATGGAGAAGGGAATATATTTTATGTAAATGTAATCTTATTTGACTATATAAATACCGGTATTCTTATTTATTCGTATTTATATACAAATGTGGCCGAATACTGGAACCGGCCGACAATAGGAGCGTTTACCCTATATGTAGCCAAAATGGTCCATTTGTCCCTTACGAAATAATGAAAATAATATACATATAATGTGTAGCAATCACACATACATATATTCCCACAACATCCCCGAAGGGACAAGGTAGACTTCGCAATCATATAAATAAATTCCGCGGAAAACTAGTGCCCAGGGAAAGTGGTACAGTGCATCAGTACATCGTCCGACTATAGCCCTCTTTTACTTGTTTTTTTTTTAACTTCTACCCTCTACCTTATATATAAAATTTTATGGCGACCGGTTAACGCCATCCGAGTGTTCTTTGTTTTGTTGCTGGGATACGCTCGCGAGGTAGGGTTCGTCACAGAAAATTTATATTTGTAGTGACTGACAGTGAAAATATGCGGTTTGAGATACAAATTCTTTTATTTGGCTGGTTATACGACTTCACAAAGGAAAATAGTAAACTTATTCTACGAAGATAACTCTGCAATGGCTAGGTGGAACTTGGTCGGGGCTTAGGCTCGGATCCTGGACGGCTTGAGCGGCTTGGGCTCTCGAGATTGGGCGTAGTCGGTAAAGTCCGATTTCCGGCGCTGTTTAAGAAGGGTGGGAGTTTCATCGGTGTCGACGGGGCACTTCGATGTCTCGAGTTCCGGTGGGCTTCGAGATTTCCAGCCTAGGTTGGGTATGCGTTTCGATGAGTTCTATATATTATAGTCGTTGGTCTCGTCGACTCAAAGACTCGCGGAAAAGTTTAACAAGTTTATATACGTTGAAGTCAATGACCAGGTCGACCCAAAGACTCGCGGGAAAATTTAACAAATTTCGATATATTATAGTCTATGGCCACGTCGACTCAAAGACTCGCGGGAAAATTTAACAAATTTTGATAGGTTAAAGTCAATGGCCACGTCGACTCAAAGACTCGCGGCAAAATTTAACAAATTTTTATATGTTATAGTCTATGGCCACGTCGACTCAAAGACTCGCGGTAAAATTTAACAAACACTTTCACTCACTGTCTCACTGGGTCAAATGCTTATTTATAACTCCGAGACTGGTGTTAACTCGTCCACTGCTGGTACACGACTCATCCCCACTTTAATTTCTCACACGCTTTTATGGCATCGGTATTGCCTTCCAGGTTGTTTCCAACAGCCAACCCGACGTTGCCTTTCTGCTACTATTCCCACCACGTGGCCTCTCGGATAACGGGACCTTGTTTGCAACTCTCATGTCCACTCGATGACGTGTGTTTCGGGTAACGGGAACTGGTTGACAATGAAAATAGTCGGTCGACCCCAAGCTATGTGTTTTGGGCTCAACTGTACCTATATACTTCTTCCCTCATACTGGTTTAGCAATAATAAAACATTATATGTAATGGTGTGCAAGGCTTTAATAATAAAAAAAGGATTAAAGGGATTTTGTGTGGGCAAAAATGAGGGACGATTTTCGTCCTCACAGTTTCCATAGAAATTCGTGTGGGACCAAAGCAAGGCCGCATATATGGTACAATCGATGAAAAAACTTTGCCAGTTCATTGTGGTGGCTAAGAAACGAATTGTGATATAGCTCCAATATGCATATTTGGCCGATTTTGGTTATTTTGGGCCCTATATAGCTATATCAAAATCCGACCCGAAAAGAATTTTTGATTTGAAAAATTTTTGATAAATGTAGTACAAATTGCTTCCCGGAGTCGGGCTTTTTTTCATGACTCCGACTCCAGCTAAATTTCAAGACTCCGACTCCGAAACACTGCTTTTTCCCCACACTTTTTCACCTATTTTAATCTCTCTAAAGCGAACATTTCTATAGAGATTACTTTTCTATAACGATGTTTTTTAATACATAAGTGGAAACTCGCACAAAAAATAATCTCTCTATAACGAATTTTTGAAAAACATTATTCATTTTAGAGTGATATTTTAATTAATTTCTCTTTGTTGTTACGACCTAAGAGGTACTTACTTACTTACTAGCTGGCCCATTACAGAACATTTGTTCTATAGGCCGAACTAAGAAAAGATCTCCATTTCTCTCTGTCTATTGCTTCTCTTTCTGGAATACCGCGCCTTGTCATCTCTTCATCCACTTGTTTGCGCCATCTATTCTTTGGCCTGCTAATCCTGCGTGCACCGCCATGCGGCACATATTTATACGCCTTTTTAGCGGGTTCATCATCGCTCATTCTTATGATATGACTAGCAAAATGCCCGCTACTTCGTATGCGGAAAGGATATAAAAAAACAAATAAACAATATATAATATGGAAATGACAAACACTGAAAATTTGGTCGCACTAATACCAATTTTAATCAATATTTATTTTTATCTTAGTACTGTACGTACCCCTTAAGTTCGATTTTCAAAAAGATCAGCCGTATCTCACCCTTACACATTAACAGCGAGATCAACGTTGCTCCAAAAAATAAAAATTCCAGCAAAAACAAATTGAGTACCATTAAGTAATTTTCGTATACTTATGGTACGTATTTCGACGACATATCTCAGCCATACACGGACATTAATACAAAATAATTACAGTAAATTCCATAATAATTACAGCAATTCCAAATCTCAAGATTCCAGCTGTGTCCGTTCGTCCAATTCCAAATTGTACCAAACTTAGTATCAAGTCGAACTCTTCATACCCATAAGTAAGATTTTCCAAAACTACCTCAATCCTTCACTTTAGTAGTAATCTTACTTCCAAATATCAGGATTCAAACTCTATCCGTTAAACCAAGTTAAAATTGTACTAAATTTAGAACAATTTCGAATTTTCGTACCAATTTACAATTTTCATTTTACTTCTCGTACCCATACGTACGACTTTCAAAATGTCCTCAATACTACACTCCTACAGTAATCTTAATTCCTAATTCCAACACTATCCGTTTACTAAAATTCAAATTGTACCAAATTTAGTGCTTTCTGTACCCATAAGTACGAATTTCCAAAACTACCTCAATTCTACTGTCCGGCAGTAATCTTAGTTCCAAATTTCAGAATTCCAGCTCTATCCGTTCATACAAATCCAAATTGTACCAAATTTTGTACCATTTAGTACTTTTCGTACCCAAAGGTACGAATATCCAAAACTATCTCAATCCTACACCCCTACAGTAATTCCAGCTCTATCCGTTCACCCAAATCCAAATTTAGTACTGCTCGTAATCATAAATACGAATTTCCAAAACCATTTCCTTATTTCAACGCCATTTCCCAACCTTGATTCCCATACCAAATTTGAAGATTCTAGCTTTATCCATTAAAAATATGCAATTGGTACCAAATTTAGAAACTTTTAGTACTTTTCGTACACTTATAGGTCGAGTTTCTAAATACCCTTTGGTACATCTTCCTAACTCTCCATCAATGACCACTCGTTCAAAATTTCAGATTTCTAGCTCTTCGCGTTTGCCTAATACAATGGATTCCATATTTAGTACACTTTAGCACTTTTCGTACCTTTCTACGACGAATTTCCAAAAACCCCTTTACACAAAAACAAATTGTACCAAATTCTGTATAATTCGATTTTCCAAAACAACCTTAATCCTTCACTTCAACAGTAACCATAATTCCAAATAACAGGATTCCAGCGCTATCCGTGCACTCAAATCCAAGTTGTACCATTTGGTACATTTCGTACCCATAAGTACGAATTTCAAAAACTACTTCCATCTCAATCCTATACTCCAACAGCAGTCTGACCAAATTCCAGGATTCCAGCTCTATCCGTTCCCCCAAATCCAAATTGTACCACAGGTAGTACCACTTAGTACTTTTCGTACCCTTACTACCTCAGTCCTGCACTCCAATAGTAATTCTAATTTCAAATTTCAGGACTCAAACACTATCCGCCACCCAAATCCAAATTCTACCTCTATAGCCTACCGCGAACGGGTTGCAAATTCTAACTCTTTCCGTTTACTAAAATTCATACTTTAAATTAAAATAAATAAAATTAAAATACTTAAAATTCAGGATTCCAGTTCTATCCGTTCACCCAAATCCAAATTGTAATAAATTTAGTACCATTTAGTACTTTCGTACACATAAGTACGAATTTCCAAAACCACCCTCATATCTAAGTCCTACAGTTCACAGTAATCTTAATTCCAAATTTCAGGTTTTCAGCTACATACATACGTTCACCCAAATCCAAATTGTACTAAATTTAGTACCATTTAGTACTTTTCATACCCATAAGTACGAATTTTCAAAACTACCTCAATTCTACACCCCACCAGTAATCTCAATTCCAACTTTCGAGATTCCAACTATATCCGTTCACCCAAATCCCCATTGTCCCAAATTTAGTACCATTTAGTACTTTTCATTCACATAAGTAAGAATTTCCAAAACTTCCCCAGTCCTACACTCCAACAGTAATATCAATTCCAAATTTCAGGAATCCAGCTCTATCCGTTCAGCCAAATCCAAATTGTACTAAATTTAGTACCATTTAGTACTTTTCGTACACTCAAGTTTCCAAAAACCCTTTGGTGCATCTTTCTTACTCTTCATCAGTGATCCTCAGTCCAAATTTGAGGAATCAAGCTTTATCCGTTCACCCAAATCGAAACTGTACCAAATTTAGTGCTATTTAGTATTTTTCGTACCCTATGTACGAATTTCCAAAACTTCCACAATACTAAACTCCACCAGTAATCTCAGTTCCAAATTTAGAGATTCTAGCGCTATCCGTTCATCCAAATCCCCATTATACAAAATTTAGTTCCATATAGTACTTTCCGTACACATAAGTACTAATTTCCAAAACCACCCGCATATCTCAATCCTACACTTCAACAGTAATATTAATTCCAAATTTCAGGTTTCCAGCTCTATCCGTTCATTCAAATCCAAATTGTACTAAATTTAGTACCATTTAGTACTTTCCGTACCCATAAGTACGAATTTTCAAAACTACCTCAATCCTACACCCCACCAGTAATCTCAATTCCAAATTTCGAGATTCCAGCTATTATCCGTTCACCCAAATCCCCATTGTATCAAATTTAGTACCATTTAGTACTTTTCATACACATAAGTACGAATTTCCAAAAGTTCTTCAATCCTACTCTCCAACAGTAATCTCAATTCCAAATATCAGGATTCCAGCTCTTTCCGTTCACCCAAATTCCTATTGTACCAAATTTAGTACTATTTAGTACTTTTCGTACACATAAGCACGAATTTCCAAAACTACCCTCATATCTCAACCCTACACTACAACAGTAACCTTAATTCCAAATTTCAGGTTTCCAGCTCTTTACGTTCAACCAAATCTAAATTGTACTAAATTTAGTACCATTTAGTACTTTTCGTACATATGATTGGTAATTTTGCAAACCATTTCCTTTTAGAAGCACCACTTCCCAACCTTGATTTCCATACCAAATTCCTATATTCCTATATTCCTGGGGCCTATTATAGATTTCATTAATTATTTAGCGATTTCTTCAAATTACAGATTTTGAAATTGAATAGTTATAACTGTACATCTCCATGTACGATAAAATTCTTAATTGCAAATAAATCGTGGTAATATGCACAATTTTATTGCACTTTCATTGATTTGCCAACATTTAGTTATTACCAAAAAGTGAGGTCCATACAGTTTTTAGTTGTTGTTATTTCTGGCCGATTTCTGAATTTATTCCCCTAATGTTGTCTTCAACAGCAACTCATTTGTTCAACAAACCCAACATCATTTATTGAAAGAATTTTTATTTTAATTTTAAATTGAAAATCAAAATTTTTACAAATGCATCGTTTGTAATCATTTTTTCTAACTCGATTTTAACGAATGAAAATCTTTTGTGCGACACCTGTTATGTGAAAACTAAATCAGGATCGGTTTGTATTTTTCGCGTAATTGATGTTTATATCATAATCACCAACTGCGACATCTGTTGCAATGGAAGATAACAAATGTCTTGTCTTTATATTATTTAGTGGTTTACGATAAAATAAGTGCGCCTAGAAGTAAACTACAAAATTTGAAATTATGTGTGATCGTTTACGGTATCATGAAGTTATAGCATTGTTAATTTGACACATGTCTTGCAGAGGGCCAACTCAGTGAATAAGTACGTAATAATAATGAAAAATAAGGATTTTTGTTGTTGTTATTTTTTGTGGTTCCAGGACGAATTTTCTAAAACCCGGCCTTATCACGCACATTTGCATCAACAGTGACCCACTGGTAAAATTTCAAGCTCCTAGCTTTAGCCGTTTTGGCTGGGAGTTGATGATGAGTCAGTCAGTCAGTCAGTCAATCACTTATCACCAAGCTCATTTATATATATAGATATGGTTGTATGGCAGATACAGCTCGTGGTTCATTCGACGTCGATATTCACCGTCAACTCAGATTGGTCCGTAGATCTTTCGAAGAATTTTTCTCTCAAACGCACCAAGCACTGCCTTATCTGCTTGCGCAAGTACCCAGGCTTCGGAACCATACATCAGCAAGGATAGTATCAGTGTTTTGTAAAGCTTTATTTTTGTTTGACGAGATGTTGTTTTGTTTTTAAACTGCTTACTTAAGCCAAAGTAGCATCTGTTAGCCAATACAATTCTTTTTATACCCTACACCACTATGTGGGGAGGGTATTATAAGTTGGTTTTGCCCAAAAAGTTTGTAACGCATCGAAATTATATATACCAAAATGATTGTCTCGACGAGCTGAGTCGATTGGGCTATGTGTGTCCGTCCGTCAGTCCGTCCGTCCGTCCGTCTGTCCGTCTGTCCGTCTGTCCATCTAAACCTTGTAATCACGCTACAGGTCGCAATTTTGATCGGATCGTCACCAAATTTTGGGTGTTGATGAGGGTCCCGGAGGGGAAGAAGCCTATTGATTTTGGTGATGGTCGGATAATATTTAGGGGTCGGAATGGGCAAAAAACTTATTTGGAGAAAAAGTCAACGTTTTTTTCCAAAGCAAATATCTCAGCTTCTATAAGGGGTATATCAAAAGCAAAACCTGCTAATGAAAGAAGAAAATATCGCCTTTGCAACGATGTAACGTAGGTTGTCGTAGGTGGTCAAACAACGAAGACATCGCAATAGCCCCTAATAGAACACAACTTTTCATTTTTGCGATTTAAGATATAATGACGAATATCACAGCATAGGTTGGCGAATTTCCAAAAGCAAAGTCTGACTATGAAAGTAAAAAATTCCACCTTTACAATGATGCGAAGTAGGCTGGCGTAGGTGGCCAAATAACGGAGATATCGCAATAGTCGGTAATACATCACATTTTTCAATTTTTTGTAATCACGCTACAGGTCGCAATTTTAGTCCGATCGTCACCAAATTTTGGGTGTTGATGCAGGTCCCGGAGGGGAAGAAGCGATGATCGGATAATATTCAGGGGTCGGAATAGGCAAAAAAAAATTATTTGGAGCAAGAGTTAACATTTTATTTCAAAGCGAATATCTCCGCTTTTGTACGGGGTATATCAAAAGCAAAACCTGCTGATGAAAGTAGAAAATATCACATTTGCAGCGATGTTAATTAGGTTGTCGTAGGTGGTCAAACAACAGATATATCGCAATAGTCGGTAATGCATCCCATTTGCCGATTTTTTTGTAATCACGCTACAGGTCGCAATTTTGATCGGATCGTCACGTTTTTTGGGAGTTGATGCGGGCCCCTCAGAGGAAGAAGTCTATTAAGTTTGGTGGTAGTCGGATAATATTCAGGAGTCGGAATAAGCAAAAAGCTTATGTGGAGAAACGTCAACGTTTTTTTTTCGTATGCGAATATCTCTGCTTCTGGTAGGAGTACATATTCCAAAAGGAAAGCCAGCCAATGAAAGAAGAAAAGATCTCCTTTATATTGATGCAAAGTATGTTGGCGTAAGTGGACAAACAACCGAGATATCGCAAAAGGCAGTAATATATCCAATCTTTCCATTTTTTGTTATCACGCCACATGTTGGAATTTTGATCGGATAGTCACGAAATTTTGGGGCTAGATGGGGCTAGAACCCTATTGCTTTTGGTGATAGTCAGATAATATTTAGGGGTCGGAATGGGGAAAAACTCCTGTGGAGACAAACTTTAATTCTTTGTGAATATATCGGCTTCTAGTAGGGGTATTCCAACGGCAAAGCCTGTCGATAGAAGAAGAAAATATTACCTTTACATTGATGTAAAGTAAGTTGGTGAATGTGGTCAAACAAGGGAGATACCACAACAGTCAGTAATGCATCAAATTCTTCCTTTTTTTGCAATCACGTTACAGGTCGTAATTTTGATCGGATGGTCACGAAATTTTGGTTGCTTATGGGAGTCCCAGAGAGAAAGAGGCATATGATGTTTGGTGCTAGTCGGATTATATTCCCTAAAAGAAATGTTTACCAGTGACAAGCTTATGCACAGGGGTAGTGGTGTAGGGTATCACATGGTCGGCCCCGTCCCGACTATAGCCTTTGCTCACTTGTTTAGTTCTCAACTGATGTCGTTAGTTGTGTTTACGGCGGTGCCGAGGTAGACGAAGTCTTTTACTACCTCAAAATTATAGGAACCAACGTCAACAGTTGGCCCGATCTCTATGGACGCATTGCGCGTCGACGCAATCAATTTAGTCTTCCCGCCGTTTACCGCCAGACCCACTTTAGCAGATTCTCCTTCGACCTTCATAAAGGTATCAGTTACTTCTCTAACTGAGCGTCCCATGATGTCTATATCATCAGCATAAGCAAGTTGATTGTGCCACTTCTTTTGACGTTTGCCTCTCGAATAATCTTTTCCAGCAGGATGTTGAAGAGATCACACGAGAGGCTGTCTCCTTGCCTGAAACCTCTTTTGGTACAAAATTCTTCGGAGAGGTTCTTTCCTATTTTAACTGAGGATCTGGTGTCAGTCAAAGTCATTTTACAAAGCCGAATGAGCTTTGCGGGGATACCAAATTCAGATATGGCCTGGAATACCTTTGAAAGTAGTGGGCGGTCGAAGGCTGCTTTATAATCGACAAAAAGGTGGTAGGTGTCATCTTGGCTGGGCGGTATACATTCAATACCACCTTCTGGGATTGGATCTGTGGTATCTTCATCGTTTTCGCTGGATACCAACAGGTTTGAAAAATGCTCTTTCCATATCCTGAGCACACTGTCTGTATCAGTTACCAAATTACCTGGCTGGTCTTTACAGGAGGAGGTGCCCGTAGCAAAGCCATCAGTTTGATGCTTCACTCTTTGGTAGAATTTTAGGACTTCATTCTGGCATCTGTACATTTCGATTTTTTCAGACTCCCGCTTTTCCATCTCTCTCTTTTTCCTGCGGAAAAGACGTTTCTCCTCTCTCTTTTTCTCCCGATATCACTCTCTTCGGTAGCAGCACGACACTGCTGATCATACCATGGATTCCTTGGTGGAGGTCTCTGGTATCCAAGTATGGATATTGCGGCTGTTTGCATGGGGTGGGCAACACTTTGCCATTGCTCTGATATGTTATCGGGATGAGGAGTGCTTTGATTAAGCAATTGGGCTAGTTGAGTGGAATATGCTGTGGCTATCTGTTGTGTTTGCAGCTTACCGATGTCTAACTTTCATGTTGTACCTGTTCGTACTTTGTTTGCTACGTTTAACCGGTTGCGTACCTTTGCTACCGGTATAAAATATATTTATACCCTATACCACAATGTGGAAAAGGGTATAATAAGTTTGTTTTCCCAAAAATTCATGTAACGCCGCGAAATATTCGTCGTAGACCCCTCATGTGGTATACCAAACTTCATATCTCGACGAGATAAAGCGATTTAGCGATGTGTGTCCGTCCGTCCGTCCGTCCGTCTGTCCGTCCATTAAAAATTGTAATCAAGCTAGAGGCCGCAATTATGGACCGATTGTCACGAAATTTAGTATGGAGGTCGGGTTTGGACCAGAATAGAACTGATTAGTTTTTGGCGATGATCGTGAAATGTTAAAGGGATGAAATGGACCAAAAACAAAATTTTTGCTCGATTTTGTAGCCGCTCTGTAGGTCGCAATAATAGTCCGATCGGCGCGAAATTTTAAACGTAGTTTTGGTTTGAGATGAAGAAGTAGCGTGCAAGTCAACGGTATGATCGGATAATATTTAGCGGGTTAAATTGATCAAAACTTTTGTGTGAAAATTGGTAAAATTTCTAATGCACATCTTATAACAGCTAGCCCGGAAAGCTAGTGCACAGGGATAGTGGTATAGGGTATCACATGGTCGGCCCCGTCCGACTATAGTCTGTTCTTACTTGTTTTGATATCACAATATATACCCACAATGAACTATTTTCGAAATGCCCTAAAAAGCACAAAACTGCATTATCAACAATATTTGAGGTACAAGTGCACAATTTTAGGACGAAAGATCTTCAATAAACTCACAATTTTCCCAAATATCAAATATGAGAGATATAGCGAATTGCATTGTGTATATATATTTATTTATTTATTAGGTGTATTCCAAAAAGGAACCTGATATTCAAAGGCAATTTGAAGATGTAGCAGGAGGGGCTAATCAATGTGAATTTTTCAATTTTCGAATATTTTGTAGAAATGTATCTATCTATATATATAAAAATGGTGTAAAAAATGTATAGTAATTCATAAAATGAGAACGGCTAGGCCGATTTCTGTACAATTTTATGTCAGTTATTCGTATTTTCGAGGAGAAGGTCTTTACGGAAGAAAATTTTGGAAAATCTCTCTGGAAAAGTCGGAAAATTGGAAAAATCGAAAATTGAGTTTTTGTATGAAATTTTATTCCTTAATAGCGAGACGAAGTTCGCCGGGTCCGCTAGTAATTTATATAATTGTTCCACAAACATCAAAGTAGGGACAAGGGAGGCTTCTCTTATATGAATGGATTCATATTAAGTTATTGATATGACCTAGTTTTTATCGCCGATTCCGAACGGTGTGTCCTAAGTTGCCACTTGTAGACACGTTTTTCATGGCTGAAATACTCAAGAAATATCACCAACATTAGAAAGGGGTATTTTGCCACCATTAAAAATTTGATGTGGCCAGGCCAGGGAATCAAATTCGGACATTCAGCGTGCAAGGCCGTTGCACATAAAAAATATAGGTCGTGGTGTAGGGTATCACATAGTCGGCCCCGTCCGACTATAGCTTTTTCTTACTTGTTTTTTTCTTAGTTTTTTTTTTTTAAATTTGTCAATATTTGTCAGCTTGCAAATATTTTATTCTGCTGTTTTTTGGGAAAGCCGAAAAGTGAGCATCATTCTCATTAACATGAGAATACTCGATGCTTAAAGAGTTCCGATTTTCACTAAAAATTCATAATTTCAAACACTGAAAAGCCAATTGATAATTCCCTTCGCCAGGATAAAATCATGATATTGGTAGCGATCAGTAAATTTTTCAGGGTATCAGTGTGTTTTGTAAACATTACTCTCTGTATAGAAAGTAATGATGAAGTTAAGCCACTCCAGACTTAAGCAATTAATTTCTCAATACAAATGTTCCTTTATACCAGTGTGATACATTTGTTATTTTACCAAAAAATACAAAATTAAATATTTTAAACATTTGTTTTGTTGTTTTATTCAGGAATTTATCTTAAACATCGTAAAAACGGAGTTATTTTTCGATTTTGAAAATGGATTAGCAATTATTGTATCAAGAGGACAATAAACTGACTAAACTGATGATCAAATAACTACAGGTCCCAGCTAAATAATCTACCAAATATTAAAGGGATATTTTCTTCAGAAGATGATTATTTAAATACGAAAGAGGATTTGAATATGAAATATAAAATGTTTAAGCATATCGCGGCGACAAAAAAACTTCATTCAGCAATACTAACTAATGCTGGTACACCAATTTCTAAACCATTCTTAAAATCGCAAAATTAAGAAGTTAAGATGAAATGTTTTGCCGATGAGCAGCATCACCACAGCAAAAAATAAAGGAAATCAAAAACCTCATCTTGAAAAAGTGTCCAATTTCACTCAGAAATCCCCATATGTACATTTTCTGACCTAGTCCGTGGTCGAAAAACTTTTCCACTTAAAATTGTGGACGATAAGGTAAACTGATTCATTCCATTTTAGTTCCGAATATTTTATGGTGGAGGGTATAAAAAGTTCGGCACAACCGAACTTAATGATTTTGTACTTGTTACTTCTTAATTATAGTTTGATAATAGCCTATCGCGGTTCGGACAAAGCAACTAATTATTTTATCTATATACAGTTGCGAAAACAATAATAACACCATCATGAACAACTGTGGAACAATATTTTATGTAGATACTAGCTCTGTGCCACCGTACTTATAACTCAATAAGGAGTAACTTAAGTAGTTATTTTTGTTTACATCATTTTGTAATGGGTTACATAATGACTAACGGATCCGAATTTTTCCTGGGTAAGTACGAATTTTCAAAACTACTTCCATTTTCCACTCCAATAGCAACCTTAATTCCGAATATTATTATTCTAGCTCTATCCGTTCGCCCAAATCCTAATTAAACCAAATTTAGTAATATTTAGTACTTTTCGTACACATGTGTGCACCTTTCCACATCCACCTTCTTATGTCAACCGTACTTGTTAACCTTGATTCTTACTCCTAACTAGGCGTTTACACACAGACAGTATTGGCAAGACAATAGCAAAGTTAAAAACCATTTTCACCAATACATTCATACTTTTCTCTATACATATTTAAAAATTTATAAATGTATTTGTGAAAAAGGTTTGTATTTTTGCTATTGTCTTGCCAATACTGGCATTTGTAAACGCAGGGTAACTTCAACCTTTAAGATTTGTCCGTTCACAAAATTTGAATTGGTACCAAATTTATTACATTTAGTACTTTTCGTAGACTTTTATTTCGTATATCCAAAAATTTGGTACATCTATTCCACACTCTATCAGTGATTCTCGTTCCAAATTTCAGAACTCTAGCTCTACCGGTTCTCCAAATACAAATGATACTATAATATATATTTGTTGCACAAACATCCCATACGGGACAAGGGAGACTTCTCTCATAGCAATGAGTGCACCCCGATTCATATATGCTCAATGATATGGGACCTACAGTTTATCGCCGAGTCCGAACGGCGTGTCTAAGACACCACTTTTGTAGAGAAGTTTTACATGTCTGAAATACTCAGGAAATGTCGCCAACATTACTAAGGGGTATTGTGCCACCGTTGAAAAGTGTTTTGATGTTGCCTGGCCGGGGAATCGAACCCACGACCTTATGTGTGCAAGGCGGCTGTGCATACCATTGCACCACGGTGGCACAAATGTTACCATATTTATATTTATAACCTTCTTATACTTTTCGTACCGTTCTAGTTCGAATTTCCAAAAACCCAGCCTTATCCGACCCCTACGGACCAAGAGTGACCTTCTCCCAAAATTTCAAGATTCTAGCTCCAGCCTTTTAGCCTGGGCGCTGATTATCAGTCAGTCAGTCAGTCAGTGAATCATCATTACTCAACTCTTTTATAAGTATACTAGCAAAATGCCCGCTACTTCGTATGCGGAAAAGGAATAATATTAAATAAAAACAAGTAAGAAAAGTCTATAGTCGGACGGAGCCGACCATGGGATACCCTATACCACTACCCTGCGAGTTAGCTTTCAGCAAATCAAAGTTTCTTTTGGACAAATAAGCTTATTGTAAGAAATAAATTTTTGGAGTCTGCAACCTTATTACATTAAGTTTAAATAACCATATAATAATTGTTCCACAAACATCACAGAAGGGACAGGGCGTGCACCACGATTCATATTACAGCAATAGTATGGGGCCTACTGTTTATCGCCGAGTCCGAAAAGCATGTCTTAAAACACCACCTGTAGAGAAGTTGTACATGGTGGAAATACTCAGAAAATGTCGCCAACTTTACTGTGGGGTATTTTGCCAACGTTGGAAATTTGATGTTTGCTGGCCGGGAATCGAACGCCCGACCTTCAGCGTGCAAGGTGGGTGTGCAAACAATTGTACTATGGTGGCACCAATAAGTAATTTTAGAACGGACATTTAGTCTGGACCTAATTTTTTGCATATTTTGACATATTTGCTAAACCATATGCAAGACTTTGTGCCCTAAATATACCATCGAATTGGCTGAAAGTTTGTATTAGGTATTCGTTCATCACAATTTTCGACCTGAAATTTATCGGTATAGGTCCAGGTCTTCATATAGCTCCCATAGAACCGTACCTCCCGATACCCGGTATTTTGAAGGTTGTGGCCTCAATATTAAACTGAAGTGGCTGACATTTTGTATTCAGTCTTCGTTTGAGGTAAAAAAACTTTCCCCCTGAAATTTGTCGTTATATGTCCACGTCTTCATATAGCTCCCATAACCAGAACCTACCGATTTTCTGTACTTTGAAGATTATGGTCTCAATATCCCTCCGAATTGTCTAAAATTTGGTATTAAGTCTTCATTGGGGGTATTAAACTTTCCATATGAAATTTGTCGGTATAGGTCTAGGCGTTCATATAGCTCCCATACAACGAAAGCTCCCCATTTTCGACATTTTGAAGATTGTGGCTCTGGTTACAGATTTCTCTATTTTATTGACTTGTCTGAAGTGAATTTCAAACAGAAAAATGTACACATAAACATTTTAGAAGATGTTATTGAAATATATGTAGCATACGAAAATATGTGAAATACAGAAATTTTCCATATGCAAAAATAATATTTGCATATGCATAATTTATACATTTCGCATATTTTTGCATATGTGCTATATTTCAATTGGAATTTAAGTAAAAGCCAAAAATATGCAAATTTTACAAAAATAGGTGTTGCATAAAATTCCGCTGTCTACATATCATTGAGCTGATATTAATCGGAGTGCTCTCATTGATATGAGAGAAGGATCCCTTGTCCCTACTGCGATGTTTGTGGAACAACTATATACTGTACATTTGAAGAAATATTCTTAAATTTGAAAATTGGCGTTGTTTAGCAATTTCTGCTACATCTATAAATTTTGATCAATTGGACAGGTAATATGATAGGGTTCCACGCAATTTGTAAGAACCGGGAATTTGTCTGTCATGATGGAGAAAATTTGTAGCATGGGAGGAAGATGTGGTTCTCTTCACAAAACTCATTATAACTTAGGTAGTAGGTCTGTTACCAAGCACACATATTATTGCAATTTTCATTAGAGGAAAGATCGGTAGTTAATTTTTCATATATAGGCGACTTTGCCGGTATATGGCCTCCAGGGATTCAAATATGGACCAAAAATAAAATGTTTTTATTTAGCATACAAAAGTAATGGTCCATTGCACCCGCTAAATAATATCAGATCATCATCAAAAATTGTAGGCATCTTCTTCGACCTAAACCCCCACCTCGTGCAAAATTTCGTGACTATTGATCTATAATTGCGACCTCTAGTATGCTTTTGATTACATTACAAGCAAAACACTCGATATATTAGGCTGTAACTCTGTTATCTGACCACATAAATCAACATAATTGGCATTAATTGAAAGGGCAAGAGTTGTCCTTCCAAATATTATTTATGTGGGCGGAATGCGTGGCCCAGGAATAAAGATATTACCGGTATATTAAAAATTTTCACAATTTTCACACAAAAGTTGTGGTCCATTTAACCCTCTAAACATCATCCGATCACCATCTCAAATTGCAAGCTTCTTCTTTGTCATATAATCTTACATTATTTAAAATTTCGAGGCGATCGGACTATAATTGCGACATACAGAGCCTCTACAAAATCGGATAAAAATTGTGTTTTTGGTCCATTTCACCCGCTAAATATTTCTCGATCATCACCAATAAGAATAGGGATCTATTCTGATCTGAACCCGACCTCCATACAAAATTTCGTGACGATCGGTCCATAATTGCGGCCTGGAGCGTGTTTACAATTTATAATGGACAGACGGACGGACGGACGGACGGACAGACACACATCTCAAAATCGCTTTATCTCGTCGAGATATGAAGATTGGTATACCACATTGGGGGTCTCCGACGAATATTTCGCGGTGTTACATGAATTTTTACCAAAACAAACTTATAATACCCTTTTCCACATTGTGGTATAGGGTATAAATAAACAATATTTAATATGGGGAACACTATAAGTACGAACTTCCGAAACTACCTCAATGCTACACTCCACAAGTAATCTTAATTCAAAAATTTCAAGATTCCAGCTCTATTGGTCCACCTAAATTTAAATTGTACCAAATTTAGTACCATTTAGTACTTTCCGTACCCATAAGTACGAATTTCCAAGACTAACTCAATCCTACAGTCCAACAGTAATCTTAATTCCAAATTTCAGGATTCCAGCTCTATTCGTTCACCCAAATCTAAATTATACCAAAGTTAGTACCATTTAGTACTTTCCGTACCCATAAGTACGAATTTCCAAAACTACCTCAATCTTACACCCCATAAGTAACCATAATTATAAATTTCAGGATTACAACTCTATGTGTTCACCCAAATCCAAATTGTACCAAATTTAGTACATTTAGTACTTTCCGTACCCATAAGTATGAATTTCCAAAACTACCTCAATCCTTCATTCCATCAGTAACCTTAATTCCAGATTTTAGGATTCCAGCTCTATCCGTGCACCCAAATCCAAGTTGAGTACTATTTAGTACATTTCGTACCCCCTAGGTACGAATTTCCAAAACTTGCTCAATCCTACACCTCAATAGAAATCTTAATTCAAAAATTCAGGATTCCTGCTCTGTCCGTTCACCTAAATTTAAATTATACCAAATTTAGTACCATTGTACCAAATTTAGTACTTTCCGTACCAATAGGTACGAATTTCCAAGACTAAGTCAATCCTACAGTCCAACAGTAATCTTAATTCCAAATTTCAGGATTCTAGCTCTATCCGTTCACCCAAATCTAAATTGTACCAAATTTAGTACCATTTAGTACTTTCCGTACCCATAAGTATGAATTTTCAAAACTACCTCAGTCCTTCACTCCATCAGTAATCTTAATTCCAAATTTCAGGTTTCCAGGTCTATCCAAATCCAAATGTTACCAAATTTAGTACCATTAAGTACTTTCCGTACCCATAAGAACGAATTTCCAAAACTACATCACAAAAGTAATTTTAATTCCAAATTTCAGCATTCCAGATCTATCCGTTCACCCAAATACAAATTGTACCAAATTTAGTACCGTTTTCAACTTTTCGTACACATGAGTACGAATTTCCAAAACTACCTCAATTTCAGGATTCCAGCTCTATCCGTTCACCTATCCGAAAATACTAATCCGAACTAAATTTTGTACAATGTGGTTTTGGTTGAACAGAAAGATCTCGAAACCTGGAATTTGGAATTAATATTACTGTTGAAGTGTAGGATTGAGCTATCGAAACAGCTGTGGAAATTCGTACTTAGGAGTACGAGATGGTACTAAATTTGGTACCATTTGGATTTAGGTGAACGGATGTAGGTGGAAAAATAAAATTTGAACTAATGACTACTGTTGGAGTATAGCATTGAGGTGGTTTTAGAAATGCATACTTATGTATGTGAAAAGTTCTAAACGGTACTAAATTTGGTACAATTTGGATTTGGGTGAACGGATAAAGGTGGAAACTTGAAATTTGGAATCAAGATTACTGTTGAAGTGTACGATTGAGATATGGAGGTGGTTGTGGAAATTCGTACTTGTGTGGACGAAAAGTACTAAATGGTATTAATTATGGTTTAATTTTGATTTTAGAGAACTGATGGAGTTGGAATCTTCACATTTGGATTGAAGATTACCGTTGGAGTGGAGGGTTGAGATATGGAGGTATTTTTTGGAAATTCGAACTTATAATGTACTAAATTTGGTACTAGTTGGATTTGATTGAACGGATTGAGATGGAATTCTGAAATTTGGAAATAAGATTTTTGTTGGAGTGTAGGATTGAGATAGTTTTTTGAATTTCGTATTTATGTTTAAGGAAAGTACTAAATGGTACTAAATTCGGATTTGGGTGAATAGATACAGGTAGAAACCTGAAATTTGGAATTGAGATTACTATTGGATGGAGTATTGAGATATGGAGGTAGTTTTGGAAATTCGTGCTTATGTGTACCAAGTGGTACTAAATTACTACATTTAAATTTTGGTGAACGCATAGAGCTGGAATCCTGAAATTTGGAATTATGATTACCGTTGTGTGGAGGATTGAGACAGTTCTGGAAATTCGTACTTAAGTGAGTTGGCGTTTAGTGTGGAGATAAGGAGGAGACTTTGGAAATTCGTACTTATGTATAGCATTTCCAAATTAAATGAAACCTTTTCCAAATTAAATGAAACCTTTTTTAAATCAAATGAAACCTTTTCCAAATCAAATGAAACCTCTTCCAAATCAAATGAAACCTTTTCCAAATCAAATGAAACCTTTTCCAAATCAAATGAAACCTTTTCCAAATCAAATGAAACCTTTTCCAAATTGAATGAAACCTTTATTTTTATTAAAAGAAAAAAGCCAGAATATTTTGAAAAGAGAAAGAAATAAAAAATTGTATGGTTTTTTCACCGATTTTTTACTTAAATTCTGATCTTAAGTAATGACATAAAAGTGCACCTCCCTGTATGTTTTGCTTCCTTGAACTTAAACATTTCATAATTTTTAAAGTTATAGCGGAATAATCCTAAAGAGAGAATTTAGTTTTAAAAAATTCCTAATAACACTGTGACACAAAATGAAGGCTAAAATCTGGGGCAGAGATGAGTCGAAGTTTCGAGTTATGGCCTGATTAAGTTTCTGCTGAAGACCATGTAAGGCATCTGAAATTAACGTTATATATTTGTTAACTGAAGACCCTAAACTTCACCAAAAACTTAATCACGCCATAACTCGGAAGTTCGACTCACGGCGGATCTGTTCTGCAGGATTCTTAATATACTCACCATGGGCTTCCAACCCCAAAAAGAATTATCTCTGCCCAAGATTTCGGTTCACAGTGTAATAACAGGGGTAATTGTAGTACCTAATGAAGTGGTTCACAATTTGCTGCTTGGGGAATTCTCAATGGACATGGTCCTCACATAATTGGAGCAGTCGCGTTGATTGAGCTGTTCGATACTATGCCCAATCACGTCAACGGTATTACGATCTATTGTCCGATCGCGTAGTACCACTTTGGCACACAATTTTATTTTTGAAAGTTTTTTTTTGGATAATTTTTATGTAATAACTTAATAAGTAAACGAATACACATAATGATAGAATTAAACCAATGTAATTTAAAATTTTGAATGCCATATTCAGCAATGTTGAACCCAATAGTAAAGGTATTTTCCAAAATAAAATTGTGTACCAGAGTGGTACTACGCGATCAGACAATAGATCGTAATATCGTTGACGTGATTGAGCATAGTAACCAACAGCTCAATAAACAGGACTGCTCCAATTATGTAATGAGTATGTCATTAAAAATTCCACAAGCAGCAAATCGTGAACCACTTCATTATGTAATACAATTATCCCCTGTTATTATTAGCAATTTTTAACCCTTAATTCTCTCTATAACCTTATTTGATGCTCAACACTTATGAAATGTTTAAGTTCAAGGAAGCAAAGCATGCAGGGAGGTACACTTTTATGTCATTACTTAAGATTAGAATTTAAGTAAAAAATCGTTGAAAACCCATATAATTTTTTATTTCTTTCTCTTTTCAAAATATTCTGGCTTTGTTCTTTTAATAAAAATTAAGGTTTCATTCAATTTGGAAAAGGCTTCATTTGATTTGGAAAAGGTTTGATTTGATTTGGAAAAGGTTTGATTTGATTTGGAAAAGGTTTCATTTGATTTGGAAGAGGTTTCATTTGATTTGGAAAAGGTTTCATTTAATTTGGAAAAGGTTTCATTTAATTTGGAAAAGGTTTCATTCAATTTGGAAAAAGTTTCATTTAATTTGGAAAAGGTTTCATTTAATTTGGAAATGCTATATACGAAAAGTATTCACTACTAGCCTAAAATAAAATGTCATAAAAAAAATTAACTGTTATAAAGGGGACATGTCCAAGCGTACGCATTAACTAAAATTTTTTTAATAAAGCTTTTTTCTACATTTTGATAATACAAACTCCGAAATTACAGCTACTTCGTTTGGAAAATAGGTATAAAATCTTCAAAATACCCGTACCGTTCTAATAAAACGTGGACTGAAATTTGGAATGGGGGTCATTCTTGATGTGTAGGGGTGCGATAATTCGGAAATTCGATCTTAATGTATACGAATAGTACTTAAATGAAATTAAATATCACTTAAAATAATACATCAAATTTTTCAGTGTTCACCATTTTCATATTAATATTAGAGTCGGCCAATCTCGTTCAATTGAAGGATCCGGATCACTGTCCTCGTTCAAAGGCGAATGAGTAACATCATAAAAACCAACGTGTGAAATTAAGTATACGCAGTTTTGTCAAAGAAATTACCGGTGTCCATTGAACGAGATAGTGATCCGGATCGTTCAATTGAACGGGATTGTCCAACTCTAGTTGGGCATTTTGCTAGTCTATCATATCAATACTTGTTAAGGCATAGATTTCGTATTGTAAAAAGGTAAAGTAAAGTAAAAAAGTTATCAGACAGCTGTGCTGACAGAAATATACCCTCTGACCATAAAAAGGAACAAATATAATAGTTATGCCGTATATAAAATATATTGATTTTAAAGCATTGTGGCGTTTTTTTTTATTGGGATAGCGTTTGCAATTTTGTTTTTTCAAAATAGTCTGGCTTAATCCCGTTGTTGTTGTTTTAATATTTTAAAACAACTATTTTATTAGTGGAAAAGATTTGGCATTGTTCGCCAAGGGGTAAGGCAGGGAATACTATAGTTTCGATCCACGCCACTGGATCTCATCAGTTCCCTTGTTTCTTGTTTGTGGATATTCTCCACCGAAGTTATTTTTCAATAACTTCTTCAACAAGAAACTTTTTATACCCAAACATCAATCGTCAGCTCGAAGTATAAAGGTAAGCGAAGAAAAAAGTTCAATGAGAAGTTTTTCCTTGGCAACCTCATACAACTCCGACGAAAGTGTCTGCGAAAACAATTCAAACCTCTTCCACTTGTATGTGTCGTCTAATTTAGACGAATGCACACACCAAAATTTGGTTGGTCTGCTTTACAGCAAAAACAACACACGTCGTGCCAGTGTCCTCAATTTGAAGCATTGTGGCGTTTTTTTTTTTTATTGGGATAGCGTTTGCAATTTTGTTTTTTCAAAATAGTCTGGCTTAATCCCGTTGTTGTTGTTTTAATATTTTAAAACAACTATTTTATTAGTGGAAAAGATTTGGCATTGTTCGCCAAGGGGTAAGGCAGGGAATACTATAGTTTCGATCCACGCCACTGGATCTCATCAGTTCCCTTGTCCTCAATTTGAAGCATTGTGGCGTTTTTTTTTTTTTATTGGGATAGCGTTTGCAAAACTTCTCATTGAACTTTTTTCTTCGCTTACCTTTATACTTCGAGCTGACGATTGATGTTTGGGTATAAAAAGTTTCTTGTTGAAGAAGTTATTGAAAAATAACTTCGGTGGAGAATATCCACAAACAAGAAACAAGGGAACTGATGAGATCCAGTGGCGTGGATCGAAACTATAGTATTCCCTGCCTTACCCCTTGGCGAACAATGCCAAATCTTTTCCACTAATAAAATAGTTGTTTTAAAATATTAAAACAACAACAACGGGATTAAGCCAGACTATTTTGAAAAAACAAAATTGCAAACGCTATCCCAATAAAAAAAAAAACGCCACAATGCTTCAAATTGAGGACACTGGCACGACGTGTGTTGTTTTTGCTGTAAAGCAGACCAACCAAATTTTGGTGTGTGCATTCGTCTAAATTAGACGACACATACAAGTGGAAGAGGTTTGAATTGTTTTCGCAGACACTTTCGTCGGAGTTGTATGAGGTTGCCAAGGAAAAACTTCTCATTGAACTTTTTTCTTCGCTTACCTTTATACTTCGAGCTGACGATTGATGTTTGGGTATAAAAAGTTTCTTGTTGAAGAAGTTATTGAAAAATAACTTCGGTGGAGAATATCCACAAACAAGAAACAAGGGAACTGATGAGATCCAGTGGCGTGGATCGAAACTATAGTATTCCCTGCCTTACCCCTTGGCGAACAATGCCAAATCTTTTCCACTAATAAAATTATTGATTTTATTTCACGAGCTTGCTCCAAAATAGGTGGAATCTGTAGGTACCATAATGTGGGGCTATACTAACTCATTGACATATACCAACAATTTTATACCCTCAGCATTTATTCTAACGAGAGTATATACACTTTCATTGGGCAAAAGTTCGAAAATGTTCGGAACATTTGTGCGCATGATAACTCTTGAAGGGAGTAACGGATTTAGTCCATACTTTGCACATCGTAAAATTTGTAGCAGATGAGGATCCAATATGGACTCAATCGGTCCACTCCTTCGGGTACCTCCCACACAAAATTTCGGAAAAGTTCAGTTTAGGACTAGCTCACGAATCGCTTTAATTTTTGTTGTATCAACTTGTATTCACTGCCCCCCATACGACGGTACAAGTTTCATCAGGGGCAAGCCCTTACCTCCTGACAAAATAGCCTGAAAATTACAAACAACCCCTAGGAAACGGTGTGTAGTTGCTGGGGCGCAAGATAACTCTCGAACGGATCTGCCGACTCCGTCCAACATTTGACCTTCGTAATATTTTGTCCAAACTTAGTTTAAGTTCGAAAATAAGCCATATCGGTTCACTCCATCAGGTACCTCCCCCACAAAGGTCCAAAATTTTTCGGAAAATTGTGCGCACGATAACTCTTGAAGGGAGTGACCGATTTAGTCCATACTTTACACATCCTAATATATCTACCAGATATAAATCCCTTCGGGTACCTCCCACACAAAATTTCCGATAAGTTCACTTTACGACCTCCTCTCGAATCCCTTTGATTTTTGTTGAAGCAAATTGCATTCAATGACCCCCTTTACAATGGTACAAGTTGGTCCGAAAGTTGGCCTTCGTCATATTTTGTCCAATCTTAGTTTCAGTTCGAAGATGGGCAATACCGGTCCACAACTTCGATAATTGACCGAGGTTCGGATAGCAGATAGGACGTTCCGAGTCATCATCACTGCTGCGCCCGCTCGCCACTATTTGCTGTTCGAAACGCGAAGTGAGATCAAATTTTCCTATCAGAGGCAACGGGATTAACAAATGAGCTTGGTCGGTGACCATAAGTGGAGCAGTCACTTGCTCATCTGAAGAGTTGCAACATTAGAACCGGAATAAGTGAATTGTGGGCAAGGGTTAAGACCACAGTCACGTTTGTCGATGTTACGCTAATTGGTCCGAAGAATTTCATTGTCAAAAAAAATTTTTCGTAAAAAATATTTTTTTCAATAAATTACAAATTTTCCATATAAAATCAAAATTTTTTGCACTTCCATTGCACTGTTGGCTCCCTCTATTTCCTTTGCCAATTTTACTTAGTCGATGATTCCCTTCAAAATCCCGTAATCAGAATACAAATTTATCGTCAAACAATCATCTCTAACCACTCTACTGTGCCGCAGTGACGTAAAAAGCTTTCGTTAAGTTTCCTTTCCTTTTTTGTGACGGACGTTGTACAACTAAAAGCACAACCCATGCTAAACTTTGTGACAGTTGTCAGACTAACTTCAACAGCTGCAAAGCCAACTGAAAACGAAAGAAAGTAAAAGGGAAAAATTGACGAAGCAACAAAACATAACAGAGTGACGAGAACTTAACGAAACATTCATCAACACCAAATAGACAGACCTCGACAACTGGGAGAGTTTAGTACTTAACGGTATTTCAAAGATTGCGGACCTATGAGAAGAAAACTAAACGGTTAAACAAACAGTGATTTTGGTGAAAAAATAAAAAATATATGTGATACAAACACACACACACACTCACATACACATACCCATACTAACAACGAAGAAGAGTGAGAGTGTTCTTTCTATACAAAAAACCAGATAGATAGTGAGTGGTGAAACGAGAGGAGAGTGTGTGTGTGCGTCAAGAGGCAAAGAATGTCAAGTGAAATTTTGTTGGCTTTTGTGTTTCGTTTTGCTGGAAAATAAAGTTGAAATGAAATAAAAGTTTTGTGGCCTAGAAAGTGAAATTGTTCGTTTCAACAAAATACCAAAAGAAAAAAATTGTTAATAATTTTGTAAATAGAAATTGGAGAATTGTAAAAAAAAATCCAAACCCCCTCAAAAGAAGTTCAAGTCATTGTGAGCCAGTCAGTCAGTGAGTGAGTGAGTAGTTAATAAAGTCAGACACACACACACGCACAGTGTGTATCCCGTTATTCAGCTTATATTGCCGCCGCTGCCATTATTTGCTGCTATTTTCCCTTCTTTCTTTGAGTTTATTTTGAAGGCAATTTTCACGCACACAGTCTTACACACAAACGAACACACCATCATGAATCCCATACACGTCAACGAAACATGTGAAAAGTAAAAAAAGAAGCTAAGAAAATATCCTCACACAAACACAGTCAAATAATAGAATTAAAGAAACAAACAACGAATGGAACAAAGTGAAGAAACAACAACAAAACCAAACTCCTTGTAGACATAAAAGCAGAGTTCGTACGGGTGTTTGTGCACAAAACAACAGAAAAAAACAAAGAAGAATTTACGAAAATAACCAACAAAAAATGTGAAACAAAATAATCAAAGAAAAGTGAAAAAAACCAAGTGTGTATTGTGTGCGTAAGTCTCTAGTATTACACCTACTCAAACCTTTCCAAAAACGAAACGAAACAAAATAAGCTGCTGCTAGTTTCCGCCATACCCCAAGCAGTATTCGGCCGCTTATGCCCCGCTACTTTATAAATTTATGCCTCTGCCTAATGCCTTTTGCCTCCTTAAAAATAATTTCATATCTTTTTGTGTTTTACTTTTCGCCTGAGCCTAGCAATGCCTAAATCATAATTTATTATTAATAAAAAGAAATTAAAAATAAAATTTTAATAATCCAACAAAGAATACAAAAAATGAAAAATCAGCTGAAATTTCCAATAAATCCCAACAAAATTTAACCAAAAAAAACCAATTCCAGTGGAATTATTTATAACAAAAAAAAATTTAATTAAATTTTCGTTTGATTTTGGTTTGTTCATACTTTTGATGTTATCAGAACATTGTACAACGCCCAAGGCGTTTAATAATTCAACTTCAACAACAATAACAGCATCAGCATCTACTCCAGCAACATCTTCTACGACGTCGACATTAACAAATGCTTCAAGTACTACTTCAATAACAGCAAACACGACGACAACAACAACAACAGCCCTTAAACGGAGGAGTTCAAAAGGTATGTCTAGATTCACTACTTTCCATAGAACCGTACAAAAACGACACCACCACCAACACTGGATAGACTGGCCAACATAACCTCCAATTGATACACTTGAGCCTGAACCATCAACTAACCCACACTAAACAACACCAGCACTGCAACACACACACTATATCAATGTCCGCCTCCACAGGAAATCATGCGTTTCATGATTTATTTATTGACCAGGAAAAAGGATTTGAAAATATTTTTTACACGAAAAACAAATTCTGATTTGAATTTTAATAACGGAACAAAAAACGAAGAAAAATCGGTTTTGCCGATAGCCCTCAACCTATGATAACAATAGAATAACAACAGTGGCACAAGGACTGCGTCTGACCCTTACAGGGCTAAGGAGTCGAAATAATATAAATATGTAACTATGTGAAAAAATATTCCTATACATGCAGACTTTACAACTTTAAATGAAAGGAGCTTACACCTGGGAAGTTTTTGGACATTCTGAAACTACAATGTTCATAGATGAGAAAACTCTAAAAAACAAAAAAATCGCAGGAGCGCTTCTTAAATTAATCGAGGTCAAATTTCACAATTAGGGTTTTTTTGTTTTCACGATTTTGCTTGGAAACCGCAAGCTCTAATGGAAATGGACCTAAAGAGAGTGTTGTAACTTTGAAAATTCTCCACAAGATTGTCCTGTATGATATTTTCGTAGGTTTTATCATTTTTGAGATATATAAGATCAAGTTGGGACAATTCACTGACTGTATCGTCTCCTTATAAAACAATGTCATGACCAGGGTTTCGAAATCGAGATATTTTTGGCTCGACTCCGACTCCAGGCTAGTTTTTCACGACTCCGACTCCGGGTCGACTCCGAGAGTAAATTCCTATACCACTAAAAATGAGTAAAATGTGCACAAATTGTAATTTTTCCTATATTTTGGCCTATATAGGCTAATGTGTTAGTTTTTCCTTGCATATTCATTAGAAAGGGCATTCCTTCGAATACATTCGAACATATCAATACTGTTTCTGCCGAATCTTACATTGACAAATAGCAAAGTTAGAAAGTTTTTGTCGGTTTTCCTTTTTTTGCACGAGTATATTCTGGACGGAATTCTTCCGCGTGAGAAAATCTTTAAGCCTTCAAAATATGTGAAAATCATGGGGCAATACAAATCATAAGGACTACATGCATCAAAAACTATAAGCAATTCATCATTCAGCAAACATCTCCCACAGATGTGGGTGCCTTGGCATCTGTGGTCGACGGTACTGCTACAAGCACGCAACCGAAAGGTAAAAAAGATGAGGAGAAAGGGAAGCGAAGGGAGAGTTTAATCTGGACCCAGCCATCCAAGGATGGGAGCGACCCTGACTCCGAATCAGACAGCAGTTGCAAAATCAACACCACCGTTGTGGAGAAGCCCGTTAACAAGGAGGTCCACAAGATGGTAGAAGAGGTAAGCGAAAGCATATCTAAACTTACAACGGAGAAAAAAGTTCGGTGGACTGGAGCCCAGAGACGTAGGTACCAGAGGATCCAGGCACAGCTAAACAAAAAACAGCGGGCCGCACCAAAAGAGATCAACAATCCCTCCACTTCCTCGGAAGCGGCGAAGATCATCAGATCTCCAGAGGAAGAAAATGAGCTTCCCACCATCAAATGCCCTAAGCAAGTCCTCTCAAAACTACATCTGTAATGCAGTCACCTTTAAAGTTGGAAGGGCACGAGTCGGGGAAGAAGAAGAGGATGCCCACCAAACCAACAAGGAGGACAAACCACCGAGCAATACCGAAGAGGGGGTCGAAGCCATCAGCGACTCCCAAGAAGCACGCTTACTGGATGACTCATGATCATCGGTTTAATCCAGGAACCTTGGACCGTAAAGAACAAAGTTTCCGGACTAAACCACATTAATTACCAACTCTTTTACGCTAATACAGGAAACCGACCGAGGTCCTGTATTATATGCCATAAAAACTTATGCTTTCTTTTCTCCCCAGAGTTGTCAACCTCGGACGCCACAGTGTTGAAGCAAGGGAATGGTAGTATATACCTAGCATCAATCTACCTGCCGTTCGACTCGCCGACATTACCACCTTCGTCGGAGCTACAGCAACTGGTGAGGAAAATCAAGCAAACAGGTAACGAAGTACTAATAGGTAGCGATGCTAACTCTCACCACATTTCGTGGGGTAGTACTAATACTAACAAGAGGGATCAAGCCCTTCTAGAATTTTTGAATACTAACGACCTGATAACCCTTAACATAGGAAATACACAAATAAACAGAGTTAGGGAGGAAGTATTAGATGTAACAATATGTTCGGAAAATCTAATAAACGAGGTACATGAGTGGAGGGTTTCAAAGGAACACTCCTTCTCTGACCATAGGTATATTAGGTTTAAAATATCAAGGCCACTGCCGAATCCGATAACTTTCCGAAATAAATCCAAAACTAATTGGGCTAAATTCGGAAAACAAGTTAAAGATAGACTAGGACAAGAAGTTGAGGTTTGCCTAAGCAAAGAAGATATTGATAGAAATGTCAATAAACTAACAGAGGCTCTAGTAAGGTCTTTCGAAGAAAGTTGTCCACTTCGAGAGAGGAAATCTGCCTACGAAAAACCCTGGATGACAGGGGAAATTCGTAACAAAGGCAAAGAGATCCGAAGACTTTACAATAGGGCAAAACGTAAAAAAGCAGCTGTATTCTGGGACAACTACCAAACAAAACTAAAAGAATACAACAAAATGACAAGAAACGCCAAAAGGAACTCCTGGAAGCTTTTCTGTGAACAGGTAGATAGCGTGAATGACGTCTCTAAAATTAGAAAGTTTCTATCTAAAACTCACTCACAACCCGAGCTTATGGTTGATGAGACGGGTAAAAAGATGGAAACAACCGAGGAAACTCTAAGCCTTCTGATGAGAACGCACTTTCCGTCGAGTACTACGGCACACACAGTGTCACCGATGGAGATAGCTTATGCATCAGAAGAAGCACCAAAAATCAACAACTTGATGATTAAAGAAGCAATAATGAGCTTCTCACCATACAAAGCAGCGGGACCAGACCAGATTTTCCCAGCCTTACTTCAAAGGGAAGTGGACTATATTTCGTCCAATCTGGTCGAGATTTCCAATGCTTGCTTAAACTTTGCGTATACTCCATTGGCCTGGCAAGAGGCAAGGGTAGTATTCATTCCCAAGCCCGGCAAGTCAAGTTATGCAATACCAAAATCTTATCGTCCGATAAGTTTAACTTCATTCTTACTCAAAACAATGGAACGGACGGTCGAAACCATGATAAAGAGTAACATCCCTAACGATATGCTCAAGTACAAACAACATGCATACGTAAAAGGTAGATCAGTGGAAACCGCATTACATGAGGTAGTACACCACATAGAGAGAACCTTCGAGATGTAGTTGTATACTCTCGCAGTTTGCATCGACATCGAAGGAGCGTTCAACAATGTCAGCACCGAAACGCTAATCCACTCCTTAGACGAGTTTCAGGTAAACCGGGCCTTGAGGCACTGGATAGACCACATGCTAAGGAATAGATGGATAAGCTGCGCGCTACAAGACGTAACAAAAAGAGACAAAGTTGGTCAGGGGACGCCGCAGGGAGGAATACTATCACCTCTCCTATGGGTTACCACCATAAATAGTCTACTAAGGATCTTAACCTACGAAGGATTTAATACTCCTTAGGGGAAAGAATCCAAATATACTCTGTAGAAGGGCCGAAACGGCTCTGGGCTAGACCGAGAGGTCTAAATGTCAACCCGGCAAAAACAGAATTATGTCTATTCACTAGGAAAACGAAAATAGGAGCTTACGAAGAACCCGTTTTCCTAGATAATATGATAAACATTTCTCCAACAATTAAGTACCTGGGAGTAATTCTAGACAGGAAACTTAAATGGAGAGACCATATTCAGGAAAGGGCTAATAAAGCCCACAGATGTTGGTCAACCTGCAGAAGAGCTATAGGCTCAAAATGGGGTTTCAATCCTAGGATGACACACTGGTTATACAGAAGCGTAATTAGACCGATTCTAACTTACGCTTCTGTGGTATGGTGGACAGCTACGGACAAGAAATGCAACGTAAAAGTACTGCAAAAAGTCCAAAGAACGTGCTGCTTAAATATTAGCGGGGCACTGAGGACTACACCAACTAGGGCTTTAGAGACAATTTTATTTGTCCACCCAATAGAAAATCAGGTAAGGTATGAGGCAGCCATCGCAGCTATAAGACTTAAGTCGATGAGCGAGTGGATCGTAAGAGACCACCAAACATACCACCAAAGCATATTACAGGTTACAAAGGGTGTGTCAATAGATCATATTGTATCAGACCGTATACCTGAAACAATTGAATCCGCCTTGTGTGAAATTTTAATACCAGACAGGGACATGTGGATCGATGGAACCCTGGAACGGATGCCAACTGGAAGCTGTGGTTTCACAGATGGGGCCGTTCTAGGGGGGAGAACGGGTCTGGGTCTATATATCGAAGACCAGGAAACTAGAATCTCCTTTCGACTGCCGGATCATAATACGATCCTACAGGCCGAAATCCGAGCGATCACATAGTGTCTGAACTGGTTTAAAGCTAACACAAGGCCAATAACTGTAAACATCCTAACGGACAGTAAAGCAGCAATTAAAGCAATACTCGTAACAAGCAAGACGGTGAAATCAAAAACTGTCCTGCAGTGTAAAAAATCAATCAACGACTACTCCCACCATGGTTCTGTTAACATTATATGGGTACCAGGACATAAAGGGATTAGGGGTAACGAGATAGCCAACTCCTTGGCGAGGCAAGCCAGAGAGCAAGCTACGATAAGCCTAGATAATGCTAAGCCTTTAAAAGCGGTGCGTCTAGAGTTAAAAGCATGGGCAGAAAACGCCCATACATCCCTCTGGAATACTGAAGAGAAAGGGAAAAATACAAAAATCCTCTGGAGAAACCCAGACGAGAATAAAACAAAGGAACTCCTTCAAATGAGTAAAAAAGACATTAGTAGACTGACAGGCATCCTTACAGAACACCTAGGGCTACAAGCACACCTGCACAAAATCGGTTGTGCAGAAAGCAGCGAATGCAGAGCATGCGGAGAGGACGACGAAACATTGGAACACTATCTCTGTCATTGTCCAGCCTTCGCGACGCTAAGAAACCAATTTCTAGGAAATAACACTATACCAGAACTCCACCAAATTAGGGCAAGCGAGTTCAAAAACTTAAGTGATTATGTCAATGGCACAGAATTTCTTAACTGATAAATTTATTTTCTTTTTAATAAATTAAGCAATAAAAAATTTATTCCCCTTAGGCTTCCGAAATTAGAGCGCACAACAGGCCTATACTGGCTTAAGTGTATGCCCCATACGGGCATGTGGCGATTCTTATATTCGCCATAAGCAATTCATGACCAAGTTTCAAACTGGATGTAAGCCAACATTTTAGTGTGCTTAGCCTCAAAAGGAGACCCCCAGTTCTAAAACTCAATAAAAGCCAGTTTTCATTTTTTTCGAGAAAACTACGTAACTTTTTGGCAGATTTTTTCTTCATCTGAAAGAGAAAAATATGACCAAGTTTTGAGGCCGTCTACGAAACCCTGTTTTTATTAAAGCATTTTGTGGTGCCAATTCTAGCTCGAAAACTAATAAACCAATTTTCATATATTTTTGCGACCGATTACCAGAAAAACACAGTTTATATGCTGCATACAAAATAAAATAAATTGTTCCCATCCAACGCTCATACTAAGGCAACATTGTTCCGATAGACTTAAAAATTTGACCACATATTCTATGCTAGTTATACTTTCAACTATTTTACTGAAATTTATAAGCAGGGAACACTCCTTAAACTAAAATTCAGCGCTTACATTTTAAACGTTGGTGTGGAGTGGATAATTTTATTGAAATATTAGATATATATTGAGTACAACACCCAGCACGTAGGCAGATGGATCTTTTCTGGAACTGAAAAATTAGCACACGATGAGATTTCGTGCATGAAAATATTCTCCAAAAATGTTACTAGGAAAATTTTATGTAGGATCGGTCCACTAGGACGAGAAATCGATATTGTCATGTTTTTATTGTCCTTTATCACGTTTACCCGATCCTTTCTTATGAAAACTCTATGATTATGTATTTAATTGAATTTCGTGCATGCTGGCGGACAGATCCGGTTATTTGAATGTCTACATCTAAAGCCCTCATTGAGTATATAATGAATACTTGAAGCAAGATTCGCAGTTTAGCAGGCTTCTGAGTTATGGCGAGATGAATCTGTCGTTGACCAACAACGAACAAAAAGGACGTGGAAGGACAGCATATTCGAGAGAAAGGTTCCTCATTCTATTTATCTGAAGACATGTCATCTAAAAATGATGAAACAATATCTCCAAACAGAGATATAAAGCTATTTTCTCAATGATTGATGGGGGTCAATCAAAAAAGTCATTATGTCATAACTCAGAAATTTCAGCTATGAGATCCTTTGGGGTTCTCAATTGGGGCTTTCATTCCGAAATGGAATTTTTCAACCCCCAGATCTTGACTTCCATTTTGTGTCACAGGGTATTCAGTAAGATTTCTCATAGAGACCACAATGTCTTTAATAGAAGACAAGCATGACTTCTCAAAAAACAAGATGAGAATACCAATAGACCTTTGTGAGAAGACCACTAGGACTTCTAACGAAAGAGGTTTAAGGTCCAATCTTAATTTTATTATCATAGAACTTTACTTTTGTTTGCAAAAATGTAAAGAATCAATTGGATCAACAAAATAGGGATGAATAGACTACACTTCAGAGGATAGTAAATATCCTATGAATTGTCCTTTAACAAAGTATAACACTATGCAACACTGAAAATGCAAACAACTTCTAGTATACATGTACATATTTAGACTACAAAAACCCTAGTAGGGTTTTGTCCTGTCAGATCCAGTTCGGATTTTATGGCCTCATCTAAACCGGGCTAAATCTACACATTTTGGCATTTATCAGGCCTTTATCTCAGAAACGAATAAGAATTTGGCCTTGCTGTCTTTAGAAATATTGTAGCCCTATGAGGGTAGAACTTATCTTTTAAAGAAACCACATAAGACAACTAAATCTAGGGCATCAAAATCTATAAAATATTGAAAATTTTACATAATTGCTGAAATTCTGGTCAGTATCGGCTAAACTACTGGGAGTTGAACCAAGTAACCTTTTGCAAAAATCTTCCAAATAAAGTTCTCAACAATTCTTTAGAACATTCTGAAACTCTAAAATGCTTACTTCATGTTGTTTCAGCGGTATTTTGCATCATATCTTTTACAACACGTATTTCAAACACAGTTCACACCAAGAGTTTATTCTCGCATTTCGGATTTCACTACTTTATTGACATTTGAAATGAAAACAACGGCATAGAGGCATTTTACAACAATGGCATGTTCTGAAGTGTTGTGTATTACATTCCAGGGAATATTTTTGCAAAAGAAAATATTCAGAAAAAATTAACGGTTTTGGAGATACGGTGCGAAATGTTTAAAAATTGTGGAATTTTTGCATATATTTTGAAATTTGAGGCAATAAATGTAGTTTTTCGAGTTCATTATTTCTCCAAATATTTTATTCTTGTCCTTATCTACAAATTTGCTTCAGAGATCAGAAGAAGATTCGCATTGGTTTCAGAGATATAGCCCCGAATTTCTTTAAAAACTCAATATTTAACCCTGCTTATAGTACGTTTATTTATAACCGAATTTAACAAACCCACTGGATTTCAAATGTCAATTCCATTGCGTATATTTCAAATAAATCCTCATCATCCTCAGAGGGTTAACCCTGCAAAAAGCTATAATATAAACATTGCCTAAGGCCGTACTTTTGGGTCAGTTCGGACATTTTCGTGAGAAGCACAAATACTAACTTCAGGAAAATCTTGGACTAAAGTACTCTTTCGTGCGGAAGTTGTACACTGGAATGCGCTTTTTTTACACATGCAAGTAAATTACACAAAGATAAGTGCTACTTCTAGGAAAGACATGATATTACTCTCAAACCACTTTCAAATGAACTGGCGAACATTTTTCCTAGGTAATGATGTGTGCAAGTGAATATGTATAAGAGTATTATGTTCATACTCACCACCATATTATGGAGAGTAGGGTTATGACTTTTTGAAATTTTTTCTCAAAAATGATTTCCTGTAGTAAGAATGAATGCACTTTTGCCTAAAAATGCCTAAAATAACATTCGTTCCATTTAATTATAAAAAAAGTTTTTTGAAAAATACTATGAAATAAAAAAAAATCTCAAAAAATTATTTCCTGTTTCACGAATGAATTACCTGTTGCATATTAATGACTGAAATTACTTTTATTCCATTTAAATATTGAAAAAGGTCCCGCACACTTTTAAATTTTATAATATATGAAATAAAGTTATATATATATAATAATACGATGATAAAATTAGTGCGAAACAAACGGTCATGTAATTTTGGCTATGCCGTGTACCCCTATACATTGTTTCCAGTTAAATATCTGCTTACAGTAACTTCAAAAAATTTTCAAAAGTTCTAAAAAATTAAAACTTTAAAAGCTTTTTGTGTGAAAGCTTTTTTACCGAATCACTTTTTAATTAAGATTTTATGTAATCTTAGGTAAAAACCCATCAAAATATAATGCAGGGGTACGAGGTTGTAAAAAAGTCATAACCCTAATGGAGAGTGTAATAAGTTTGGTTTTTCCGTTTGTAACGCGACCCTAGTCTTGATCAGGAAATTCTGAGTCGATCTGCTGAAATCACTCTATTGACCAAAAACTTGTGATAAAACGCTTTATTTTTAGCACCCGAGTATCTCTTATCCATAGGCAGTTCAAGTTCGATACCAATTTTCGATATTTTGAAGATTTTAGCAACAATTTTTAACCGAACTAACTGTAATATAACATTTGAGACTCTCTAGTCAACTAGGCTTGAGTGCAAAATGAAGTCATTTCAACAAGAAATAGCGAAGTTCAAACTCGGTCCCATAAACGTATACTGACGCAACTCATACGCACTGGTGTCTATCAGCTGACCGTGGCTTAAATTCTAATTCTAAATTCGCCTTATTTATAGTGATTGGACAATTAGTGACCAAAATTCCATTAAGAAATAGCATGAGTTAATACCAGCGCATTCAGAACAGAAAAACTGAAGTTACTTTAAGAGGAAATGGTGTGGATACAGTTTGCTCCAATGCATGTATAAGTACTGACACAAATCATACGCCAAGGTGTCCAGCTGGTCTTCTTCCTCCAGTTATAAATATTTTAATGTTATTATAATACAACGAATATTTGTTTTACATTCTTTTTCATTCATTCTTATGTTTCTATATACTATTATATTTTACCCAACCCTGTTTCAAATGACAACTAGTAAAGAAATGTCCCAAAATTGCATAAATATAGAAAGCAAAGTCGAATAATTCTTTTTTTAGCCGTTTTAGCAGAAGGTTTGCCGTTCAATCTCTGACCAGAACATCAAAATTTTCGCGATAGCGAATCCCCTACATGTAACGTTGGCTTACATTTCCTGAGTATTTCAGCCATGAAAAACGTCTCTTCAAGTGGTGTCGTAAGACATGCCGTTCGGACTCGGCTATAAAAATAGGTCCCATATCATTGAGACAATATGAATCGGCTTTGAGAGAAGTCCCCCTTGTTTTACGGGCATGTTGTGAAAACATATGAATGCACAGTTGATGCCTTGACTTATCACATGGTAGTCACCATCTTGACTACAACTTTTTGTTACATGTTCCAAATATTTTTAGTATAAAATGAATAGTGGTTACTACGTTCGAAAGTTGTCGTCCGCACTAGTCAGACGTGGAAGACATTGCCAACTCGAGCCCAATCGGAAAAATTTTACAGCCCATGAAAGTCAAATGGGTCAAACATTATTCCACCTATCCTTGCCACCGCTAGTCTATCCAATTACCTACACCTTCTGGGCTTTTCCCTAATGTGCCTTGCAACCGGGGAAAATTATTTTTTCATACCTTAGAATAAAAATTTATTTTGAATATAAATTAAATTTTAGCCAAAAGTTATTTCTCATACTTCTGTCACTTCACCTTCGCTTGATGGTCATCCTTTTGTTTAAACACTTCTTGGTTGTAGACATTCATTAAAATCTGCGGCACTTGTCTCGTTTGCCTACTGACTGACCACTTGCCGCTTTTAATGGTCAAATGTTTTTCAATGACTTTGAAAGGAAACAAGAAAAAGCACATTAAATGAAATGCCCAGTAATGGCATTTCATACAAATTTGCCTACACGAGGTTATGACTATCCAATTTGTACGCCTGTCCTTCTTACATTCTCATGAAAAAGGCCGTCAGTTTGAATTCATTACCAATGTTAGTAGCAAACGCAAAGCAAATGCTTTACAAAAACAACAACTGCAGAAGTTGTTGCAGCGCAGAACCCATGTAATGTCTCGTACTCCACAATTAGCCACTCTGTCGGTCAGTGAGTCAGTCATAGAAAACTTGCACAAAAGGCTCGATAATTGCTTAACACTGACCTAGGGCACAAAGAAATTCTACATATCGTCGGTACTTTGTTTGTGTTGCAATGAAAGCCTGCAATACGTTTACATGTATGGGTTAAAGATGGTGTTTCGACTAAGCACAACAACGACAGTAACGACAGCAACAATAACACCACACATAACCCAAACAAGGTAATAGTCAAACATAATGCCTTCTCAATGATATGCCAAGTAAACATGACAGAATGCAACAACAAAAAGAACAGAAACAGCAACAACGAAATTAAATAAAATTTAATTAAAACAGCTACCAATGCCAGAATTGTAGATTACAAACTGCCAATGTCCACAAGTCCTCCGGGCAACATTTTCTCTAAAGGACACAATAGGAAAAATGAATGATGAAAAATAAAAATGATTTGGCATGGAAAATGGAAAAGTTAGATTATTTTCACAGAAAGTTGAAGCTGCATAGAAAAGTTATCCAGAACATTTAAAAAAATCCATTATTATTGATTCTTAAAAAATCCCCAATATTTGAAAACATATTCTTTAAAAAATCCCCAATTTTTGAAAAAAATCCTGATTTTTGAGAAAATATTCTTTAACAAATACCTGATTTTTGAACAAATATTCTTTAAAAAATCGAAATTTGTGAAAAAAAAATATTTCTTAAATAAATTCCTTTTTTAAAATCCACGATTTTTGAAAAAATATTCTTTAAAAATTTCCGCGATTTTTGAAAACAGTATTCTGTAAACAATCCACGATTTTTGAAAACAATATTCTTTACAAAAACGACGAAAAATAGACGAATTTTGAAAAAAATATTCTTTGAAAAATTCCCAATCTTTTTAAAAGAATATCCTTTAAAAATCCACAGTTTTTTAAGAGAATATCCTTTAAAAATCCGCAGTTTTTTTAAAATAATATCCTTAAAAAATCCAAGGTTTTTTAAAAAACGATAATCCTTAAAAAATCCACGATTTTTGAAACAAATCTTCTTTAAAAAATCCACGATTTTTAAAAACAAAATAATCTTTAAGAAATCCCCGATTTTTAAAAACAAAATAATCTTTAAAAAGTCCACGATTTTTAAAAACAAAATAATCTTTAAAAAATCCAGGATTTTAAAAAAAAAATATTCTTTAAAAAATACACGACTTTTGAAAAAAATATTCTTTAAAAAACCATGATTTAAAAAAAATAATATTTTTTAAAAAATCCACGATTTTTAAAAAAAATGTTCTTTAAAAATCCACGATTTAAAAAAAAATCTTTAAAAAATCCACGATTTTTAAAAACAGAATAATCTTTAAGAAATCCCCGATTTTTGAAAACAAAATAATCTTTAAAAAGTCCACGATTTTTAAAAACAAAATAATCTTTAAAAAATCCAGGATTTTTAAAAAAATATTCTTTAAAAAATACACGACTTTTGAAAAAAATATTCTTTAAAAAATACCCGACTTTTGAAAAAAAAATACTGTAAAAAATACACGACTTTTGAAAAAAATATTCTTTAAAAAATCCACGACTTTTGAAAAAAATATCATTTTTAAAATTCCCGAGTTTTAAAAAAATATTCGTTTAAAAATCCACGATTTTTTTAAAAAACAGTTCTTAAAAAATCCAAAAAAAAATGTCTTTAAAAAACACGATTTTAACAAAATATTTTTTAAAAATACACGATTTTTGAAAAAAATTTTCTTTAATAAATCCACGATTTTTGAAAAATATACTTTAATAAATTACCGATTTTTGAAAAATAATCTTTAAAAAATCCACGATTTTTGATAAATTATTGCTTAAAAAACCAAGGTTTTTAAAAAATTATTCTTTAAAAAATCCACGATTTTTGATAAACTATTGCCTAAAAAAACACGGTTTTTAAAAAATTATTCTTTAAAAAATCCACGATTTTTGAAAAAAATATTGTTTAAAAAATACCCGACTTTTGAAAAAAATATTCTTTAAAAATTCCCGAGTTTTAAAAAAAACACATTTGCATTTGAAAAACGATAAGTTCTAGGACAGAGAAGCCATAACATAGTCGATACGTCCGAAGATTTGCTTTACCACCAATGAAACCAGGTAACGTAATTTGGTGACTATGTGGGTTCGAGTCCATGGCTTTCCTTTTTCACTTGCAAATAATTTCAGATCATTAAGCTTAACTCTAAACGAGAAAATTAATAAAATCATTAAAAAAAAAAAAAAATGATCTTCGCCCTAACAGGCAAAATTTCAAAAAAAAAAAAAAAAAAAATAAAAAATAGGCTGAGCCCGGCTGGGATTTGAACCCACGTCCTTGAAAACATATCAAAAAAATGTTGTCACGGCGTGTTAGCGTTCAAAGCCAAAACTCATAACTTCAAAGGCATCGCAAAAAGCGGTTGTTGTGAAGAAAATACATTTCAACGGCCAAATATCCGTTAATGTATAAAAACACATTTGCATTTGAAAAACGATAAGTTCTAGGACAGAGAAACCATAACATAGTCGATACGTCCGAAGATTTGCTTTACCACCAATGAAACCAGGTAACGTAATTTGGTGACTATGTGGGTTCGAGTCCATGGCTTTCCTTTTTCACTTGCAAATAATTTCAGATCATTAAGCTTAACTCTAAACGAGAAAATTAATAAAATCATAAAAAAAAAAAAAAAAAAAAAATGATCTTCGCCCTAACAGGCAAAATTTCAAAAAAAAAAATGAAAAAAATATTGTTTAAAAATCCACGATTTTTTAAAAAATATTCTTTACAAAATCTAAGATTTTTGAAAAAAATATTCTGGAAACATCCACGAAAATTCTTTAAAAAATCCACGATTTTTGAAAAATATTCTTTAAAAAATCCACGATTTTTGAAAAAATCTTTAAAAAATCCGGAATTTTGGAAAAAAATTTTCTTTAATAAATCCACGATTTTGAAAACTATTCTTAAAAAATTCCACGATTTTTGAAAAAAATTCTTTAAAAAATCCACGAATTTTGAAAAAAATTCTTTAAAAAATCCACGAATTTTGAAAAAAATTCTTTAAAAAATCCACGAAATTTGAAAAAATATTCTTTAAAAAATCCACGAATTTTGAAAAAATATTCTTTAAAAAATCCACGATTTTTTAAAAAAATATTCGTTAAAAAATCCACGATTTAAAAAAAATATTCTTTAAAAATCCACGATTTTTGAAAAAAATATTCTTAAAAAATCCACAATTTTTGAAAAAAATCTTTAAAAATCTCTGATTTTGTGAAAAAATATTGTTTAACAAATCCACGATTTTTGAAAAATATTCTTTAAAAAAATCCACGATTTTTGAAAAAATATTCTGGAAACATCCACGAATTTTTAAAAAATATTCTTTAAAAAATCCACAATTTTTGGAAAAATATTCTGGATACATCCACGAATTTTTAAAAAATATTCTTTAAAAAATCCACGATTTTTGAAAAATATTCTTTAAAAAATCTACGATTTTTGAAAAACATTCTTTTCCAATTTTTTTTAAAAGAATATCCTTTAAAAATCCACAGTTTTTTAAAAGAATATCCTTTAATCCACAGTTTTTTAAAAGAATATCCTTTAAAAATCCAAGGTTTTTTTAAAAAACGATAATCCTTAAAAAATCCACGATTTTTGAAACAAATCTTCTTTAAAAAATCCACGATTTTTAAAAACAAAATAATCTTTAAGAAATCCCCGATTTTTAAAAACAAAATAATCATTAAAAAGTCCACGATTTTTAAAAACAAAATAATCTTTAAAAAATCCAGGATTTTAAAAAAAATATTCTTTAAAAAATACACGACTTTTGAAAAAAATATTCTTTAAAAAACCATGATTTAAAAAAAAAATATTTTTAAAAAAATCCACGATTTAAAAAAAATGTTCATTAAAAATCCACGATTTAAAAAAAATCTTTAAAAAATCCACGAATTTTGAAACAAATGTTCTTTAAAAAATCCACGATTTTTAAAAACAAAATAATCTTTAAGAAATCCCCGATTTTTAAAAACAAAATAATCTTTAAAAAGTCCACGATTTTTAAAAATAAAATAATCTTTAAAAAATCCAGGATTTTTAAAAAAAAAATATTCTTTAAAAAATACACGACTTTTGAAAAAAATATTGTTTAAAAAATACCCGACTTTTGAAAAAAATATTCTTTAAAAAATACACGACTTTTGAAAAAAATATTCTTTAAAAATTCCCGAGTTTTAAAAAAAATATTCGTTTAAAAATCCACGATTTTTTTAAAAAACAGTTCTTAAAAAATCCAAAAAAAAATGTCTTTAAAAAAACACGATTTTTAACAAAATATTTTTTAAAAATCCACGATTTTTGAAAAAAATATTCTTTAATAAATCCACGATTATTGAAAAATATACTTTAATAAATTACCGATTTTTGAAAAATATTCTTTAAAAAATCCACGATTTTTGATAAATTATTGCTTAAAAAACCAAGGTTTTTAAAAAATTATTCTTTAAAAAATCCACGATTTTTGATAAACTATTGCCTAAAAAACCACGGTTTTTAAAAAAATTATTCTTTAAAAAATCCACGATTTTTGAAAAAAATATTGTTTAAAAATCCACGATTTTTTAAAAAATATTCTTTACAAAATCTAAGATTTTTGAGAAAATATTCTGGAAACATCCACGAAAATTCTTTAAAAAATCCACGATTTTTGAAAAATATTCTTTAAAAAATCCACGAATTTTGAAAAATATTCTTTACAAAATCCACGATTTTTGAAAACTATTCTTAAAAAATCCACGAATTTTGAAAAAATATTCTTTAAAAAATCCACGATTTTTGAAAAAAATATTGTTTAAAAATCCACGATTTTTTAAAAAATATTCTTTACAAAATCTAAGATTTTTGAAAAAAATATTCTGGAAACATCCACGAAAATTCTTTAAAAATCCACGATTTTTGAAAAATATTCTTTAAAAAATCCGGGAATTTTGGAAAAAAATTTTCTTTAATAAATCCACGATTTTTGAAAACTATTCTTAAAAAATCCACGAATTTTGAAAAAAAAATTCTTTAAAAAATCCACGAAATTTGAAAAAATATTCTTTAAAAAATCCACGAATTTTGAAAAAAAAAATTCTTTAAAAAATCCACAAAATTTGAAAAAAAAAAATCTTTAAAAAATCCACGAATTTTGAAAAAATATTCTTTAAAAAATCCACGATTTTAAAAAAAAAATATTCGTTGAAAAATCCACGATTTAAAAAAATATTCTTTAAAAATCCACGATTTTTGAAAAAAAATATTCTTAAAAAATCCACAATTTTTTAAAAAAATCTTTAAAAATCTCCGATTTTGTGAAAAAATATTGTTTAAAAAATCCACAATTTTTGAAAAAATATTCTGGAAACATCCACGAATTTTTAAAAAATATTCTTTAAAAAATCCACAATTTTTGGAAAAATATTCTGGAAACATCCACGATTTTTTAAAAAATATTCTTTAAAAAATCCACGATTTTTGAAAAATATTCTTTAAAAAATCTACGATTTTTGAAAAATGTTCTTTTAAAATTCCAAGATTTTTAAAAAAAATGTTCTTTAAAAAATCCACGATTTTTAAATAATATTCTTTAAAAAATCCACGATTTTTGAAAAAAATATTATTTAACAATTCAGGATTTTTAAAAAAATATTCTTTAAAAAATCCACAATTTAAAAAAAATCTTTAAAAAATTTCCAACTTTTAAAAAAATGGTTCTTTAAAAATTCACGATTTTTAAAAAATATTCTTTAAAAAATCTAAGATTTTTTGAAAAAATATTCTTAAAAAATCCACGATTTTAGAAAAACGAACAAACATTGCCCAATCGATTCCAAATTGTCTGAAACAGATTTCCTGCAAACATAGTCGAGGTCTAATCCCATTATTTCGATGAGGCACATTTTTGGTCGTATCAAAGGGTATATACCCTGTTTAGCCTAAAGGTTGAGGCTATAAAAAATCGAAAATGATCACCTAAAACGGTCATTCGCTATGAAATTCAGTTTTCAAATATCCTTCGCCCTTACATCTTAATCCGCCATTTTGTCCCCATTTCAGCACCACCTGTGTATGCACCGTCCTAACTGGCTAACTGATTTATGACAACATACTTAGCCGTCACACACAAACAAAACGAATAGCCATTCGCAAATACGTAATTTATGGATAGACGTCATAGAGCAGAGAAACAAATGAGCACATTAAACATTTATTACACGAGAACAACAAAAACACAGAGAAGAGCAGTAGCAACAATTGTTGCAATAACAAGTACAGCAACAACGACAACAACAGCAATAGCAATAGTAGCAACAACGTCAACAACTGTATAGTTACTGTAATTAACGTAATTAACTAAATTGCGCTAATAAAACACATTTACCCGTGCAAATACTGGAGCACAGCAACACACTCATGCATGCATCCATCCATGCACCTGTTCCGATATACATGAGCAAGCAAACACTCATCGCTATTCTTACATACACTTGCAGTATACAGTAGAACAATAAAAACGGATACTATCATGGGACATTGACGTAGTTACGACGACCAATGCAATGTCAATCAAAATTAATAAATATCCTTTGCAGTGTTGCCGTTACCGTTTTTGGGAGGTTTGAAATATTTTAAGTTGACCAAAAAACATCACAGGTGCGCGATGAAATAGGAGCAAACTTCACCGAGGGTATGTATGAAGATAAAACTAGGCACTTCAAGTTGGAGAAGTTTTGTGAAATACCGCTAAAGGGAGTTCTTATAGGCGAGAATGTGGATTTTTTTAAATAAAATTTAAACACGAGGATTTTGAAAATAATTTATTTATGGATTTTTTAATAATTTTTTAAAGACGTGGATTTTTAAAATATTTTAATTAAAAACATGGATTTTTTGATTAATTGTTTGAAGTATTTTTTTAATAAGCGGATTTTTAAAATAATTTATTTAATTCCGTGGATTTTTAAAATAATCTATTTAAAGATGTGGATTATTAGAATTTTTTAAGTATTTTTCAAGTACGTGGATTTAAAAAAAAAAAAATGTATTTAAATATTTGGAATATTTTAAGTTCACCAAAAAACATCACAGGTGCGCGATGAAATAGGAGCAAACTTCACCGAGGGTATGTATGAAGATAAAACTAGGCACTTCAAGTTGGAGAAGTTTTGTGAAATACCGCTAAAGAAAGTCCTTATAGGCGAGAATGTGGATTTTTTTAAATAAATTTTTACACACGAGGATTTTGAAAATAATTTATTTATGGATTTTTTAATAATTTTTTAAAGACGTGGATTTTTAAAATATTTTATTTAAAAACATGGATTTTTTGATTAATTGTTTGAAGTATTTTTTAAATAAGCGGATTTTTAAAATAATTTATTTAAATACGTGGATTTTTAAAATAATCTATTTAAAGATGTGGATTTTTAGAATTTTTTAAGTATTTTTCAAGTACGTGGATTTAAAAGAAAATGTATTTAAAGACGTGGATTAAAAAAAAATGTATTTAAAGACGTGGATTTTAAAATAATTTATTTAAAGACGTGGATTTTTAAACTAATCTGTTTAAAGATGTGGATTTTTAGAATTTTTTAAGTACGTGGATTTTTAAAAAAATGTATTTAAAGTATTTTTTTAAAGATGTGGATTTTTGGAATAATTTTTTAAAGTATTTTTTTAAATACATAAATTTTGAAATTATTTTTTAAGGCATGGATTTTTAAAATAATGTTTTTAAAGTATTTTTTAAATACGTAGAATTTTGAAATTATTTTGTTTAAAGACGTGGACTAATAAACTAATTTCTTTAAAGACGTGAATTTTTAGAATAATTTTGTTAAAGCATTTTTTTGTTTGTTTTTTGAATACGTAGATTTTTACAATAATATTTTAAAAGACATGGATTTTAAAATATTTTTAGACGTAATTTTTAAAATATTTTTTAATAACGTGATATATATTTTAAAGAGACGTGAATTTTTAAAATGTTTTTTAAAGACATGGATTTTGAAAAAAAATGTTAAAGACGTGGAATTTTAAAACATTTTTAAAGACGTGGATTTTTAAAACATTTTTAAAGACATGGATATTTAAAACATTTTTTTAAAGACGTGGAATTTTAAAATAATTATTTTTAAAAACTAATGTTAAAAAAATTTTTAAAGACGTGGATTTTTATAATATTTTTTTAAGACGTGAATTTTTAAAATATTTTTTTAAAACCTTGGATTTTTAAAATATTTTTTAAAGACGTGGATTCTTAATTTCTTTTTTTCAAAGACGTGGATTTTTAAATTTTTTTTTCTAAAGACGTAGATGTTTAAAATAGTTGTTAAAAACGGGGAATTTTAAAATAATTTTTTTTGAAGACGTGGATTTTTAAAATATTTTTTAAAGAGGTAAATTTTTAAAATATTTTTTAAAGTCTTAGAGTTTTAAAATATTTTTTAAAGACGTGGATTTTTAAATTATTTTTTTAAGACGAATTTTTCTAACGATGTGGGTTTGTAAATTTTTTTATGACGTGGATTTTTAAAACATTTTTTTAAACGTATATTTTTAAAATATTTTTTTTTAAGAAGTGGATTTTTAAGTTTTTTTTAAGACGTGGATTTTAAAAATATTTTTTTAAAGACATGGATTTTTAAAATATTTTTTAGGACTTGAATTTTTAAAATATTTTTTTAAAGACGTGGATTTTTAAAATATTTTGTAAAAATATTTGAAAGTATATATTTTTAAAATACTTTTTAAAGACGTGGATTTTTAAAATATTTTGTAAAAATATTTGAAAATATATATTTTTAAAATACTTTTTAAAGACGTGGATTTTTAAAATATTTTGTAAAAATATTTGAAAATATATATTTTTAAAATACTTTTTAAAGACGTGAATTTTTAAATTATTTTTTTAAGACGTGGATTTTTAAAATATTTTGTAAAAATATTTGAAAATATATATTTTTAAAATACTTTTTAAAGACGTGGATTTTAAAATATTTTTTTAAACGTATATTTTTAAAATATTTTTTTTAAAGACGTGGATTTTTAAGTATTTTTTTAAGACGTGGATTTTAAAAATATTTTTTAAAGACATGGATTTTTAAAATATTTTTTAGGACTTGAATTTTTAAAATATTTTTTAAAGACGTGGATTTTTAAAATATTTTGTAAAAATATTTGAAAGTATATATTTTTAAAATACTTTTTAAAGACGTGGATTTTTAAAATATTTTGTAAAAATATTTGAAAATATATATTTTTAAAATACTTTTTAAAGACGTGGATTTTTAAAATATTTTGTAAAAATATTTGAAAATATATATTTTTAAAATACTTTTTAAAGACGTGAATTTTTAAATTATTTTTTTAAGACGTGGATTTTTAAAATATTTTGTAAAAATATTTGAAAATATATATTTTTAAAATACTTTTTAAAGACGTGGATTTTAAAATTATTTTTTTAAGACGTGGATTTTTAAAATATTTTTTCTAAAGACGTGGGTTTGTAATTTTTTTAAGACGTGGATTTTTAAAATATTTTTTAAACGTATATATTTGAATTATTTATTTTTAAAGACAGGGATTTGTAAGGTGTTTGTAAGACGAGAATATTTAATTTATTTCTTTATATTTTATATTTATTTGGATTTTTAAAATATGTTTTAAGACGTGGATTTTAAAATATTTTTTTAAAGACGTGGATTTTTTAACGTGGCAAGACGATCACGTACATGATATCAACAACAGCAACGCCCCACTACCCAACAACACTACCCAACAGCGTCACAGCCAGTCAATCAATACACACTGTTGGGTGTACATGCATTACTTTGTGAGGTGTGTGTTACAGTGCGATTGGAGGTGATCGACAGGATTACAACTGCGGTGTAATTCTCAATCGCTTTGTGCAACTGAACACCCATATAATTCAGTTTTTTGGGAAAAGGGCAGGTTTGCAGGTGGCCGAACAGCTACAACACGAATCACCGAGTGGCCGAACACATACGAACTCCGAGTGGTCGAACCCCTAACACCGAATCACCGAGTGGCCGAACATATACGAACTCCGAGTGGACGCACATTTACTACACGAATCCCCGAATGTCCGAACCCTGAACACCGAATCACCGTGTGGCCGAACTCATATGAACTCCGAGTGGCCGAACATCTACAACACGAATCACCGAGTGGCCGAACAACGAATCACCGAGTTGAAGAAAAAACACATACGAACCCCGAGTAGCCGAACATCTACAACACGAATCACCGAGTGACCGAACCCTGAATCCCCGAGTGGCCGAAGACATACGAACCCCGAGTAGCCGAACATCTACAACACGAATCACCGAGGTCCTGATTATCTTCAAATCGCCTACTACATAACAGCGAATCATCGAATTCCCGATTATCTTCAAATCGCCTACAACAGAACAGCGATTCATCGAGTTCCCTATTATCTTCAGATCGCCTACTACCGATCGGCGAATCACCGAGTTCCCGAACATCATCAAATCATTTACTGAATCCAAGTAGCCAATCCCCCAGCCAATTATCCTTCTTATCGTATTTAAACATCAGTAGATTATAAATTAGTTTTACATCAATAAATATCCGATTTAACCCCCAGGAAAGGGAGATTACTCGACTTATTATTCCGTAAGGTTTAGTGGGCCCTTATGGAGACCCTGGACACGACTAAGTCTGCCCCCAGCCTACGACAAAACCACGTTACAAGACGTGGGTTTTTATCATATTTTTTAAGTTGTGAATTTTTAAAATGTTTTTTAAGACGTGGATTTTTAAAATATTTTTTTAGGACTTGAATTTTTAAAATATTTTTTTTAAAGACGTGGATTTAAATTTTAAATTTTAAAACGAAGATTTTTAAAATATTTTTTAAGGCTTGGATTTTTAAACCATTTTTTAAAGGCGTGGATTTTTAAAATGTTTTTTTAAAGACGTGAATTTTAAAAATATTTTTTAAGACGTGGATTTTTGAAATATTTTTTTAATGACGTGAGTTTTTATATTATTTTTTTTTTAATTTAAAAACGCGGATTTTTAAAATAATTTGTTAAAATATTTTTAAGTGTTAATTTTTAAAATACCTTTTAAGACGTAGATTTTTAAAATAATTTGTTCAAGTATTTTTTTATTGTTAATTTTTAAAACAATTATTTAAAAACGTGGATCAATAAAATAATTTGTTAAAATATTTTTTTAATTGTTAATTTAAAAACAAATGTTCAAGGACGTGGATTTTAAAACAATTTGCTAAAATATTTCTTAAGTGTTAATTTTTAAAATGATTTTTCAAAGACGTGGATTTTTAAAATAATTTGTTAAAATATTGTTTTAAGTGTTAATTTTTAAAATATTTTTTTAAAGACATGGCATTAAATAGTTTGTTGAATGAGATCGATTTTCAAAATATTTTTTTTTTTAACGTGGGTTTTTAAAATATTTTTTTAAGCGGAGATTTTGAAATATTCTTTTTTACTTTAAAGACGCGGATTTTAAAAATATTTTTTTAATAATTTTTTAAGACGTGGACTTTTAAAAATAATTTTTTAAGTCGTGGATTTTTAATAATATTTTTTTAATAATTTTTTAAGACGTGGATTTTTAAAATAATTTTTTAATATAATTTTTTAATTTAATGATGTGGGTTTTTTTTAATTTTTAATGACGTCAGTTTTTAAAATATTTTTTTTATTAAAATATGTTGGTAAAGACGTGAGTTTTAATTTTTTTTAAACACCATCGAAAGGTTGTATGAAAATAAAACGAGGTGCTCCAAGCTGGAAATACCGCTAAAGGGATTCTTCATAAACGAGCAAAAGGGAGTCCTTATAGGCAAACGAAAGGGAGTTTTTATAAACTAGTGGAAGGAAGCCTTTATAGCCCAGCGGAAGGGAGTCCTTATAGACGAGACGGTGGTAATCTTTATAGACGAGCGGAAAGAAGGCTTTATAGACTACTGGAATGAAGTCTGTATTGAAGAGCTAAATCTAAAAAAATAGTCCATATCCTGAAAGAATCTTTGCAACTAATAAAATATTTTCTACCAATATTTAAATGGTCTTCTCTGAATGGCAACGCTGACAGAAGCTACGGAAGGAAATATTCACAACGTGCAAAATACTTAATGCTCATGGTGTTCCTAATGAGATAAAGGCACCTGTATAATTTCCAACTAACATGACTGTGTCAGGTATATGGAACAGTAAACAAAAGCGGAGAAAACGCAAGAGGAACTCACTCACTCTTATCTAAGCACTTACAATGTCCACTTCCATATGTCACCGATGTCCATATGCCATTTGATTGTCACTCTTGTTAGTAGTTGTTGCATTTGCAAACGTTTCTATAATTCAAAATTAAACAATAATAAATAATAATGACCAGACGTCAACTGTCCGGACACACACATATATACAAAACTAACACACACTCACTATCCTGTGAACTATTTAAAAATTAAAACGATAAAAAGTGAAAATGAAATGAATGACGTTATGCGTGACACCGCATCATAAATTAAAATGAAAATCAAACAGACGTCAACAAGCTGCGTCCCTTCCTGTTTGCCATCATCAGCATTGCTACTGTTTTTTTACGATTCGTTGTCACAATGTTGTCGTTGTAACAAATAGCTGCAGCTAGCTGCGGGGATAGCAAAACGAAAAACAAAATATGACGACACTTAATATGACAGAAAAAGTAGCTGTGGAGCGACAACGACAAATAAAAAAAACACGAACTGTGAAAGTCAAATTAAACATCAGAATTTTGTGTTGAACTACAGAATTTTTTTTAATTGTGTTGAAATTTCATTATTGCCTTGAAAGATGAAGAAGAAGAAACAACAGCAATTTCTTTCTTTAAATAATTTTTGCGCCATCAGATTGTCAGGGACAAAATGGTAGGTCACGCAGAGAAATTAAAAACAAAGAAGTGAAGTTTTTTTATAGAAATGAGGAAAAAATTAGTGACAGTGAAAGGGTTGAGTTGAAAAAGTGGTAAGGAGAAATTTTCCATACGAACTGAAATAAAAGTCTTTATAGTCGAAAAGGACTGTTATAGCAGAAGGGAGTCTTTGTAGAGCAGAAGGGAGTCTTTATAGACAAGCAGAACGGAGTTTTTATGGACGAACGGAAAGGAGTCTTTATAGACGAGCTGAAGCGGGTTTTTATAGACGAGCAGAATTGAACTCTTATAGACTAGACGAGTAGAATCTTTGTAGAGGACCATGAAGGAGTCTTTATTGAAGTACTAAAGGGAATCTTTATAGACGAACGGAAGGGAGTATAAGCTGCACCATTCCGAATAGTTGAGCCAAAACTACTCCGGTCTGTAGTGATATCTGACTTTTTTCAACTGCGATAGGTGAGGATGTACTTAGTGGACCGCACACACTTCACACTTGCCTTCGAGCACTGCGGCCCAAACAGTGCTTTTGACGGAAAATATCCACGCATCAGAAGAAGTATCAAAAATAAAAAACTCTTTGGATAAGCAAGCCATAATGAGCTTCTCACCAAACAAAGCAGCAGAACCCGACCAGATCTTCCCGGCCTTACTTCAAAGGAAAGTGGACTACATTCCATCCAAGCTGGTCAGAACTTTCAACGCGTGCTTAAAATTTGCGTATACTCCCATAGCCTGGCAGGAGGCACGGGTAGTTTTTATACCCAAACCAGGTAAAGCAAGTTACGCAGTACCCAAAATCTTATCGCCCGATAAGTTTAACTTCTTTATTACTCAAAACAATGGAACGGACAGTCGATACCATGATCAAAAGCAAAATTCCCAACGACATGTTGAAATATAAACAACATGCATACGCGAAAGGTAGATCAGTGAAAACCGCATTACATGAGGTAGTACACCACATATAGAGGACTTTCGAAATGAAGATGTACACACTCGCAGTTTGCATCGACATAGAAGGTGCTTTCAACAACGTCAGCACGGAAACGCTGATCCACTCCTTAGACGAATTTCGTGTAGACAGAACTCTGAGGAACTGGACCGACGACATGCTAAGGAACAGATGGATAAGCTGCGCGCTACATAACGTAACAAGAAGAGACAAATTAGGGCAGGGAACGCCTCAGGGGGGGGGGGGGGGATTTTATCGCCAGTCTATTATGCAGACGACGTTAATAATACTACTTTGTACGAGAGCCGAAGAGGCTCTTAATATAGCTTACAATTGGGCTAGACCAAGAGGTCTTAATGGTTAAACCGAAAAAAAACAGAGTTATGTCATTTCACTAGGAAAAACGAAATTGGGCTCCTTCGTGGAACCAATTTTCCTGAATATGACAATAACTATATCTCCAACAGTTAAATATCTGGGGGTAATTCTAGATAGGAAACTTAAATGGAAAGACCATATCAGGAAAGGGCTGCCAAAGCACACATATGCTGGTCAATTTGTAGAAGGGCTATAGGCTCAAAATGCGGTTTTAATCCTAGAATGATACACTGGCTATACAGAAGCGTAATAAGACCTTTTCTTACTTACGCATTTGTTGTATGGTGGACAGATATGGACAAAACATAAAATGTGGAAACATTGCAAAGAGTCCCAATTAATGTGCTGCCTAAGCATTAGCGGGGCGATGGGGACTACACCCACTAGGGCTTTAGAGACAATTCTATTTGTCCACCCGATAGAAATACAGGTAAGGTATAAAACAGCCATCGCAGCTATAAGACTGAAAGCGATGAGCGAGTGGATCGAAAGAGATCACCAAACATACCACCAAAGCATATTACGGGTCACAACGGGTGAATCTATAAATCAAATAGCATCGGACCGGATACCTGAATCAAGTGAGGTAGCTCTGTGTGAAGTTCTAATACCGGACAAAGATATGTGGATCGATGAAACAATATCACAGATTCCCGCTGGAAGCTGCGGGTTTACGGACAGGGCTGTGTTAGAGGGGAGAGCGGGACCGGGTCTTTATATCGTAGACACGGAAACGAGGATCTCCCTTCCACTGCCGGATCATAACACGATCCTCCAGGCCGAAATCCGAGCGATCACAGAATATCTGAACTGGTTTAAAACAAATACAATGCCACTCACAGTTAACATCCTGACGGATAGTAAAGCAGCAATTAGAGCTATAACAAGTAAGGCAACAACATCGAAAACTGTCTTAGAGTGTAAAAATGCAATTAACGACTATTCCCATTATGGCTCTGTAAACATTATATGGGTACCAGGACACATAGGGATTACGGGAAACGAAGTAGCAAACTCCTTAGCAAAACATGCCAGGGAGCTACCTACAATAAGTCTAGACAACGCCAAGCCTTTAAAGGCGGCGCGTATAGAACTAAAAGCTTGGGCAAAGAATGCTCATATATCCCTATGGACCTCCTAGTGATGAGTAATAAAGATATCAGTAGACTGATAGGCTGTGCAGAGAATAGTGAATGCAGGACATGTGGCGAGGACGACGAAACGTTGGAACACTATCTCTGTCACTACCAGGCCTTCACAAGCTTGAGAACGCAACTAATGGAAACGACCTAATTACAGGACTCGACCATATCAAGGACATCGGGTTCAAAAACTTGAGGGACTACATCAATGTGACGGAACTTCTAAATTAATAATGTTTTTTTAAACAAACAACAACTTCCAGGACACATAAAATTAGAGCGCACAACAGGCCTCTTCTGGCTCAAGTGTATGCCCTTTTTTAAGGACATGTGGACCTAGTGGACCGCCTTTACACAATAGTTGTTTATGATATGTGTGAGTGTTATCCCAACCTGCTTGATAGATTTGATGATCTTGAGGTTTTCTTTTATTTTGTTGAACATTTCTCTAAATCAATAAAACCCCCTTCTTACATGACCCCACCCTGCCATACCACCACTATACGCTAAACCCCGAGTAAGAACTGCAAAAAGAGCTTGCGACAGTGTTGTCGCAATGGAAGAATCTACAACTCCTCATGCAAACTATGACAAAATTGCCTCCTATTGCAGTTCTCAGGGTAGCGATCTGACAGGAAACTAAAGCCGCACAACTTACCACAGACCAACATATCGCATAATATGTGGCCAATATTTTGTACTCATGTCAGCAGGCCATGTGGTGAAGAAAGTAACCTTAGACATATATATTCGCTTAATGATATGGAACTTGCTTTTAATCGCCGAGTCCGAACGTCGTGTCTTAAGACACCACTTGAGGAGAAGTTTTACATGGCTGTAATACTCAGGAAATCGAAAACATTACAATGAGGAGTAGCTTTGCATCGTTCCATCAGTTCGTCAGCATGCAAGGCGGGCTTGAATAACATTGCCCTACGGCAACCGAAGACTTAGAGACGGATACTTACATATCCCTCGCGTGGAAAATGTGGTAAGATCGATCAAATGGGAGTTAATATCATTAGATATTAGGGAAGCAACCAATACCAAGGTCGTATAATCAGGAGGAAAGGAATACAGGAAAGGTAAAGGTTAAACAGTTCCGGCGATATAACCCCACCATGGCGAACTCCCTGTATCACAATACGAGCTTCGACTTATTGTTTCTGAATTTCACATACGACTGGCGTCCACATTGTATAACTGCTCGATGTCCTCAAATATCACGAAGGCTTTTGATAAGTCGAGCGTCACCAACACTATCACACGGCTTGTTCTGGTTGAATAATCATCTAGTATATGTGGAGATGGCGTGTGCGCTGTTGTAGTGCTGCTTACGGAACCCATGCCGATAACCGCAAAACAAGCTATTTCTGACGCTGGGAAGTAGTAAGGATTCAAAGTTTTACTTGACTTCAGTAGCGGGATCACCCTGTCCATTTTCTAAACTCCGACGTGGGTGGCTTGCGTTTCAAAGTTTTGCTTGCCATCATCATGGGCGGGACCACCCTGTCCTGTCTCCTAGACTCACTCCGATGTGGGTGGATTGAGACAGGTTGGGAATTTCCATTAGATACTCAACTACGAGCTCGGCCAGCTGTTTCAAAAGTACCATGAAGATACCGTCAGCGCCTTTTGATGATTTAGCGTTCCTGATGACATTCGCAACATCATCCATTGTAAATTGTGGTGGTGCATCCTCGGTAGGAAGATATCAAATGCTATGTAGCACTCTTCGCCCTGTCACTAACGGGGAGATCGACAAATTAAATAACTTGAGGTACGCAAGTCGGATCAGTCAATGTAACATCGCCAAACGTGCCTGAGATCCTATCTTTCTTCTTTCCAGGGTTAAATGGTGACTTAACTATGCCTCACAATTCTCTAATTCCGGCTCCAATGTTGCAACTCATCAGATGATCTAGCCACATGTTCCGCTTGTGCTCACCGACCGACCTATTAACCTCCAGTGTCAGCTCTCTGACTCTGGGGTCATTGAGGTTGGCACGACGAAGCTCATCACGCTCATTTGCTTATCCCGTCGCCTTTGCTGGGAAGTTCTCACTTCGCTTATTTGAGCAGGAGGTATAAGGCGAGCAGTTGCAGCAGTGATGACATCTTGGGACGTCCTTTCTGCTACCCGAACATCAGAAGTGTTGTTCAGTTCTATAATGCGGAGATTAGTAAACTCTGTGAAACTAGGCCAATTTGCTTTCCCATGATTGATGAAAGTGCAGAATCCAGAGGTGATGAAATCGGGCGATCTGCCATGTGACGTCATTTGTCAGACCAGGTGATACGAATATCTGCGAACTGTGACACTCTCTGGCAGGGCATCCTCATTGACCGTGCATTCTCAGGCAGCACTATACCCCTCTGGTCATTTCCGAGGACCGAATGCCATAACTCATGATGAGCATTAAACCCTTCCAAGACCTGTCGGTTATGAACTGTAGGTCCATAGAAAAACTGTTCTTTAAAAAATCCCCTTCTGTAGGTCCTTAGAAAAAATATTCTTAAAAAAATCCACGTCTGTAGGTGCTTAGAAGAAATATTCTTGAAAAAATCCACGTCTGTAGGTCCTTAGAAAAAATATTCTTGAAAAAATCTACGTCTGTAGGTCCTTAGAAAAAATATTATTCAAAAAAAAATCCACGTCTGCAAGTTCTTAGAAAAAAATATTCTTTAAAAAATCTACGTCTGTAGGTCCTTAGAAAAAATATTCTTTAAAAAATCCACGTCTGTAAGTCCTTGGAAAAAATATTCTTTAAAAAATCTACGTCTGTAGGTCCTAAGAAAAAATATTCATTAAAAATTACACGTCTGCATGTCCTTAAAAAAATATTCTTTATAAAATCCACGTCTGCAGGTCCTTGAAAAAATATTCTTTATAAAATCCACGTTTTTAGGTTCTTAGAAAAAATATTCTTTAAAAAATCCACGTCTGTAGGTCCTTAGAAAAAAATGCATCTTTAGAAAAAATCTTCTTTAAAAATGGCTCCTATGAATCCCAAGAAAACATATTCTTAAAAATTGATCCAATGACTCTTCGGGAAAAAATATTGTTAAAAATTACTCCTTAGAAAAAATATTCATTAAAAAATCCACGTCTGCAGGTCCTTAAAAAATATTCATTAAAAAACCCACGTCTGCAGGTCCTTAAAAAAATATTCTTTAAAAAATACACGTCTGCAGGTCCTTAAAAAAATATTCTTTATAAAATCCACGTCTGCAGGTCCTTGAAAAAATATTCTTTATAAAATCCACGTCTGCAGGTCCTTGAAAAAATATTCTTTATAAAATCCACATCTGAAGGCCCTTAGAAAAAATATCCTTTAAAAAATCCAAGTCTGTAGGTCCTTAGAAAAAATATTCTTTAAAAAATCCACGTCTGTAGGTCCTTAGAAAAAATATTCTTTAAAAAATCCACGTCTGTAGGTCCTTAGAAAAAATATTCTTTAAAAAATCCACGTCCGTAGGTCCTTAGAAAAAATATTCTTTAAAAAATCCACGTCTGTAGGTCCTTAGAAAAAATATTCTATAAAAAATCCACGTCTGCAGGTCCTTAGAAAAAATATTCTTTAAAAAATCCACTTCTGCAGGTCCTTAGAAAAAATATTCTTTAAAAAATCCACTTCTGCAATCCCTTAGAAAAAATACTCCTTAAAAAATCCACGTCTGTAAGTCCTTAGAAAAAATATTATTTAAAGAATACACGTCTGTAGGTCCTTAGAAGAAATATTCTTCAACAAATCCAAGTTTCTAGGTCTTTAGAAAAAACGATTTTTAAAAAATGCACGTCTGTAGGTTCTCAGAAAAGGTATTCTTTAAAAAATCCACGTCTGTAGGTCCTTAGAAAAAATATTATTTAAAGAATACACGTCTGTAGGTCCTTAGAAGAAATATTCTTCAACAAATCCAAGTTTCTAGGTCTTTAGAAAAAACGATTTTTAAAAAATGCACGTCTGTAGGTTCTTAGAAAAGGTATTCTTTAAAAAATCCACGTCTGTAGGTCCTTAGAAAAAATAATATTCAAAAAAATCCACGTCTGTAGGTCCTTAAAAAATGTTTTTTTAAAAAAGTACACGTCTGTAGGTCCTTAAAAAAAAGTTCTTTAAAAAAGTACACGTCTGTAGGTCCTTAAAAAAATTTTCAACGTCTATGGGTCCTTAGAAAAAATATTCTTTATAAAATCCACGTCTATGGGTCCTTAGAAAAAATATTCTCTAAAAAATCAACGTCTGTAGGTCTTTAGAAAAAATATTCTTTAAAAAATCCACGTCTGAATGTCCTTAGAAAAAATATTCTTTAAAAGTTACACGTCTTTGGGTCCTTTGAAAAAATGTTCTTTAAAAAAATCCACTTCTGTAAGTCCTTAGAAAAATTATCTTTAAAAAATCCATGGGTCTATCTATGGGTCCTTAGAAAAAATATTCATTAAAAAATCCAGGTCTGTAGGTCCTTAGAAAAAATATTCATTAAAAAAACCACGTCTGTAGGTCCTTGGAAAAAATATTCTTTAAAAAATCCACGTCTGTAGATCCTTAGAAAAAATATTCTTTAAAAAATCCACGTCCGTAGGTCCTTGGAAAAAATATTCTTTAAAAAAATCCATGGGTCTATCTATGGGTCCTTAGAAAAATATTCTTTAAAAAAATCCATGGGTCTATCTATGGGTCCTTAGAAAAATATTCTTTAAAAAATCCATGGGTCTATCTATGGGTCTTTAGAAAAAATATTCTTTAAAAAAATCCACTTCTGTAAGTCCTTAGAAAAATTATCTTTAAAAAATCCATGGGTCTATCTATGGGTCCTTAGAAAAAATATTCATTAAAAATCCACGTCTGTTGGTCCTTAGAAAAAATATTCATTAAAAAAACCACGTCTGTAGGTCCTTGGAAAAAATATTCTTTAAAAAATCCACGTCTGTAGATCCTTAGAAAAAATATTCTTTAAAAAATCCACGTCCGTAGGTCCTTGGAAAAAATATTCTTTAAAAAAATCCATGGGTCTATCTATGGGTCCTTAGAAAAATATTCTTTAAAAAAATCCATGGGTCTATCTATGGGTCCTTAGAAAAATATTCTTTAAAAAATCCATGGGTCTATCTATGGGTCTTTAGAAAAAATATTCTTTAAACATCCACGTCTGTTGGTCCTTAGAAAAAATATTCTTTAAAAAATCCATGGGTCTATCTATGGGTCTTTAGAAAAAATATTCTTTAAAAATCCACGTCTGTAGGTCCTTAGAAAAAATATTCTTTAAAAATCCACGTCTGTAGGTCCTTAGAAAAAATATTCTTTAAAAAATCCACGTCTGTAGGTCCTTAGAAAAAATATTCTTTAAAAAATCCACGTCCGTAGCTCCTTAGAAAAAATATTCTTTTAAAAATCCACGTCTGTAGGTCCATAGAAAAAATATTCTTTAAGAAATCCACGTCTGTAGGTCCTTAGAAAAAATATTCTTTAAAAAATCCACGTCTGTAGGTCCTTAGAAAAAATATTCTTTAAAAAATCCACGTCTATGGGTCCTTAGAAAAAATATTCTTTAAAAAATCCACGTCCGTAGGTCCTTAGAAAAAATATTCTTTAAAAAATCCACGTCTGTAGGTCCTTAGAAAAAATATTCTATAAAAACTCCACGTCTGTATGTCCTTAGAAAAAATATTCTATAAAAAATGCACGTCTGTAGGTCCTTAAAAAAATATTCTTTAAAAAATCCACGTCTGTAGGTCCTTAGAAAAAATATTCTTTAAAAATCCACGTCTGTAGGTCCTTAGAAAAAATATTCTTTAAAAAATCCACGTCTGTAGGTCCTTAGAAAAAATATTCTTTAAAAAATCCACGTCCGTAGCTCCTTAGAAAAAATATTCTTTTAAAAATCCACGTCTGTAGGTCCATAGAAAAAATATTCTTTAAGAAATCCACGTCTGTAGGTCCTTAGAAAAAATATTCTTTAAAAAATCCACGTCTGTAGGTCCTTAGAAAAAATATTCTTTAAAAAATCCACGTCTATGGGTCCTTAGAAAAAATATTCTTTAAAAAATCCACGTCCGTAGGTCCTTAGAAAAAATATTCTTTAAAAAATCCACGTCTGTAGGTCCTTAGAAAAAATATTCTATAAAAACTCCACGTCTGTATGTCCTTAGAAAAAATATTCTATAAAAAATGCACGTCTGTAGGTCCTTAAAAAAATATTCTTTAAAAAATCCACGTCTGTAGGTCCTTAAAAAATATTCTTTAAAAATCCACGTCTATGGGTCCTTAGAAAAAATATTCTTTAAAAATCCACGTCTGTAGGTCTTTAGAAAAAATATTCTTTAAAAATCCACGTCTGTAGGTCCTTAGAAAAAATATTCTTTAAAAAATCCACGTCTGTAGGTCCTTTGAAAAAATATTCTTTAAAAAATCCACGTCTGCAGGTCTTTAGAAAAAATATTCTTCAAAAAATCCACGTCCGTAGGTCCTTAGAAAAAATATTCTTTAAAAAATCCTCGTCTATGGGCCCTTAAAAAAATATCCTTTAAAAAATGCATCTTTAGAAAAATGGCTCCTTAGAAAAAATCTCCTTTAAAAAATGGCTCATATGGCTCCGCAGAAAAAATATTTTTAAAAACTGATCCAATGGGTCCTCAGAAACCATATTTTTAAAAACTGATCCAATGGCTCCTCAGGAAAAAAATATTCTTAAATATTACGCCTTAGAAAATATATTCCTTAAAAAATCCACGTCTGTAGATCCATAGAAAAAATGTTCTTTAAAAATCCCCTTCTGTAGGTCCTTGGAAAAAAATATTCTTAAAAAAAATCAACGTCTGTAGGTCCTTAGAAAAAATATTCTTTAAAAAATCCACGTCTGTAGGTCCTTAGAAAAAATATTCTTAAAAAATCCACGTCTGTATGTCCTTAGAACAAATATTTTTTAAAAAATGTACCTCTATAGGTCCTTAGAAAAAATATTCTTTAAAAAATCCAAGTTTGTAAGTCCTTAAATAAAAAAATAATCTTTAAAAATTACACGTTTTTAAAAAAATTCACTTCTGTAGGTCCTTAGAAAAAATATTTTTTAAAGAATCCACGTCTGTAAGTCCTTAGAAAAAATATTCTTAAAAAAATCCACTTCTCTAGGTCCTTAGAAAAAATATTCTTCAAAAAATTCGAGTCTGTCGATCCTTAGATAAAAATATTCGTCTGTTTTTACATCAAAATATATTCTTTAAAAAATCCACGCCGGTGGTTCCTTAAAAAAATATTCTTTAAAAATCCACGTCTGTAGTTCCTCAAAAAAACTTCTTTGAAAGATCCACGTTGAAAAACTATTCTTTAAAATTAGACAACTAGAAAAAGGGGGTCACCAATTGTCGCCTTTAACAAAGAGCAGCATGCAAAAAACGACACAAAGCAGCATCGAAATTGCAACGCCAGCGAATGTTTTATGTCCTGAGGAATCCACAATGATTTGACCAACGACAACAACAAAAACAATAATAATAGTGAAAATTGTTATTTAATGTTGTTCGGGGTTTTTCACATTTTCCACATTACCATTGTCTGAAATATTGCCGTTTGCTATTGTCATTCGTTTATTGCTTCTGTTTTTTCTGACATTTCCTTTCGTACGGCCATTCGCAATCATTGTATTTTATTCCGTGCCTTGCTGTGCTGCTGGTTGGCTTGGCTGACTGACTCGATGCTGCTTCTCGTATTTCTTCATTTCTGCTTCTGGCGAAGAATAAAACAAAACCTCAATGATTTATTATTTTAAAAAATATATATAGTAAGTATATCATTTATTTATTTAGTAACCTCCTCTTCATTTGGTCTGTTTCTTTTGCATTTTCTCTATGTTCTTCCCTCCGTGTGTGTGTGTGTGAGGAGGGTTATATATATGTTTTTTTTTTGCCATTTGTTGCCCCCAAAGGCATACAGGAACATCAGTAATGGGGTATCACATAGCGTATGAGGAATATTTATTGTAACGTTTTATTAATTTTATTGCTCATACGCATTGGATCACCCGGGCTTTTATGGTTAAATAGTAGGGCTATTCTGCAAAGGAAGAAGGATGATGTTATTTTTATCAATAAAAGGATTGCTGTTTTTTTTAATAATTTATCTATTTCAGCTTCATTTTTGAGAATATATTTGAGTGAAGAAAGAATATTTTACGATGTGGATTTTACAAAAACGTGGAGTTTTACAAATATATTTTCCAACAAAGTGATTTTTGAAAAAAAAAAAAATTTTCAACAACGTAATTTTTTTTGAAAATATTTTTTTCAACAACTTGTATTTTTTTTAAATATTATTTTTTTAAACAACTTAGCTTCTTTTAATATATTTTTTCTTTCAACAAACTAAATTCTTAATTTTTGCAATAATGGGAATTTTTAAAGAATATTTTTCCAAACATGGGGATATTTAAAGAATATTTCTCAAAAAACTGGCAATTTTTAAAGAATATTTTTCACATCTATGAGGTTTTTTAAAGAATATGTTTCCAAAAATTGACATTTTTAGAGCATACTTTTTCCGCCATGGATATTTTTACACAATAATTTTTACAAACATGGGGATTTTCTAGGAATATTTTCCCGACCATGGGGATGTTTAAGGAATATGTTTTTTAAACATGGGTGGTATTGGTATTCTTTGAGAATACATATTTTTCAATTATGGGGAATTTTTATGACTATTTTTTTCACCGAGGGGACTTTAATAGAATATTTTTATACCCTCCACCATAGTATGGAGGGTATATTAAGTTTGTCATTCCGTTTGTAACACATCGAACTAATCATTTGCGACCCTATAAAGTATATATATTCTTGATCAGGATCAAATTCTAAGACGATCTAGCCATGTCCGTCTGTCCGCCTGTTGTAATCACTCTAGCGTCCGCAATAATTGAGATAGAGTGCTGAAATTTTGCACCCGAGGCTATTTTTTCCATAGGCAGGTCAAGTTCGAAGATGGGCTATATCGGTCCACTATTTTGTATAGCCCCCATATAACGGTACCTCCGGATTTGAGGTATTTTGACGTTCTTCGCCACATTTGCAGACCGAATTAGCTATAATTTGGCACTTAGGGTTCCTAGTGATCAACAAACTTATATCCCAAAGGATATGGGTATAGGTCCATGTTTTGGTATAGTCCCCATATAACGGTACCTCCCGATTTTCGGTATTTTGAGAATTTTAGCTACAATTTTTAGCCGAATTATCTGCAATTTGACATTTGAGGTTCTCAGTGGCCATGAAACATCTTCACGAAACATCGTCAACATAGGTCCATGTTTTGGTATAGCCCCCATATATCGGTATCTCCCGATTTTCGGTATTTTGAGAATTTTAGCTACAAATTTTAACCGAACTAGCTGTAAGTTGCCATTTGAGGTTCTCAGTGGTCATGAAATATCTCCACCAAACATCGTCAACATAGGTCCATGTTTTGCTATAATCCCCATATAACGGTACCTCCCGATTTTCGGTATTTTGAAAATTTTAGCCACAATTTGTAACCGAACTATCTGAAATTTGACATTTGAGGTTCTCAGTGGTCATGAAACATCTCCACCAAACATCGTCAACATGGGTCCATGTTTTGGTATGGCCCCCTTATAACCGTACCTCCCGATTTTCGGTATTTTGAGCATTTTAGTTACAATTTTTAGGCGAACTAGCTGTAATTTGACATTTGAGGTTCTCAGTGGTCATGAAATATCTCCACGAAACATCGTAAACAAAGGTCCATGTTTTGGTATAGCCCCCATATATCGGTACCTCCCAATTTTCGGTATTTTGAGAATTTTACCTACAATTTTTAACCGAACTAGCTGTAATTTGCCATTTGAGGTTCTCAGTGGTCATAAAACATCTCCAACGAAACATCGTCAACATAGGTCCATGTTTTGTATAGCCCCCATATAACGCTATCTCCCGATTTTCGGTATTTTGAGAATTTTAGCTGCAATTTTTAACCGAACTAGCTGTAATGATCGGAATTTTGAGAATTTTAGCTACAATTTTGTCTATTCAAAGATAATCGTCAATGTAGGTCCATGTTTTGGTATATCCCCCCATATTTTTTTGTTTTTTTTTTTTTGTTTACATTGTTTTGATGAAACTACCCTCAATTTGACTCTTGAAGTTCCCTGCAACTATAAAACTTTTCCGCCAAAAAATTTAAAGATAGGTTGACTCTTTGATATAGCCCCGTATGTGGTACCTTTCACCTAGCTGAACACATTTTTTAGATTAGATTAGATAACACTGTGCAACAAAATGGAGGCGAAAGTCTGGGGCACGAAAATTCCTCTTGGGGAAGAAAGGCCTTCGTGAGTATATTATGAACCCCGAAGGACAGATCCGCCGTGAGACGAACTTCCGCGTTATGGCGTGATGAAATTTTTTTTAGAGACCCTGTGGGCCATCAAGAATTAGCGTTATATCTTTGTTCACTGTTGCTTAAGTGATCTACAAAAACAACAAACAAAGATATAATGCTAATTCATGATGGCTTACAGGGTCTCTTGCAAAAACTTCATCACGCCATAACGCGGAAGTTCGACTCACGGCGCATCTGTCCTTCGGGGTTTTTAATATACACACACCAAGGGCTTTCATCTCCAAAAGGAATTATCCCTGCCCCAACATTTGTGCTCACAGTGAAATTTAAGCAATAGTGGGAGGCAGTAGGAGTCTATCCATTGTCGAAAAGTTGTTCCACCTAAAATTGTGAAAGGACCTTAATTATTCCATTTTAATTAAGACTATTTTATGGTGGAGGGTATAAAAAGTTCGGCCCGGCCGAACTTAACGACTTTTTACTTGTTTTTTTTTCAACCGTGGGGAATTTAAAAAATATTTTTCCAAAAAAAAAATTATTTTCCAATCATGGGATTTTTTTAACAATTTTTATACGTTCTTATATATGTCACCTCGGTCTCCATTATTTGCGACACGCGAAAGTCGAGCTAAAGCGTAAAGTGAAACTACCAGCAGAGCATGACAATAAAAGGATTTCATTGTTCTTTTTTTGCACTGCCATTATTATCCATTTAATCGAATTTTCCATTTTTATAAAGTAAATAATTGAATTTCTTGTGCTCGTCGTTGTGTCATTGTGTTTTCCGTTATCTGTTCAACCCGTGCGCTATTTCGTCATTGTGCGCCGCGATCCCAATACAATTTATTGACGTTAATCCCCAACAACAGCATCGGCATCAGCAGCAAAGCCATTCTTTCTGTCTGACTATCTTAGTTGCTAGTATACCGGGTAAGCCTTTTTTAAATTGCTTGTTCGACGCAGGAGTGAATAGGAGCGGAGACCGTACTATATCTCAATACAGATACAACCCACATAAATAACTTTGGTAAGAGCTAAAGAAGCTGTTTAATGATAAGAAATTGCATTGCAAGGCAAGAAGTGTTAAGTTATTTTCATTTTGTGTTGGGAACGAGGGAAAGGCATCATCTATGCATAGATGATGAGTCTATTCCTTTACTTTGAGACTTTTTCACTATCTAGTCTGGCCTTTCTCTTCTCTGTCATATGCAAATGACGTTAAGCCATATTGCTTGGCACTCTTGAGAATCCTGCAAAGGAGTCACTGTAACCAACCAAATGACAATGCATAAAGATGTTCCTGTCAGAGTGCACATTTTCTTTCATGTTCTGTTCTTTATATACTGCCTAGGCCATCTTGCTAAATGAATTCAGTGTTAATTAAGGTGTTTAGAGTCGAAATTAGTTGGGGAAATTAAAATGGCAAATTACTCATTACCTTAAGGGGGGAATTATTAAGTTTTAAGAGACATTTTCTTGGCCATTTGGTGTGGAAGTATCAACAAGTCAAAGTTATTTTGAAAAGTTTAATATTGATATAGTATTGGATGAATATGGCCTATTTTAAAACTTGATATAAGTTTGCACCAAATATTACGAGGATTCGTTCGAGATTTACCGCGCGCACCAGCCACACAGGGCTAAATAGACTTCAAATTGTTTAAAACGGATTTGGTCTAAATATATGTGGGGTCTAAAACTATTATCTCGACTAGACACATTTTTGAACGTATCAAAGTTTATACACAAACCCTTGTTAGCCTAAAGACTGAAAATTTTTGTATTTCAAAATATTTTTTTAATCCACGTTTTAATATTAATAATATTTTATTATTATAAAAAAAATATGCACGTATTAATTAGTGTATAAGTTAGATACTTTGTCCCACAACTTCCCCTGCTCGATCAATCACGGATGCTGATTGGCGCACTGGCATCTCCTCTACAATTCCCTCTGCGGATACCGTAGTGTGCTGATCGCCGCTGGGCATCGGTTGTTGTCGGTTTGCTCGCCTTGTTACACTTTGCTCTCACTGGAATAATTGTAATTGTAGTAGTATATGACATGAGATCCTCTGCGATCACTCAGAACCTCTGCGTTCACTTGTCATTAGTCATTTGTCGAAGAATAACGTCTACGCGTTATTACTAAAAGGCCTCTGTCGCCACTACCACCGATTACAAAAGGTAATCTTTGTTGTTTGAAAAGAGTCACAAATAAACTTCAATTATATTTATATTAAGAATAAATACTGGTTGTTTTTATTTCTTTTATTCTTTTCTCCCTCCACTGCTCAACATACGGTAAACCTGAGCTATCGTTGAACTATCGAAGAAACCTATGGATTTCCCCTCCCTCACCTCAACATTTTATCCTATCGAACTGGAGAATTTGTTGTTGCCCAACTAAACATTTGGTCGCATCGAGCCGGATAGAAGCCAGCCTTTTAGTTGTCGCTGCTCCAGTTGCCTATTCCCCCTCTCTTGTATTGTGATACATCGAGATTTGAAGCATTTGTTGTTGTCTTAGCACGGACAAATATTGAAGAAAATTGCATCTCCTCTAAACAACAACAATTTACCATACTTACACCAGGTACGTAAACTCAGATTTCTATCAAAAGTGAGCTACCGCGAGTGTTAATATTTTTCGTTTGAGCAGTAAATAAATAAATCATTGGTCGAATTTCAATCTCCCTACGCGAGTGAATTAAATTCGTTGCACAATTCTTTCTTATATACAGTCCACACAAATTGTTGAAATCGTTGTTGTACTGATTATCCGACGTCGCGTTGATCATACAAATCATAATCCGTGTTGTTGTTATTATTGTTCGATTTGCTAACTATTAGTTCTCACCATAACAACCAACACACTCCTTCCAATCGCCTTTTATTGTTGTTAAAAAATTACAAAGTTCATATTGGTCGACTATTAACACCACTACTGGTGTTAATTATTTCGTTCCTACAGTGAAAACATCTTAGTTGTTGCTCAACTTGATATTTCTATATCGTTGTACTGATCACCCTACGTCGCGTTGATCATACAAAACGTCTTCGTTTTTCTTCATAGTATCACACAACTCGTTTAGTTGTTGATCTCATTTGAAAGTGAGAATTCGCTGTGATATTTACAAAAACAAAACTCATCAAATTTCCAATCGGATTTGCATCGGTTATTAAACTCTCGCTTTGGTAAATAATAACTCTCATTGCACCGATTGTTGTTTTTATTCCCCAGGGTTTTTTCTAACGAAGCCCTTCTGTTGAGAATTTGCATTGGCAAATTTACACTAACAACATAACATACATTGTTACACTTTATATACATATTGTCGTTTGGTTTTAGTTGTTGGTACGATCCTCTCCATCCCAAAAAAAATATTTGGCGTTGTTATTCCCCCTCGCTTTACATAAAACCCTTTGAAAATTTGCACAGCCAAATTTACAATAACAACGCACCTTCCAAATTCTGGCTGCATTTGATTTCGTTGTTGTATACATCGTCCATCACCAACCACATTCGTTTTTCAATTCTCCCTTTTGTCCAACAGGTAATTATTGTAATTGGAGAAATTACATTGTAATTCTACCAACAACATTCCCGCCTTTTTAAGCGTCCCTTACAAAGTTCTGTTGATCTGCAGCACTCACTTGTTTGATCGTTTGTAGCGTCGGTCTTTGAGTGGGAGCTTCGCTGCTTACACATACCCATTTCTCTGCTAGCGTCGCTTGTGTGGTTAGCACAGTGGGGTAAAATAGCACAAATAGTTTTTTTTTAATAATTAATTTTGAAAATTATTTTTCGATAATTTTTGGAAATATAATTAATTGGCAGTAGGGTTTTTGGAATTTTGGACGAATTCACCCTACATTCGGCACTTATTGAGCATATTTGGAGCAGGCAATATATGTGAAAAATAATTGTTTTTCGACATTTTTATATTGTTTTTGGCAATATTTGTTAAAAATTTTGGAAAATTATTTGAGTCTCCGCAGGGGTTTCGTTATTTTTGGACAAATACACCCTACTTTTGGCATTCTTTGCACCAACTTGTCAACCGAACAATATATATTTCAGACAAATTAGTTGATTTGCGTTGATTTTCTGGTGCAAACATTAGTGTTTTCATATTAATAGCTTATTTGTCTCTAGATTTTGGACAACTACAACCTACCATTAGCTTATCTCACCTTATCATACACCCTACACTTGGTAGCACCATACACAGTTTCGTATATGTGCGAATTTTTATCATTTTTTTTTTGGGCCAAATTAAAGTAGTTTTTGTTAGCCTGAGAAAGTTTCTTTAAATTTTCTCTTATTTCGCCCTACTTTAATTTCAAATATCATCACCTCTTGCTATTATTCCTTTGTATTTGTACAATTCTGGAGGTTTTTGTGGAAATTTCTTATTTCCTTTGAGCTATAGCAATTTGTGCTTCAACTGAGTTTCCTCTTTTCACCATTCCTCATAGTTTGTTGCAAATTCGATTGTAGATTTTCACTTATTTTTCTGAATTTAAACATCGAGATGTCAGTCACCCCACACACTCGTTTTGTTAGAGCTTCTGACATCTTTTTGAAACGTGTAGCATCGTTTGAGCAGAGAAGTGAATCCAACAATAATGTATATTATTACGAAATCCACAGTTCTGAGTTTCAAAAATTGTGGTCTAAAGTCAAAAGCACTTATGACGAGTGCAAAAACTACCTCACGACATCCGAGACTGCACAGGCTGGTGTTATTGATGTCGTTGAGGAAAAATATGGTACATCCTACATGTCCTATATCCGGTGTTTGTCTACCATTGACAGACATATTGAATGCCTTAAATCATCAGGCACTGAGACTTCATCATCAGCTATAGCTTCACAAATCTCACCTCCTCCACAAAATGAATTGTTGAACATTTCAAAAGAAACGCAATCTCCAGGTTTGCTTTCGAGTAAATCTTTAGAAATCTCACCACCTCCCAAACACTTGTTGAATCTTGCTGAAGTAGCAACTCCACCCAATATATCATTGGACGAATCCGTCCCGTCGGTTCCTGTGCAGTCTGCTTCTCCCTCTGTGCCTGCTCCACCTGAAACTTTTTCCCCCATCCCAACTTGCTCTAGTGACCCTGTTGCAAACTCCACATCACCTGTCGATACCCACAGCTTATCATTGCCACCAATCGACATTGATGTTTTTGCTGGCGATTTTACGTCTTGGCCATCTTTTCGTGATCTATTCACCGCTTTGTACATCAAAAATGCGCGCCTTTCTGACATTGAACGTTTGTGCTACTTAGTACAGAAAACCTCCGGTGAGGCTCGCGAAATCGTTTCGAGATTTCCACTCACCAATTGTAGTTTCCCCTTAGCGTGGAAAGCATTGTCGGATACGTACGACAATAAGCGCATTCTGGTGAATAGCCACTTAAAACAATTGTTTGCTCTCCCATCTCATAATAAAGAAACTAGTTCTGGTTTGAAAATTCTTCAGCGCGGTATCAATAGTTGTCTAGCTGCAATGACCGTCTATGACGTCGTCACGGATCATTGGGATCCAATAATTGTGTATATTTGTTTGCAGCGTTTGCCTAAATTAACTTTGACTCTGTGGGAGCAAAGCATCAAAAACAAATCGTCTTTGCCTTCTTGGAAAGACTTAGATGCCTTCCTCACAGAGAGGATACAAACACTGTTGTGTATTCAAAGCATGTATGGAAATCAGTCCACAAAATCACCTAAAAATGTGATTTCATCTAGTTCCTCTAATAAATTGTTGTCGGTACATAAATCTAACGATGTATCACCCCCTCGATCCACAAATTTGTTGAGGAGCAATTGCCCAATTTGTCCTACCCAGAGCCACGTCCTTCGTCTCTGCCCCCAATTTGTTAAACTTTCTTTTGAGGACAAATTCTTGATTGTTAAAAAGTATAAGTGCTGCCTTAATTGCTTAACTCGTGGTCATGTAATTAAATCTTGCCAGAGCAAACATAGTTGCAACTTGTGCAAACAACGGCATCATAGCCTTCTCCACCGGCCACAAGTTAGAAGAGTTATTGCTCCGACCACATCAAAACTGTCTCCGTCTCTTACTGAAGTCAAAAGTCGAGATCACAGTTGTGTTTTGTCGCAGCCCCGACACCCTCCAGGCATTTCTACATTGCCCTGCACTTCTCCGGCTTTTATAAATGTCAAAAGTCGAGAGTCTAAGTGTACTATGTCGACCCGCTCTTCTAACAAACGCCAAGGCAATTGTCCAGACACTAATACCTTGCAAATTAGAAAAGTTTTAGCTTCTTCAACGAAGACAACTCCGGCTTTTACTGATGTCAAAAGTCGAGAACATAATTCCACTTTTTCGCACCCAACCCACTCTCCGGCTTTTACGAAGGTCAAAAGTCGAGTGTTTAGCCCTTCTTTGTCGCGCTCAAATACATATCCGGCTTTTACCAAGGTCAAAAGTCGAGTATTTAGTCCTTCTTTGTCGCGTCCATCCTCCTCTCCGGCTTTTACTGATGTCAAAAGTCGAGAACTTCGTTTGTTGGATCGGTCTTCGGACAACACCATTAGATAATTGTATACTTTTGGGTACCTTCTTATCGGTCCGGTTCCTGCCACCTCTTGTTCCTAATCTCGTTTTTTAAATTGAAATCGACCACTGAGTTATGCTAACAACTAAGAGAAACATATCGCTAGTGCTGTTATATCTTGAAAACTTAAATTGAATTGTTCAGTGACTCGTCTCCATATTCTTGAATCGAGCGAATATCGGAGTCGATCCTTTCTTAATTACTCGTTTATTGACATCGCTTGTTTGAACTATAGCTCTCTTGAAATCTAAATTTACGTTCATGAATCTTCTCACTGACATATTGTTAATCTTTATTGTAATTATTCCTAGCTTTAATTTGTTGATCCACGCTTACGTGTATCAAGGTGGGCGGCAATGTATAAGTTAGATACTTTGTCCCACAACTTCCCCTGCTCGATCAATCACGGATGCTGATTGGCGCACTGGCATCTCCTCTACAATTCCCTCTGCGGATACCGTAGTGTGCGGATCGCCGCTGGGCATCGGTTGTTGTCGGTTTGCTCGCCTTGTTACACTTTGCTCTCACTGGAATAATTGTAATTGTAGTAGTATATGACATGAGATCCTCTGCGATCACTCAGAACCTCTGCGTTCACTTGTCATTAGTCATTTGTCGAAGAATAACGTCTACGCGTTATTACTAAAAGGCCTCTGTCGCCACTACCACCGATTACAAAAGGTAATCTTTGTTGTTTGAAAAGAGTCACAAATAAACTTCAATTATATTTATATTAAGAATAAATACTGGTTGTTTTTATTTCTTTTATTCTTTTCTCCCTCCACTGCTCAACATACGGTAAACCTGAGCTATCGTTGAACTATCGAAGAAACCTATGGATTTCCCCTCCCTCACCTCAACATTTTATCCTATCGAACTGGAGAATTTGTTGTTGCCCAACTAAACAAATTAGTTTTAAAAATTTGATTTCTTAAGAGATCCACGTATATATTTAAAAAAAATCACAATTTTATCATTAAAAATATTCTTTGTTGGATAATAAACAAAAATCATGTTTTAATTATTTGGAAAAAATTACGAATTTACTGTCCTTAACAAAGTTATTTTTAATCCATGTTTTTATAATTAAAGCAAAAATAATTTTTTGTTTTAAAAAATCAAGTTGTAGTTATAGTTTAGCTATTTAAAAAAATCATGGTTTTTATTATTCATAGGAAATCAAGCTTTTAATTTTTAAAACGATTTGTTTTCAATCTATGTTTTTATTTAAAAACATTATTTTTAACATTGATGACTTTTTTGGGATAGCTGTTGCAATTTGGTTTTTTTTTTCAAAAAAGTCTGGCTTAATCCCACTCTTGTTGTTTTAATATTTTAAAACAACGAATTTATTATTTGAGAAAATTTGGCATTGAAAAACAACTGCAACAGTTTAAAAAACTGAATTGCAACAGCTATCCCCAAACAAATGTCACCAATATTCAAAATATAAAAAACGTGGATTTTAAAAATCAATTTAAAAATTAAAAACTTGATTCCTTACTAATAATAATATAACACAGATTTTTTAAAACTCAAATTCAAAAATAATAATAATAATAAATTGCTTTCAAAATTAAACGTTTTTCACAAATATTTGAAGAATTACACGCTTTTTAAAAATTAAAAAATGCGTTGTTGAGCTTCACAATTTTTTTTCAAAATGTGGTGCAGTGGTTCCGCCTGGCATTAAAAACATCAAAATTTACGGCTGTGGCAAATCCCACATTGTAATGTTGGCTTACATTTTCTGAGTATTTCAGCTTAAAAAACGTATCTACAAGTGGTGTAGTAAGGCACGCCTTTCGGACTCGGATTAAAAATAGTATTTTTGCTTTATGCTTTATATGAATGCTTGCATCCATTTTCTCCTACTACTGTCCATCATTTGCCAATATCAATAAGAATTGATACTTTTGTATTCTTGAAAGATAAGAGGAATAATAATATTAAACAATATAATTTTAACGCTGTTTATTTTGATGCGCTAAATTTATGTATTCAGGATTTGGATTGGATTTCGAGTTCTGTTAATCTTAATGCAACTGAAAGTTATGATTATTTCTTACAAGTGCTTTGTGACATATTCGATCGTTTAATTCCAAAAAAATCTATTAAATATAACTCTCATCCTTGGTATAACAAACGTTTAAAACAGTTTAAAAATCGAAGAAATAAATTATATAAAAACAAGTAAGCCAAGGATATAGTCGGACGGGGCCGAACATGTGATACCCTACACCTTTACCCCTGGGAATTAGCTTTAGCTTTTTGTCCTCAAAGAATTAAAATATCGACCAAAAATAAAATTTGTATATTTTGCATACAAAAGTAATAGTCCATTTCACCCGCTAAATAATATCAGATTATCATTTAAAATTGTAGGCATCTTCTTTGACGTAAACTCTTACCCGGTGAAAAATTCCGTGACTATTGGGGTAAAATTGCGACCTCTAACGAGTTTATGATTACACTATATACGAATAACTGAAAATATTGGGATGTAACTCTGTTATCTGATCATGCACACCAACACAACTGGCATCAATTGAAAGGTTAAGCGTTCCATTTCCAAGGGTAACTTACTTGTCCGGAATGTAACTTCCAGGAATAAAGATATAAGATGTATATTAAAAATTTTCACAGTTTTCACACAAAAGTTGTGGTCCATTTAACCCTCTAAATATTATCTGATCGCCATCTCAAATTGCTTCTTCTCTGTCATATACTCTTACCTTATATAAAATTTCGCGTTGATCGGACTATTATTGCAACCTACAGAGCCGCTAGAAAATTGAATAAATATTATGTTTTTGGTCCATTTCACCCACCAAATATTTCTCGATCATCACCAATAAGAATAGGGATCTATTCTGGCCTGAAGCCGACCTCCATACAAAATTTCGTGACGGTCGGTCCATAATTGCGGCCTGGAGCGTGTTTACAATTTATAATGGACAGACGGACGGACGGACGGACACACATCTCAAAATCGCTTTATCTCGTCGAGATATGAAGATTGGTATAGCTCAATAAATCTTTATCTGAAGGGATGTTTTTGGATAGATGGAAATTCACATTTGTTAGCCCGATTTTCAAAAAAGGTTGCAGAGAGAATGTTACATCCCATAGATCTATTGCAAAAATCACTGTTGTCGCTAAAATTTTCGAAAATATTATACATGATAAATTAAGCTTTTTCTTCAATCCTGTTATTATACCACAGCAGCATGGTTTTTATAAAGGTAGATCAACAATTTCTAATTTAGCTGTTTTTGTGGAATACTGTCTGTCGTATTTTGCTTTGGGTTACCAAGTTGAAGCGATATATACGGATATTTCTAAGGCATTTGACACTATTTCTCATTCTTTGTTGTTGAATAAACTGTATAATTTAGGCATTCATTCCTGGTGTTTAAATTGGCTTAAGTCATATCTATATGAGGAAAAGTCAAAATTTTTTAGTTTCCATGAAGCCAAGGTTTGCACTATTATAATGCGCGAACTATTGTAGTTTACCAGTAACTATGACTATTGCTGGATTATTTTAGATGTTTTTGTACAAAGCTCAAAAATTTAGCAAAACAATTTAATTTACGTGGTAGTTACGACCGCGTAAAGGAAAAAACATAGGTAAAAACACGTTGAAGCTAAACAGGTTTTTTACATTGCTATTCGATTTCTGGTTAAACCATTCAAATGACGGACATCTGTCCAAAGTAAAAGTAGGAGAATACAAAATGAAGATTACACTTCTAATGTATCACTTTCCAAAATTTCCACTGCATCCACCTTTTATGGATGCTGACATTTTGAAGCCGGATTTCAGTTGTTTTTTGTATTTTTTATGTAACTGGGACGCGCATTCGGATATTTCGAAAAACCAATTATAGGATTAAAGAACTCGCGATTTCGCAGAATCTGATATGTATATTGATTATGTAGCCCACACAGCAGCAGAGTAATCTACTGCCAAAGGCCAAAATTTAGTGTGATATTTTTTCTAAAAAACCTATTTTTTGGGTACAGTATTTACAATATCGTTTTGAGTGTGCTGGTACCCCGCGATATTTTAGTTTTTCGACGATCCGGATCATATAAATCACAGATCATAAAAATCCATCTAATAGAACGGCGGAAATGGCTACTGCAAAAATTGAAAATTTTGCGAAAAATGTTTTTCAAAATATCGCTCACTAATTCGCGTTTTATGTGGATCGTTTCCATTTCAATGAAGAAAGTGAATCACCACTCGCGTTTGTGCGAAAACAGCGGTTTGAAAAATTTAGTGGCGTGGGAGCTGTGTCCGATTTATCCAAAAAATACTGTGTGATGCTACATCCACGGTTCTTGATGGATTTTATTGAAATATGTTTAGATCGATGTATTTTTTCACGGTTGATAGTGAAATCGGATGCGCATAAAAAGTGTATGCACTTTGTGCAAAATATAAGCGTTATGCAGTTTGTTGCACACTAAACTGCAGATGAAGCTACATCTTAGCGGCCAAAGTAAATCCTAGCAAATGTGTACAAATTAAAAGAGAAGAAGTCGCTGTGTTGTTAAACCGCATGCGCATCAAGTGATTTTGAGGATTTCGCGTTTTACACGCATTTCAAAAATAACATTACTCGATACAGTTTTATTTCAAGAGTATACCCCATTAAAAGGAACCCAACATTTATTTGAACGATACCCATATCTTCCGCTAGATGTTAGTGTGTATTCGAGAAGTGATTAGAATAAAAAAATCTATTTTTTGCGTGAAATTTCTCTAAAATAAAAGAATAACTCCGAAAATTTTTTCCTACATTTTTTCAACTAACTCACAAAATAAATTTTAATAAATATTTTCTCTTTCAAAAATTTCCTCAATATATCTTTTTGTTTTTGCTATAATATGCAAACCATTAAACGGATTTGTTGTAGTATAGTGAATCATCGCGATGTTTAGATTACGTACATATTTTTTTAAATATTTTTAGGATGCGTAAACAGCTTGAATTTTATTAAAACAAGTTGCAAAGTACCAATTTTTTTAACTCTTTCTCAATTTCCGCGAAAACTTAAAACTATTTCACTAATGTTATGGGGCCTCAGTAATCATATATTACGTAGGGAGCCCCTAATTAAGAGAGTTTCTCAATATAATGATTAGATTTTTATAAAGATTTTTTCCTTTTTATCAGAATTGAAACCGCCATAACTTTTGCGCGCAACAACCAAAATTAGTATCTCGTACAGATTTAAGAATGGGATTTTTTCCCAATCTATGTACCAAAAATCTTTCATGTAGCTTAAAAAAAAAATTTTAATTTTTTTTTATGGAAAACTAAAAAATTTTGTCTTTTCTTCATATAATCGGAAATGTGTGGTAAAAATAGGTGAATATGAGTCACTGGCATACTTTCAAACGTCTGGCGTTCCTCAAGGAAGCATCCTTGGACCCCTACTGTTTAGTATATTTATCACTGATATTCATACTTGTTTTGAACATACAGAATTCTTACTGTATGCTGATGATTTGAAGATCTATTTGAAAGTTAATTCAATAATGGATTCTTTTAAAGTTCAAAACGATCTTAATAATCTTAATCGATGATGTTGCCAAAATAATTTAACTCTCAATGTTGATAAATGTTCTCATCTCAGTTTCTATCGTTCTAGAAATCCAATTCAACTTACATTCATGATTGGTAGTCACAATTTGAATAAAGTTGATGGAAAAGATGACTTAGGAATTCTTTTTGATCATAAGCTTTCGTTTACCCCTCACATTGATTCATTAATACCCAAAGTGTATTCTTTACTCGCTTTTGTTAAACGTAATTCTGCGGAGTTTAGAGATCCTTATACGTTAAAACTCATATATACTTCTTTTATCCGATCTAAATTAGAATACGGGTCCATTATTTGGAGTCCCTATACTAAAAGTCAAATAAATTGTTTGGAAAAAATACAAAGAAAATTTATTAAATATGCCTTATCGAATATTAATTTCACTCAGCCTTTTCCAAGTTACGAGTCCCGTTGTCTCCTCATTCATTTGGATATAATGGAGTGGAGAAGAAAATTGCATTCCATGATATTTATCTATGACATTGTCAACTATAGTATTGATTGCTCTTGTCTTTTGGAAAAAATTACCTTCAATGTGCCAAATACGACATCTTCGGAACTTTAAAATGTTTCATATTGATTGTCATCGATCCAATTATGCCTTAAATAGCCCTATACATAGGGCATTAATAAACTATAACAACCTTAATCGGTCCTGCTTTATTGAATTTGGCGCATCAAAAAACTCTTTCAAAGAAACTTTAAAAAGATTTTTATTGTAATTCCCTTTCTTATGTATGTATATAATAAGTAAATTATATGTACATATTATTTTTTATTTTTAATCCTTTTCTGTAAGAAACATTGTTCTATAGACAATTATGAAATAAAGAAATAAAGGTCTTTCAAAGTCGTATATTTTAAAAAAATTAAGATCCTTTAATAATAATGGATTTGAAAAATATTTTTGAAGGTCTTTCAATACTTGATGATTTACAAAAAATATTTTTGATGGGCTTTTGATTTATTTAAAGGTCTTAAAATATTTTTGAATTATTATTGGTTATTGAATGAATCGTTGATTTTTTTAAAAATGTTATTAAAGGCCTACGAACCATCGTGGATTTTTTAAAAAATATTTTTAAAGTCCTCTGAACCATCGTGGATTTTTAAAAACATATTTGTAGATGTTTAATCGTGGATTGTTTAATTGTTCAATCGTGTATTTTTTCAAAAATATTTTTAAAGTCTAGTGAACCATATAATATAATAATAATTGTTCCACAAACATCCCTGAGGGACGAGGAGACTTCTCTCATATCAATGAGTGCATCCCGATTCATATTGGCTCAATGATATGGGACCTACTTTTTATTGCCGAGTCCGAGCGGCGTGTCTTAAGACAGCACTTGTAGAGAAGTTTTACATGGCTGAAATACTCAGGATATGTCGCCAACATTACTGAGGGGCATTTTGCCACCGTTGAAAATTTGATGTTGCCTGGCCTGGGAATCGAACCGCAGACCTTTAGCGTGCAAGGCAGGTGTGCATACCATTGCACCACGGTGGCACACATAGTGGATTTAAAAAAAATTGTAAAGGCCCTTGAACCATCGTGGATTAAAAAAAATAATCGTGGAGTTTTAGAAAATAATCCAATAATAAATAATCCACATTAAAATATATACATAGAAAATATTTTTGAATGCCATTCAATAATTGTGGAGTTTTAGAAAATATTTTTGAAATCCTTCCAATAATCGTGGAGTTCTAGAAAATATTTTTGAAATCTTTGCAATAACCGTTGAGTATATACACTTTCATACGGGCAAAATGTGCCTCATCGAAATAATGGTTTTAGACCCCATGTATGTTTGGACGAAATGTGTTTCAGACAATCTGGAGTCGATTTAGCAATGTCCGTCCGTCCGTCTGTCTGTCTGGCTGGCTGGTGCGCATGATAACTCTCGAACGGATGGCCCGATTGGGTCCAAACTTTGGCTTTCGTAATATTTTGTCCAAACTTAGTTTAAGTTCGAAGATGGGTTATATCGGTCCACTCCTTCCGGTACCTCCCCCACAAAAGTTCGAAAATGTTCGGAAAATTTGTGCGCACGATAACTCTTGAAGGAAGTAGCCGATTTGATCCATACTTCGCACATCGTGAAATTTCTACCAGACGTAGATGAGGTTCCAATAAGGACTCAATCGGTTCACTCCTTCGGGTACCTCCCACACAAAATTTCGGAAAAGTTCAGTTTAGGACCAGCTCTCGAATCGCCTCGGTTTTTGTTGTAACAATTTGTATTCACCGCCCACCATACGACGGTACAAGTTTCATCTGGGGCAAGACCATACTTCCTTAGAAAAGTAAGTACAAAAAACCCCTATAACACCGTGTGTAGTGGTTGGAGCGCAAAATAGCTCTCGAACAGATTTGCCGATTTGGTCCAAAATTTTACCTTCGTCATATTTTGTCCAAACTTAGCTTAAGCTCGAAGATACGCCATATCGGTAAACTCCTTCAGGTACCTCCCTCACAAAAGTTCAAAAATTTTCGAAAAAAATTGTGCGCATACATTCATACATTACACACCCTAATATATCTACCAGATGTATATCAGTTGTGAATATGGATTATATTTGTCCACTCCTTTGCGTACCTCCCATACAAAATTGCCAATAAGTTCACTTTAGGAACTGCTCTCGAATCACTTTTATTTCTGTTGAAGCAACATGCATTCCCTGCCTCAATTACGACAGTAAAAGTTTTTTCAGGGGCAAGTCCATTCTTCTTGATAAAACTGCCCGAAAGGTGTAAAAACCCCATAGAACCATATGTTGTCGCTGGAGAACACTACTCGTATAACTCTCGACCTGATCAACCGATTTGGTCCAAAATTTGGCTTTCGTCATATTTTGTCCAAATTTAGTCTCAGTTCGAAGATGGGCAAAAACTTCCGGTACCCCCTCAATATTTAAAAAATTTCACTAAAAATTGAAAATGGAATGCACGATGTCTCTTGAACGGGGCAACCAATTTGTTCAAAACTTTGGATCTCCTAATATGTTGTGCAAATTTAGTTTAACTTCCGAAATGACCGATATCGATTTTCTGGTCCAAAATTTATGAGATGACCCACTGAAATGACTCGTGGGCGCGATATCTATCAAAAATAAGATCAATTTTCGTAATGGACTATGTCGGTCCATTCCTTTAAGTACCTTCTCCGCAACACTTTTGACTTTTAATCCCAATCCACATTTTTGTCGGCAGGTTGAAATGTGCAAAAAGGGCCACAAAATTCTAAAAAGACCCTAAATACATTCGATCTGTCCTCAGATAGGCTGAGGGTATAAGCCGACGGATAATTTTTTACTTGTTTGAATGCATTTTCATAATATTGCTTTTTAAAAATATTTTTGAAGGCATTTCAATAATCGTGGGTCTAAAAAAAATAAGGCCTTTTAATAATAGTGGATTTAAAAAAATACTTTTCAATGCCATTCAATAATCGTGGATTTAAAAAAAAAATTGAAGGCCATCCACGATTATTGGATTTTTAGAAAATATTTTTGAAGGTCTAATTATAATCTTGGTTTTTAAAAAAAATATTTTTGAAGGCTTTTTAATGATCGTGGATTTAAAAAAACATATTATTAAATGCGTTTCAATAATTGGGTATGTATATAAAAAAATATTTTTGAGAACTTTTCAATAATTGTGGATTTAAAACAAAAATTTTAGGCCTTTTAATAATAGCTGATTTTTAAAAAATACATCTTGCAGGACTAAGATGATAATAGTGTAATAAATATTTTTGAAGGTCATTTAATAATCGTGGATTTAAAAAAAAATAAATGCCTTAATTAATCGTGAATTAAAAAAATTATTATTGAAAGCCTTTCAATAATTGGGGATTATAATCTTTGTTCTTAAAAAAATATTTTTGAACGCCTTTCAATAATCGTGGAGTTAAAAAAAATCGAAGGCCTGTTAATAATCGCGGATTTAAAAAAAAAAATATTTTTGAAGGCCTATTAATAATTGCGGAAATTTAAAAAATTTTTATTAAAAAATATTTTTGAAGGACTTTTCATAATATTGGTTTTTAAAAAAATATGTTTGAAGACGATTGTTAAAATCGAGCATTTTTAAAAAAATATTTCAATAATCATGGATTTTGTGAAAGTTGCATAGTGTCAACACTGAAAATGCAAACTACTTCTAGTATGCATTTTTTGAAAGTACATATTTAGACTACAAAAACCATAGTAGGGTTTTGTCCTATCATGGCCTCTTCTAAACCGGGCTAAATCTACACTTTTTTGCATTTATCAGGCCTTTATATCAGAAACGAATAGGAATTTGGCCATGCTGTCTTTAGCGATATTGTAGCCCTAAAGTAGTATAACTTATCTTTTGAAAAAACCACGTAAGAAAAACTCCATCTAGGGCATTAAAATCTATAAAATATAGAAAATTTTACATAATTGCTGAAATTCTGGTCAGTATCGACTGAACTATTGGGAGTTGAACTAAGTAACCTCTTGCAAAAATCTTCCAAATAAAGTTCTCAACAATTCTTTAGAACATTCTAAAACTCTAAAATGCTTACTACATGTTTTTCAGCGGTATTTTGCATCATATCTTTTCTAACACGTATTTCAAACACCCAACAGTTTATTCTCGCATTTCGGATTTCAGTGACATTGACATTTTTATTAAATCGTCGTTGAAAAATGTACTGAAAACAAGGGCATGGAGGCATTTTACAACAATGACATGTTCTGAAGAGTTGTGTATTACATCCCTTTGAATATTTTGCCAAAAGAAAATATTCCGAAAAAATTAACGGCTTTGGAGATAAGGTGCGAAATGTGTAAAATTTGTGGCATTTTTGCATATATTTTGAAATTTGAGGCAAAAAATGTAGTTCTTCGAGTTCAATATTTCTCCAAATAGTTATACCCTATACCACAATGTGGAAAAGGGTATTATAAGTTTGCTTTGGTAAAAATTCATGTAACACCTCGAAATATTCTACAGAGACCCCCAATGTGGTATACCAATCTTCATATCTCGACGAGATAAAGCGATTTTGAGATGTGTGTCTGTCCGTCCGTCCGTCCGTCCGTCCGTCCATTATAAATTGTAAACACGCTCCAGGCCGCAATTATGGACCCATCGTCACGAAATTTTGTATGGAGGTCGGGTTCAGATCAGAATAGATCCCTATTCTTTTTGGTGATGATCGTGAAATATTTAGGGGGTGAAGTGGACCAAAAATATAATATTTATCCAATTTTCTAGCGGCTCTGTAGGTCTCAATAAAAGTCAGATCAATGCGTAATTTTAAATGAGGTAAGAGTATATCACAAAGGAGAAGCTTGCAATTTGAGATGGTGATCGGATAATATTTAGGGGGTTAAATGGACCAAAACTTTTGTGTGAAAAATTTTAATATACAGCTTATATCTTAATTCCTGGAAGTGACATTCCGGACATGTAAGATATACTTGAAAGTATATATATATCCACTATTGCGACTCGATAATATATATTTTTTTTTAAATCTACGTTTGTGTCTCAAAATTAAAATTCAAACACATTTTTAAAGATTCAAAGTTTTGAATCTGTAAATTCTCGAAAAAATCCAGGTTTGCCCACGAAAAAATTATTTTTAAATAATGCACTTTTCTTAGCACTATTCTTAAGAAATCCCTTCAAAAATATTACTTTAGTGGCTTTGCCGGTCATTAGAAAAATATTTTCCTCATAGTGAATAGAGTCACTGTCTACTCCCTAAACTTTAGTTTTCAACTTTTCCTCTTTACTAAATATTTCACTTTACATATCAGTGATTCCAAGTTTAATGACCCCCATAAACCGAATTAAGTTAAACTTTAAATCTCTGTTCGTTGTAAACAACAAAGAATCCCAAGCATTAAATAAACTATCATAGATTAAATTAAGCTCACAAAACCATAAAGCAGTCAACACTTTTTAATAGTTTAGAGGATTACCACCCACAGTCACATGAAATATTCAATAATAAAAATGGATAGAGTTAGGAACTGAACAAAAGCAATTCTAAATCACGTGGCAGCTTCAATTCTATTTCTATTCTTCTTGTTTGTAACAAAAAATCCATTCATTTCAATAATAAAAACCACCGCAACAACAACAACACACAGCACATGGGAATCATCATCAATAAATTTTATTGTTTTAGTCACACTCACTTTGTCTCAAACACACACACACCCATTCATACACATTGACACTTTTTCAAAAAAATTCAAAAACTACAAAAAAAGGAAGCAGAGTTTTAACAAACAAAAAATCTAGGATTGGGGTCGAGCAACTTGCGACAACAACGACTACGACGACGACCGACTATTCATTCATTCATATTTGCTTTTCTTTCATTCTTTGGCAAGTTTCATCCCTAATTGTTGTTACAACAAACAGCACAAAGTGAAGACTCGCATTCACACAAGAAACAATGTCAAAGAAAATTAGGAGAAAGCGCACAAACATACGTACTCTCACACACACAGGAAATGTGTCAGTCAGGCCATGTTAGAAGCCAACGCTTGTCGTCATAAAGTGGAGAAAGTCTTTTCTTTCCTTTCTTTCCTTTCAATTCAATTTGTGTTGCCATTATTTTGGGGCACTTGGTCCTGACACATGGTGACGACGACACCAACCAACAAACAAAGCAACAATAATAAGTCACATGTCAAAAAATTACCCAAACACACACGCAGACTAAAACTCTTGCTGATGACAAAGAGAGCTAAAAGGAAAATCAAATGACAAAAGCCAATATCATTTCACTTTGACTCTGCCTAGCCTTAAAATATCCGAAAATTGTGGATAAAAACACTGTTTTTCAATTTTGTTTGTTTGCCGTTTCGCAAGTGTTTTCGTCAAAGCCCCAAACAGAAATCACGAAAATAGGAAAAAAAGACATGGAAAAAAAGTACCAAAAGCATCCATCCCATATTCATTCAACCACAAACAACGGCGGAGGCAGCAACACTCACGAGCAATGACACATTCAAAAGTCACAGACAACAACGGCGGCGACAGCACCGAACCACATGGCATGGCATAGATACACAAGAAGAACAACAAAACACACACACACCATAATCAGGGGTTAAAGAGCATTATACACACAGAAAAAACACACCCCCACATACACTTCGTAATTATGTACGTTTTGTATGTGTGTGTGTATACCACCAAAAATAAACATAGCCTAATATTATCTTTGTTGTCGACGTTGCCATTGTCAACAACGACAAATGACAGAGAAACTGTTTTAATAATAATAATTTTTAGTCAGATACCCTACCGTGGTTTTCTACAATGAGATAGTGGTCGGAAATTTATGTGGACTATTTTTGTTTCCCAGAAACGACACAAAAGCTCAATTAGCGATTGAATTTGGAAGAGGTTAGGAATTGTCTGTCATATACAGGTATCGCTCTCTTAACCAGACACCAAAACACAGTTGTTCTACAATTCCTACAATAACGCAGGAATGGGGATACTTCTCCATATTTAAGAGTTGCGGATGTAATTCCAATAATTGTGTTTTTTTATAAATATTTTGGGGACCTTACAATAATAGCAGATTTCTTAAAGAATATTTTTAAGGACTTTCCTTAATCGTGGATTTAAAAAAATACTTTTGAAAGCCTTTCAGTAATCGTAGATTAATAAAAAAAATATTTTTGAATGCCTTTCAATAAACGTGAGTTTACTCAAAAAATCTTTTTTTAGGGCTATCAATAATCGTAGATTTAAAAAATGTAAAATGTAATAATCGTTGATTTAAAAAATATTTTTGAAGTCTTTCAATAATCGTGGATTCAAAAAAATATTGTTGAAGGCTTTCAATAATCGTGGATTTAAAAAAATATTTTGAATGCTTTCAATAATTAAAGATTTTTAAAAAAATATTTGTGAAGGTCTTTGAGAGGTCCTGAATGTTTTTAAAATATATTTTTGAAAGTCTTTGAGCAGTCGTGAATTTTTTTAAAATATATTTTTGAAGGCCTTTAAGCAGTGGTGATTTTTTTTAAATATATTTTTGAAGGCCTTTGAACAGTCGTGGATTTAAAAAAAATATGTTTGAAGGCCTGTGAACAGTCGTGGATTTAAAAAAAATATTTTTAAGGCTTTTGGGCAGAGCTCCGATTCACTTCACCCACAAGTTTTGTGCAGTCGTGGATTTAAAAAAAAAATATTTTAAAAGTCTTACATTAATCGTGGATTAATAAAAAATATTTTTGAAATAATCGTGGATTAATAAAAAAATATTTTCGAAATATATTTGAAATAATCGTGGATTAATAAAAAATTATTTCTGAAGGTCTTTCAATAATAGTGGATTTTTTAATATATTGTTGAAGACCTCAGAAAAATGGTGGATTTTTTAAAATCTAGTTGAAGACATTAAAAAAATCTTGTATTTTTTAAAAAATATTGTTGAAGACCTCAGAAAAAACGTGATTTTTTTTAATAATTTTTAAATTTCTATAAATAATCATGTATTATTGAGCAGACGTGGATTTTTTTGAATATTTTTGAAGGACGATGAGCAGCCGCGGATTTTTTAAAAAAAATATTTTTGAAGGCCTTTGGGCAATCATGGATTTAAAAAAATATTTTTGAAGGTCTTTGAGCAGTCGTGAATTTAAAAAGAAAAATATATTTTTATGGCCTTTGAGCAGTCTTGGATTTAAAAAGAAAATTATTTTTAAAGCATTTGAGCAGTCGTGGATTTAAAAAGAAAAATATTTTTGAAGACCTTTGAGCTGTCGTTAATTTTTTTACAATTTTTTTTTCAATAATGGTGCATTTTTGAAAAATATTATTTAATAATCGTGGGGTTTTAAAAAAATATTTGTTCAATAATCGTGGATTTTTAAAAACTTTTTTCAACTATCATAAACTTTAAATATATATTTTTTAATAATCGTGGATTTTTTAAAAAAAAAAATATTTTAAAAAATATTGTTTTAATAATTGTGGATTTTCAAAAAAAATTATTTTTCAATAATCGTAGATTTTTAAAAAATGTTTTTTCAATAATCGTGAATTTAAAAATAAAATATATTTTTTCAATAATCGTGGATTCAAAAATAAAATAATTTTTTTATATTCATTTATTCATTTTTATTCATATGTCATTTAGTGGGTTAACAATATTATATATAAATAAAAAGGTTAGGATCTAATGTTCCTTTTCTGCTTAATTATTATATACTTAGTTGTAACATTATGAGGCATGTTTAATTAACATTTTAACTTTTGTTATGTAAGGAAAAAATAAAAACAAAAACCTTTCAATAATCGCGGATTTGTAAAAACTATTTTTAAATAATCATGGATTTAAAGAAAAAATAGTTTTTTTTTTTTGAATTTTCAAAAAATATTTTAATACACCTGGATTAAAAAAAATATTTTTGAAGACCACAATCGTGGATTAAAAAAAATATTTTTTAAGACCACAATCGGGAATTTTTTAAAAAAATATTTGTGAAAACCACTATCGGGAATTAAAAAAATATATTTGAATTCTTTAAATAAAAAAATCTTTTTTAATAATTGTAGATTTTTTAAAAAATCATTTTTTCAATAATCGTGGATTTTTAAAAAAAATATTTTTTCAATAATCGTGGATTTGAAAAAAATATATTTTTCAATAATCGCGGATTTTAAAGAAATTTTTTTTAAATAATCTTGGATTTTAAAGAACTTTTTTTTAACTAATCTTGGATTTAAAAAAATTTTCTAATTAATTAATTGGATTAATCGAGCTAACATGGCCTAAGGAGTTTTGTATTGAAAAATGAATTCTAGCGAAATACCACACACTCAACCATTACGCTACGATCGTTTCGCCTGGTGGTTTAAGCCAGGCTCATCAGGCATATTTGAATGCTAATGGCTAGAAGACAAAGGCTGATTTTGATAACTTCTATTTATACAAACATTTTTACAAATTTGTAATTATGAAGTATTTATTGAAGTCTTTTTCTTTATCAAGTCACCCTAGTGTCTTGCCTAGGAATCATTTTCTCAATACATACACATAATAATCTTGTTTTTTAATATTTTTTAATTCTCGTGGATTTAAAAAATATAATAATCATGAATTTTCAAAAAATATTTTTTTAATAATCGTTGATTTTCAAAAAAAATATTTTTCCGGTAATCGTGGATAAAAAAATTTTAACGAATGCCTTTTAATACTCTTGGATTTTAAAAAATATGTTGAAGACCACAGTCATGGATTAAAAAAAAATATTTTCGAAAACCACAATCGGGAATTTTTTAAAAAATATTTGTCAAAACCCCTATCGGGAATTTTTTTAAAAATATTTTTGAAAATCACAAACTTTAATTTTTTAATAAATGCTTTTGAAGACTACAATCGTGAATTCTATAAATAAAAAAAAATCTTTTAAAAAAACTAATTTTTTCACAAATGCGGATTATAAAAAACTATTTTTTAAATAATCGTGGATTCAAAAAATATGTTTCTTTGTAATAATCTTGTTTTTTTTTAATTTTTTTGTTTAAATATCGTGGATTTAAAAAAATATAATAATCATGAATTTTTAAAAAAATATTTATTTAATAAACGTGGATTTTCAAAAAATTTTCTTTCGGTAATCATGGACTAAAAAATATTTTTGAAAGCCTTTTAACGCTCATAGATTTAAAAAAAATATTTTTAAAGACCACAATCGTGGATTTAAAATAAAAATTGAAACCCACAATCGGGAATTTTTTAAAAAATATTTGTGAAAACCACTACCGGTAACTTTTTTTATAAATATTTTTGAAAACCACAACCGGGAATTTAAAAAAAAATGCTTTTGAAAACCACAATCGTGAATTCCTTAAATAAAGACATCTTTAATAATTGTGGATTTAAAATTTTTTTTTCAATAATTGCGGATTTTAAAAAACTATTTTTTAAATAATCGTGGATTTAAAAAAATGTTTCTTTTTAATAATCTTGTTTTTTTAAATATTTTTTTAAATATCGTGGATTTAAAAAAATATAATTATCATAAATTTTCAAAAAATATTTTTTTAATAATCGTGGATTTTCAAAAAAATTTCTTTCGGAAATCGTTGATTAAAAAATATTTTTGAATTTTTTAAAAAATATTTGTGAAAACCACTACCGGGAATTTTTTAAAAAATATTTTTGAAAACCACAAAATGTAATTTTTTAAAAATTTTTATTGAAGACTACAATCATGAATTCCTTAAAAAAAATCTTCTTTAATAATTGTGGATTTAAAAAAAATAATTTTTTCAATAATTGCGGATTTTAAAAAACTATATATTAAATAATCGAGGATTTAAAAAAATGTTTCTTTTTAACAATCATGTTTTTTTTAATATTTTTTTAAATATCGTAGATATAATATCATAGATTTAAAAAAAAATTTTAAAGATCACGATTGTGGATTTAATATAAAAATTGAAAACCACAATCGGGAATTTTTTAAAAAATATTTGTAAAAACCCCTACCGGGAATTTTTTTAAAAACATTTTTGAAAACCACAACCTGGAATTAAAAAAATGCTTTTGAAGACTACAATCGTGAATTCTTAAAAAAAGACAAAAATATTTTTGAAGACTACTATAGTGAATTTAAAAAAAAAAATATTTTTGAATTTTTTAATAAATATTTTTGAAGACTTCAATCTCAATTTTTTTATAATATTTTTAAGAAATTTCCACGATCGGGGATATAAAACAATATTGTTTATGGCCTTTCAATAATCTTAGTTTTTTTAATATTGTTAAAAACTTTAAAAAATCGTCAATTAAAAAAAAACATTTTCGAAAGCCCTTCCACAATCGTGGATTTCTTAAAAAAATATTTTCAAAGGCCTTTTTATAATCGTGGATTTTTTAAAAAATATTTTCAAAGGCCTTTTAATAATCGTGGATTTTTTAAAAAATATTTTCAAAGGCCTTTTAATAATCGTGGATTTTTTAAAAAATATTTTGAAAGCCTTTCCGTAATGGAATAATTTAAAAAATATTTTTGATGGGCTTTTCTAATCGTGGATTTTTCAAAAATATTTTTTGAAGACCTTTCAATAGTCGAGGACGTTTCCAAAAATATTTTTGAAGTCCTAATAATAATCGTGGATTTTTTAAAAAATAATATTTTTTAAGTCATTTCAATAATCGTGGCTTTATTAAAAAATATTGTTAAATTCCTTTTGGTAATTGTGGATTTTTTACAATTATTTTTAAATGTCTTTTGGTAATCGTGGATTTTTTAAAAAATATTTTTGAAGGCCTTTCCCAATCGTGGATTTTTAAAAAATATTTGTGTAGTCCTTTCAATAATCGTGGCTTTTTTAAAAATATTTGTGTAGTCCTTTCAATAATCGTGGCTTTCTTAAAAAATATTTTTAAATGCCTTTTGGTAATCGTGGCTTTTTTAAAAAATATTTTTAAATGCCTTTCGTGAATTTTTCTAATGCCTTTTGGTAATACTGGATTTTTTTAAAAAATATTTTTGAAGTCCTTTCAATAATAGTGTACTTTTTTAAAAAATATTTTTGAAGTCTTTCAAATAATCGTTGATTAAAAAAAACATTTTTGAAGCCTTTTCAATAAACGTGGATTTTTAAAAAAAATATTTCTGAAGTCATTTTAATAATCGTGTATTTTTTAAAAAATAATTTTGAAGTCCTTTTAATAATAGTTGATTTTTTAAAAACATATTTTTGAACTATTTCAAATAATCGTGGAATTTTTAAAAAATATCCTTTCAATAATGGTGGACTTTTTTTAAAAAATATTTCTGAAGTCCTTTCAATAATCGAGGCTTTAAAAAAATATTTTAAATTAGCTTTGATAACAGTGGCTTTTTGAAAAAAAAATATATTTTTAAATGCCTTTTGGTAATCGTAGATTTTACCTTACCTTTCGGTAATCGTGCATTTTTTAAAAAATATTTTTGAAGTCCTTTCAATAATCGTGGATTTTTTTTTAAATATTTAATATTTTGAAGTTCTTTATATTATTATCTATTATTTAAGAACCAAATTTAGGATATGTCATGTTCGTTGCCGCCTTTTGTAAAAGCACTAATAATTTGTTGGTATTTTTGAAGGGTTGTCAAACAAACGTTCTTAACCAAACAAACAATAGCTAAAAATTGTAATACTAAAAACGTATGCCATACACTGTCTCCTCACTCTGTCATATCCCTTGGACATGTTGTTGTTTTGAAGTCAACGTGAATTTCGTGTCTGCAAAAAATATTAAAAATTAGCGTACGTTTTGACAAATATAGAACTGACGCAGTTTTATTTTTACCAACAAAAAAGCCGCAAGAAAAATATACAAAGCTTTATTTTAATTGCTTACCCCCAACACGAAGAGAGATAGAGAGGGCATTGAGATAAAAATCTACAAAGAGAAAATGTAATGTATATTTTGAGTAGTGAATTAATAATTCTTTTAAGTAATGAAATGCGAAGCCAATAATATGTGATTGTAGTATACCGGAAAAAAATAGAGTTGTTGAAAGTGAATTTGATTGGAGAGGATATGATATTAAAGCGATATGATTTTTTGTCAGAATTTCTTAAAAATGTATGAAATGAGCTGATAACATTTTTGAGTGCTTATTCCAAATAAACTCCGTTGAAGATGTGTTTCTACTCCCACTCTTTCCCAAAACGTAGTCGGAAAATGTGAAAAAAATATGTTGTTGTTTTCCTATATCGATGTGGGCTGAATGATCAAAAGGAAAGACAAAAATATTGGTTTTAATTTGATTTAATAATGATGGCGTATAAGTAACAATAACAATAATACGCTACAATGTACATTGCTCCTACATCTGAACAACCAAATACCACTATTATTTTTAACACACCAATAAAAGAAAATGAACGCTTGAAACGCTTAATAGTTACAATACAAACCTACCACCTAACAAAAAATACACAAATTATACTAACAACTGAATTTGTTACTCCAATACAACTTTAAAATTTCTCCTTTCCTCTCATTACAGATGAAAATTTCTCACTCAACTCAGACTATAATAAATCAAATCTTAATTCCACTTCAAATTCACAACACAAGCTATTGTCGTCAACTGTTGCAAACTCCACAACGGCAACAGCAACAACTACGTTTATTAAATCCAACAGTCGAACAACCAAACCCACAACAGTTTCACATTTCAATCGCTATCCAATGACTAAACAACTATCAACGACAACAGCACCAGCCGGAGTAAATGCTGTAGGCAGTGGTAGAGGAACGACGGCGGTAACGGGTCATAACAGTAACGGTAGCAGTATTAGCAACAGCAGTAGCAGTAGTAGTTCGAGTAGTGGGACATCGCTGACAAACGGAAATGCCACAAGCGCCAATGTTCTAACAAATGGCAACTCTTTTGCTGTGCACTTTTTACAAAATAACAATTTGACGCCCACAATAATATCACCCACTGCCTCTTTGTCACCCACGACAACAACAACAAACACATTGTCAGGATCACCAACATCAGCAACAGCACCAATAACGGGTACCATACCAAAGAAATGTTTAATGTCTCAACAAGAAGTCAGCAAAGATAAAACGTCAACAACGGTGACAGTTTTAGCAACACAACCATCACCAACATTTGGACAAAAACAACAACAGCACCAACCCTCCATTGCAACATCTACACCGGCTGTTTTAACAAACCACCATTCAAGCGCCACAGTGACATCAAGTCAAACGTCATCAACAACATCACCAACAACCAAATCTTGTCAAAGCAACACCACCACCACCAACGCCACGAGCAATAGTCTGGCTGCAGCTGAGGCAGCTAAAAAGGCTGCTGCTGCCGCCGCCGCCACTTCTACATCAACCGCATCTGCATCATCTTCATCTAATGATGCCAATGGTCGTTCAGCAGCTCTTGAGAGGGCCTATGTTCATGATGTCTATGAACATTGCGAAGAGCCGACAGGTTCATTGCGTCCTCGTGTTGCCCAGTTTCTAAGTAATTTGGAGCCCGGTTCAGTGGTTTGTGATGTTGGATGTGGCAGTGGTCGCTATTTAACTCAATGTAATCCATCAATATGTACCGTGGGTGTGGATCGGTGCTATCGCCTGAGTCGGGTTGCCAAAGAAAAGGGTGGAGAGGTAAGTGAAGAATACTAAAAAATACAATTTTTTTATATGAACTTTAAGAGAAGGGAATGCAATAATGAATAAATGAATTAACAATTTTAAATGTGAAATAATTTGATAAAAATGTTTAGATTATTATTATTGTTGTTTCTTAACAAAATATTTCTTGTCTATAATGTGGTAATCATAACAAGCTCTGTAAACGCTCTTAAGTTGTTAGATGAGTACAAAAATATGTTAAATATATTTACTAGGGTGGGGCGATTTGTGTGGAAGGAAAAAAACCTTAATTAGCCCTTCGCATTTCTGATTCCTGGGATTGAACTGAGCAAAAAAGTCCACTGGACCATATATCTACCGTGAAAATCGAGCCTCCCGATTTTGACTTTACGTTTTTTATTGACGTTTTTTGGATATTTTGGCATATAACAGCCAAACCATTGAGATTTTCGATCCAACACAAAGACAAACATTGTAGCCAAGACAGTAATTGAAAACTCTCTAATACATCGCAAAGCATTGGAACGTTCCTTCAGGCAGTTTTGGCCTTAAGATTGTGCAAACTTTTCGGAAAATGTCGATAAATGACATTGTGCTACAAAATTTGCCCGAAAAATATTCAAGTGTTCTGATGCAAAATTATATCGTGTTGGGATCCATGGACAACGACAATGCCTTTATTTCGTTTGGGTCACTTCGTTTTATTTTTTTATAACGGTAAAAGTAGTGAAAATCTGGGTCTCTTACATTTTCAAACTTAAACGGGCATATCTTATTTTTTCCACAACGGATTTCTTTTGATCCTTCTTCCTTTTAAAAGGGTGAATAATGTCTTTTTAATAAGCTATTATTGTTTTAAATCGGTTAACAAATGGCTAAGTTATAGTGGTTTATGTCTGAAAACCCCCACAAAAAACCTATAAAGGAATTTCTCATAATTTTCAAAAATATAATGTTTTTTTGTTTTGTTCAATATTTATTTTGAAATTTGAAAATGTAAGAAACCCAGATTTTCACTACTTTTACCGTTATAAAAAAATAAAACGAAGTGACCCAAACGAAATAAAGGCATTGTCGTTGTCCATGGATCCCAACACGATATAATTTTGCATCAGAACACTTGAATATTTTTCGGGTCAAGTTTTGTAGCACAATGTCATTTATCGACATTTTCCGGAAAGTTTGCACATTCTTAAAGCCAAAACTGTCTGAAGGAGCGTTCCAATGCTTTTGCGATGTATTAGAGAGTTTTCAATTACTGTCTTGGCTACAATGTTTGTCTTTGTGTTGGATCGAAAATCTCAATGGTTTGGCTGTTATATGCCAAAATATCAAAAAAACGTCAATAAAAAACTTAAAGTCAAAATCGGGAGGCTCGATTTTCACGGTAGATATATGGTCCAGTAGACTTTTTTGCTCAGTTCAACCCCAGGAATCAGAAACGCGAAGGGCCCATTAAGGTTTTCAAATCGCCCCGGCCTAATATTTACTAGTCTTGGGCAATCTCGTTCATTGAGCGGATCGATCTTTTTCATTCCGTTCACCAAAAAGATCCGGGTCGTTTACTTCGTTCGTTGGCTCTTTTTCGTTCAACAATACATTTGACTGTATTATTTTGAAGTCGTTCGTTCTCTGCTGCATATGACTCCCTCGTTCTTTTGAAAATGTTCGTTCACGAATGACACAACTCCCTGCCAGCAATTGGAAGTGAGTTTTATCTAATTTTATAAATGAGAATCTTTTTGGTGTCTAATTTTCTGTAAAAATGCGACATTTGTCTAATATACAACAACAATTACATTGTTATCCCATTTGCATCGTATTCAGTCAAAATTTAGATAAAAATACGATAGGCAAATAACAATAACAATTCTGTATCATTATGATGGCTATCTATTTTCCATCGTTTATTTGGATACAAATGAGATAGCTTGCATTTATTTTTAGAACTGTTGTAATTTGAACATATAAGACATTTGTATACAAATGATTATATGAGACGGTGGTGCAATGGTAGGCATGCTCGCTTTGCAATCTGAATGTCCGGGGTTCGAATACCAGGTCAGGCGACATCACATTTTTCAAATGAAAAAATTAATATGAGCGACAAAAATTCTAAAAACATACTCGCATAAAATATAAAATATAATGAATTATAAATAAAAAACCAAAAAGCCAAAAATAAATCAAACAAAGGATGACCAATGGGTCAACAATAATAACAACACATAAAATAAAAAAGAATTAAATCAAATCAAATAAAAAAAGAAAGAAAAAATATTTTTTTTCTTTTTATTATTTATTATTATTATTATTTTTATCAATGTTTTAGCTTATATTAATGCTTTATAGCTTATAATAATTTTGTCATTCAAAAAAAAATGTCGACTGGCCTGGGAATCGAACCCGGGCATTCAGATTGCAAAGCAAGCATGCTTACCATTGCACCACCCATATTATCGTTTTAATAACTTTCTGCAGTGTCCAATGAGACACTCAAAAAAGTATCTAATGAGTGGAACAGTTCCTCCCGAGAGCATGATCTTATTGGATAAGAATGCGACTATCGCATTCGTTTGTGCAATCTAATTGAAGTGACTCATTGGACAAGAAACAGATAGCAAATGTTTGCAGGGCTGTTTCTTGCTTGTTTGTGTGCTAATGGGGGTGGTTTTGTTTCTGAACGTAGTGGTGGTGGTTTTGATATGAAAGAACCAGATGAACGAATGATGCAATAGAAAGATATGACCGAGATGTGCTACTGAATGAGGTGAGTTACTGAGCGAGAGTAGCTCTCTGAATCATTGTTTGTTTTGTGTGGAAATTTGTGCTGTTTCCGCTAACGCAGCGTTTGTTTAGAGTTTGACTGCAAAACCAATGCTGCTAATTTTGTAAGCAGCAATGACTCGTCCATCGGGGATCGAAATGAACGATATAAAAGAATGAGCTGGATACGGATCCGTTCATTCTTTTCACGGAATCGTTCCTTTGAGCCGGTTCGTTCATGAACGACGCAACTCTAATATTTACTGTTCAACATGCCGGATGAATAACGTCAATACTTATACGCATTATAATACAGTATTGAAAAATATCTATAGTAGGCCGGGGACATTTTTATGGAAGGAGAAACACCTTATTGGACCCTTCGCGATTCTGATTCGTAGGTTTGTACTGAGAAAAAATTCCACTAGACCGGTGAAAATCGAGTCTTCCGATTTTAAAGTTTTTTTTTATCAACTTCTTTGGATATTTTGGCATTTAACAGCCAAACCTTTATAGCCAAGACAATAATTAAGAGCTCTTTAGTACATCGCAAACACATTGGAACGCTCCTTCAGGCAGTTTTGGCCTTGTGGTCAAAAACTGACTGATGACCACAATCGGGATGCTCGATTTTCACCGTTGACATATGGTCTAGTGTTTTTGTTTTTTTTTTTTTTTGCTCAGTACAATTCCAGGAATCATAAACGGGTAGGGCACTATAAGGTGTTCGAATCGCCTCTCCCTATTCGATACTGTCGGATACCTTAATGTACAATGTATAAATAATAAACTATTCGGGATCACGTAATATGGTATCGCGATATGCATATAACAAAATCTCATTACGAATCCGCTTTGCAAGAATGAAAAGCAAGCATTTATGAAATTCCTCTGTTGTCCCATATGACGTATGAGCAACGATATAACGTATACTAACCAATGTACTGCAGTAGAAAATTCAAAATATTTCCAGTGTTTTTAATATCATTGCGGGTATAATAGTGCCAACAATAATTGTTGACACGCGGAGCAATAAGTCACATTCCCAAGGCTCTGAAGTCGAATCAGTCTCCTTTCCTCTTTTCAGCAAAAAAACACTAGCAACATCATTAGACTTGGAAATAAGATCTTATATGAATAGAAACCTCATTAGTTGAAACCTCACAGTGCACCTATAATAGAGGGAAGTTAACTCTACCAGAGGGTGGTGGGTGTTAGAGGACACACAATACAAATCAGTTGTCCTCTTTGATGAGATAGTAATCTTCCATAATGTGAATCTTAATTCCTTTCCTTCGGTCCTAGATTGAATTGATATAATGCTGGAGAGCGGGCTCGTAAACATAGGAGAGAATTTAGTAAAATTGTCCTAATGTTCGATTAAAAGAATTATTACGATGTGTACAGCTTGGACCAAATCGAATACGCACTTCGAGTTCCCACTTAAAAATTTTTAGAGCTTTCGGGCCATTATTTGCAACAATTTTGAGTTTTTGTGTTGGAGGTATCTGAGCAATACTACGTAATCGACTGACGTATCTAACCGTGGATACGCTGTTGGTAGAGAAGTTTAAATTTTGTTTGGGAGAATAAATCTTTGGTCTGTTCGTCCTTGTCTTCGGTTGGAGCATGAGCACAAATAAAGCTAATGTTGAAGAATTTTGCTTTTATTGGAATTGTAGCAAGTCTTTCATTCACTGGGGTGAAGCTGTAGACCAGATGTTTTAACCTCCGACCAACTACACATCCGGAACCAAAATCATGATTTGTGTCATGGCAGCTATAATACAGTGAGTCACCTTTGGGTGTTGTTTTGACGGCTATCCCAAACCATCGTATTTCCTGTATGGTAGTTACATCGGCCTTCAAGTCATCTGCCAGCGCGTTAACTGCACATTCTCTATAAAGTGTGCGAACATTCCAGGTGCAGATTCGTAGATCATGGTCCTTAAAACGTTTGCGGGGGTCGTGAACTTTAGAGGGGTTTGTTTTTCTTTTCTCTCGTTTTTTCATAGTAGGTTGCTTTTTTTCTTGGGGAGGGTTACTAACACGACGCCCAAATCCAAGTTTTTACCTTTAAGGGTGTTAAAGGCAGCTCCCCAGGTGACACCACTGGGAGGTCAGTCTCCACTTGAGATGAGAGAGGAACCAAGTTGAATCCTGGGCTTTGCCATGTTAGCGCCGGTCAGGACCGTTCCTTGGCCGTTCCATCCCGTAAGCCCATAATCTACAAAATATTACATTGTCAAAATATTAAATTATTGTAATTAATTTGGCAATATTTCTTAGAATAAGAATTTTATTCATCATCTAAAAATTTTTGTTTTGATAGGTAAAATTTTACCGTTCCCAAAGTCTTTATAAGGAAATATCTTTTAATAGTTTTCGTTCATGTCAAAACATTCACAATTCAAATGAAGACAGTAATAGCTTAAATTAGAATTTGTTGTCGTTTTAACCTCCATTATGAGGATTTATGGAATGAAATTGACGACATAAATCCACGGTATTTACTAAATCCTGTACCATGAATAAGATTTCCTCAGTTTCTGTACTCAAAATACCTTTAGTCATTAAAAACATGTACCATAAACCTAACTAATTCTAAACCCAAAACGTACATATCTAAGGTAACCTTGTCCTAAAATATTCTTCTTGTTTTTATTAAAACCGATAATGTTTTTGATAGCCATTAGCTTTTCCCACAAAACATACATACTGGCCAATTGTGTTCAACACCAGAACGGAAAAATAACGACCATTCAAATACCATAAAGAGGCAAACAAGAAAACACGTTCACACAGCTGTTACCGGACTTCGTTGTCCGCTGTCCTGCAACTATAGCTTTTTTCTTTTCAAAAGAAATAAATTTCAAGGAAATGGAGAAAAAAACAAGAAGCAGCAGCAGCAAAAATTCCATTTTACCATTCATTGTCATTTACAGAACAAATTAAATGCATGCGGATAGCTAAAATTGGAAATACATGCATACATACATACATACATACATACTCGTACATAGTACATGTATAGCCATAAAATATGTTTTCTAATATTGTTAAAGATAGAACGAAAGCAAAATCTGGGTCAACCAACAATATTAGAAGATAGCCATTGTGAATGTTATAAATTCAATTAGAAGTGGTTTTTCTGATTTAGAGTAAAAGATGTAGCATTAAATAGAGGAACAGTGGGATAAAATGGAAAATAACCAAATGCCAATACCCTTGATATAAAAGATCGAACTCCATCGAGAATGGTGACATAAAATGAAAACAAAAATCAAGATAACCTTAACACAGAAATTTCAGAGTCTCAAGGACTTTTCTCTGGTGTGGAATAGAGAATGTGGTTATACCCTACACCAGTATGTGGAAAGGGTATTATAAGTTTGTTTTGGTAAAAATTCATGTAACACCGCGAAATATTCGTTGTACACCCCCAATGTCGTATTACAATCTTCATATCTCGGCGAGATAAAGCGATTTTGAGATGTGTGTCCGTCCATCCGTCCATTATAAATTGTAATCAAACTCCAGGCCGCAATTATGGACCGATCGTCACGAAATTTTGTATGGAGGTCGGGTTCAGATCAGAATAGATCCCTATTCTTATTGGTGATGATCGTGAAATATTTAGCGGGTGAAATGGACCAAAAACATAATATTTATCCAATTTTGTAGCGGCTCTGTTGGTCGCAATAAAAGTCCTTCAACGCGAAATTTTAAGTAAGATAAGAGTATATGACAAAGAAGAAGCTTACAATTTGAGATGGCGACCAGATAATATTTAGAGGGTAAAATGGACCACAACTTTTGTGTGAAAATTGTTAATATCCAGCTTATATCTTTATTCCAGAAAGAGGAACGCTTGACCTTTCTATTGATGTTAATTGTGTTGGCGTACATGATAAGATAACAGAGTTACAGCCTAATATACCCTGTTATTTGTTTAAGCACGCTAGAGGTCGCAATTATATTATGTAGAAGAAGATGCCTACAATTTTGGACGATGATCTGATATTATTTAGAGGGAGAGGTAATGGTCCATTTCATTACTTTCGTATGAAAAATAAAAAAATATATTTCCCTAGAATTCATTTTTCAATACAAAACTCCTTAGGCCATGTTAGCTCGATTAATCCAATTAATTAATTAAAACTTTCATAAATAATGGCCTTCGTCTTAAAAAGACAATAACAAATAAACAAAAAATATATTTTTGGTCTATATTTTATTTCTTGGAGGGCATATACCGGCAAGCCTACAAAGCCTACAAAGAAGCCTACATATGGAAAAAAATACTGACCTTTCCCCCTGATGCATATTGCAATAACGTGTCTGCTAGATAACGGGCCTAATATGTAATGGGTTTTGTGTAGAGAAACATATGTTCCCATTCCCAGTTTTTGCATTATTGCAAGTTACATGGTGCCCTAGTGTATTAATTGTCCAATTGGATTGGTTTAAAAAACGATTTCCCAGCCAGGCAACTTCAAATTTTCAGTGGTGGCAAAATAACCTTCAGTAATGTTGGCGACATTTTCTGAATATTTCAGCCATGTAAAACTTCTCTACAAGTGGTGTCTTAGAACATGCCATTTGGATTTGGAGCTAAGCTGTGGGTCCCACATAATTGAGCGAATATGGATCGGGGTACACTCACTCATTGATATGAGAGAAGTCTCCCCTATTCCTTTTGGGATGTTTGTGAAACAATTATTATAATTCTTATTTAAGCTTGGTGTGATACGGTACCAGAATCCACAAAGTTATTTCTTACAATAAGTTTATTTGCACATGGTCGGCCCCGTCCGACTGTAGCCTTGGCTTGCTTGTTTTATTATACCATACCCCACAATGTGTGAAGGCTATTATAAGTTTGTTATGCTAGAAATTCGTGTTACATGAAATATTCGTCGTAGACGCCCAATGTTATATACCGTTTTTTAAATCTCGAAGAGATGAAGTGATATAGCGATGTATGTCCCTCCGTCCGTCCGTTTGTCCGTCTATCCATTATAAGTTGTAATCAAACTCCATGCCGCAATTATGGACCGATCGTTACGAAATTTTTTATTGTGGTCGGTTTCACATCAGAATAGATCGTGACGATCGTGAAATATTTAGGGGGTAAAATGGACCAAAAACAACAATTTGATCCAAATTTGTATCTGCTCTGTAGGTCACAATCTTAGTCCGATCAGCGCCGATTTTAAAAGAAGCTTGCAATTTTACGTGATGATCAGATAGTTTTCAGCGGGTGAAATGGACCGAAACTTTTGCGTGGAAATTGAAAAAAATTTTAATATATGTCTTATGTCTTTATTCCTGGTAGACACATTCCGCCCACGTGAGTTATTTTTGAAAGACGATCCCTCGACCTTTCCATAGATGCCAATTATGTTGATGTACAAGCTCAGATAACAGATTTATTGCCTAGTATACATAATACAAACAAGTAAGCCAAGGCTATAGTCGGACGGGGCCAACCATGTGATACCCTACACCACTACCCCTGGGAATTAGCTTTCCACAAGTCAAAATTTCTTTAAGGAACAAATAAACTTATTGTACACGGTGCGCCTTAAATTACTTTAAATGAAGTTCATAGATGAGGAAAATCAAAAAACAAAAAAATCGCCGCAGGGATTTTCAAATAAATCGCAGTCAAAGTTAATATTTTTAGTGTTTCTTAAGATTTTCACGCTATGGCTTGGAAACCACCAGAAGATTGACCTTTATAATATTTTCGGAGGATTTACAATTTTTGAAAATTGAATAGCGCCCGCTAGTCACTTTAGTGGGTCATAGTATAACTTTAGGATCAGTATGCTAGGAAGCATATACTTGTCCACGGAAAACATAATCTCCCTGTAAACGGGACCCTAAACTGCTCTTAGACGTAAATGTTGAACTTTTGTGGGGGAGGTACCCTTAGGAGAGGACCGATATGAACCATTTTAGAAGTTAAACTAATTTTGGACAAAATAATAGGAGATCAAAAGTTTGGACTAAATTGGTTGCCCCGTTCAAGATATATCATGCATACCATTTTAGTGGAATTTTGTAAATATTGGGGGAAATACCGATATTGCCCATCTTCCAACTGAAACTAAGTTTGGACAAAATATGACGAACACCAAATTTTGGACCAAATCGGTTGATCCGTTCGAGAGTTATCTTGCGCTCCAATAACTACACACGGTGTCATACGGGTTTTTTGCACCTTTCAGGCTCTTTTCTCAAGAAGTATGGACTTGCCTATGAAAAAACTCTTGCCGACCTAAAGGAGGCAGCGTATGCAAGATGCTTCAACAGAAATCAAGTGATTTTGTGTGGGAGGTACCCGAGGGAGTGGACAAATATATTTCATATTCAGACCTGATCTATATCTGGTAGATATATTAGGATGTGTAAAGTATGGACCAAATCGGTCACTCCATTCAAGAGTTATGGTGCGCACAATTTTTACGAACATTTTTGAACTTTTGGCTTACCTTCGAACTTAAACTAAGTTTGGACAAAATATTACCAAGGCCAAATTTTGGACCGAATCGGCAGATCCGTTTGAGAGTTATCTTCAGCTCCAACCACTAGACACGGTGTTATGGATTTTTTGGACCTTTTAGGCTATTTTCTCGGGAAGTATGGACTTGCCCCTGATAAAACTTGTACCGTCGTATGGGGAGCAGTGAATACAAGTTGCTACAGCAAAAATCAAAGCGAATCGAGAGCAGCTCCTAAACCGCACTTTTCCGAAATTTTGTGTGGGAAGTACCCAAAGGAGTGGACCGATTGAGTTCATATATGAACCTCATCTAAGTCTGGTAGAATTTTTACGATATGCAAAGTATGGACCAAATCATTTACTCTCTTCAGGAGTTATTGTGCGCAAAAATTTTCCGAACAATTTCGAACTTTTGTGGGGGAGGTACTGGAAGGAGTGGACCCATATAACCCATCTTTGAACTTAAACTAAGTTTGAACAAAATATTACGAAAGCCAAATTTTGGACATAATCGGTTGATCCGTTCGAGAGCTATCGTACGCTCCAGCCAGCCGAACAGACAGACAGGAAGACGGACAGTGCTAATCGACTCTAAATTGTCTGAAACGGATTTCGTCCATGAGGCACATTTTGCCCGTATGAAAGTGTATATAGCCCCGTTAGCATAAATGCTGAGGGTATAAAAATGTTATAGTGCTGAAAATCCTCTACAACATTCTCTTTAGTCTCATCTCGATAGGACTTGAAAACCTAAAAATGTGCGTTTTGACCGCGAAACACGTTCGCCTTGCCGCCCCTTTTACGACGGCGCAATTTTTTTCGGCATACCTACTGAGACGACGCCAACTAAACTGATTAGTGCCTAAGATAACACTCGAAAGGAGAAACCGGTTTGGTGTTACTTTTGTACATCGTATATACGTCGGAATATGGACTACATCGGAACACTCCTTCGGCTGCCTCCCCGTTTAAGGACTCGTCTCGGATTGTTTCATTTTTTTATACCCTCAACCGTAATATGGAGGGTATAATTAAATTTGTCAGTCCGTTGGTAACACATCGAAATATTCATCGGAGACCCTATAAAGTATATATATTCTTGATCAGGCTAAAATTCTAAGTCGATAAAACCATGTCCATGCTCGGAATTTTTAAGATAGAGCTTTGTAATTTGGTGTAGACGTTTCTACTACTCCTAAGATGTTTGGTATTGCAAATAGACTATATCGGTCCACGTTTTGATATAGCCCCCATAGAACGGTACCACCCGATTTTTGTGGCCTCAATATTCTTCCGAAATGGCTGAAATTTGGTACTTAGTCTTCGTTGGGCGTGCAAAACTTCCCACCTGAAATTTGTGGGTATAGGTCCACGCCTTCATATTGCCTCCATAGCTATGTACCTCCCGATTTTTGGTATTTTGAAGGTTGTGGCTTGAATATACAACCGAAATGGCTGAAATTTGGTATTTAGTTTTCATTTTGGGTATTCCACTTTCTCTTCTAAATTTGTAGATAAAGTCCCCACCTTCATATAGCCCCCATAGAATGGTACATCCCAATTTTCGGAATTTTGAAGGTTGTGACCACAATATTTCCCTCCCGGAAATTTGGAAATTGGTATTTGGAAATTTAGCCACATTTTTTTACCGAAATTGCTGGAATTTGGTATTTAGTCTTCTTCATAAACGAAAGAAAAGTAATTGTTCAGTTTTACTTCAATACCGAAATACCGGGCCGAACTTAACGCCGTTTTTACTTGTTTGCATTTTTTTTTTTTTTTTTTTTTTTTTTTGTTCTTTGTGCCCCTTTTTACGACGGTACAATTTTTTTGGGCGTAAAAGTCCATTCTTCTTGGGATATTGGCTCACAATTCAAAAAACAAAACCAATAGAGACGTAGTAAGTATTGAGTTTACTCACTTTCTTTGTGTCCGAGGCTGAGGGTATATCTCCGTCGGCACACCTGACTGATGCTCTCTAACTTGTTTTAATAATATGTAGCGAAAAAGCCCCGATTGGTCATTATAAAATACGCAAAATAATACCTTACGTTTCCAGTAATGATGGCGTATATATGTATGTTCTATATCTCTGATATGTTACCATGTACGAGGGCAGTTCGGAAACTTCTTAGTCTAGCACAAAAAGCGCGGTATAAACAGAAAAAGTTAAGTGTTTTGGAAACTTCCATCTCTGTTATGAACACATGTTAAATTTTGTTTCGATCTGGCATCTCCTTCATATAGAAACAGGTGTTCAAAAAAGACGCATCCGCAATTTTTTTACAATGGAAAAATTAGAAATGCGTGCTGTCATTAAATATTTACATAACAAAGTTTATCGGGACAACAAATTCATAATGATATGGTGAATGTGTTAGGTGAAAGTGCTCCTTCATATGCAACAGTAAAAAATTGGGTTGCTGAATTTAAACGTGTTCATACAAGCATTGAAGATGAACCACGTAGTGGACGTCCAAAAACAGCAACAACAACAGAAATTGTAGCCAAAGTGCATGATATGGTATTAAATGATCGACGAATAAAAGTGCGTGAAATTGCTAATATCATGGGCATCTCAAATGATCGAGTCCATTTAATTTTGCATGAAGACTACAGATGAAAAAGCTTTCTGCAAGATGGGTGTCTTCCATCTATTACAACATGATCAATTTGATTACTTGTTCTTTGATCTGGAGACAGCCAGGTGCCCTTATGAATATCGAGATGATTAAATCTGGTACTGCTAACTACCATGTTTTTTGCAGCTGCAAAGTCTATCAGCCTCATACTATTGTCAGATGTTTCACTGTGGAGACTGAATTTCCCGACTGTTGGGCCAAAGATATTCTCCTTTCCAATTTTGGCATTAAAATCGCCTAGAATGATTTTAATGTCATGGGCAGGGCAACGGTCATATGTTTCTTCTAAGCGCTCGTAAAATATATCTTTGGTCTGTTCGTCCTTTTCTTCAGTGGGAGCATGAGCACAAATAAAGCTGATGTTGAAGAATTTAGCTTTTATTCGAATTGCAGCAAGTCTTTCATTCACTGGGGTGAAGCTGGATACCAGATGTTTTAGTCTCCGACTATCTACGAATCCGCAACCAAACTCATGCTTTACGTCATGACAGCTATAATACAGTGCGTCACCTTTAGGTGTTGTTGTGACGCCTTTCCCAATCCATCGTATTTCCTGTATGGCAGTAATATCGGCCTTGTACTTTTCAAGTACGTCTGCCAATGCGAAGACTGCACCTTCTCTATAAAGAGTGCGAACATTCCAGGTGCAGATTCGCAGATCATGGTCCTTAAAACGTTTGCGGGGTTCGTCAACTTTAGAGGGGTTTGTTTTTCTTTTCTTTCGTTTTTTCATAGTAGGATGTTTTTTTAGGGGAGGGTTACTAACCCGACGCGCAAACCCAAGTTTTTAACGTTCTTATGGGTGAACGCGCGGCACATGTTAGTTCACTACCTTTAACGGGTGTTAAAGGCAGTTCCCCAGGTGACACCACGGGGAGGTCAGTGTCCACTTGAGATGAAAGAGGGACCAAGATAAATCCTGGGCTTTGCCAAGTTAAAGCCGGTCAAGACCGTTGCTTGGTATCATTCATCCCCTACTTCACCGCATTTGGGTGCCGCATTTGTTAACAAAAACGCATAAGAATGAACATTTCTCAAGCTTGTTTGGATCGTTTTAAGCAAAAGAACAATCCAAACAATGGACTGAAGCTGGAGGAAGTGCCCCAAAGAAGGCAAAAACAATTCAATCGGCTGGTAAGGTTATGGCAACGGTTTTTTGGGACTTCAAAGGTATTTTATTGATTGACTATCTGCAAAAGGGTTAAACAATAAATTCAGAGTACTATTGCAACCTTTTGGATCAATTAAATGTACAAATTCGAGAAAAACGTCCTGGCTTACAACACAAAAAAATAATTTTTCATCAAGACACCAGCGCACAAGAGTGTTTTAACAATGGCTAAAATCAACGAATTAAAGTACGAGTTGCTTGACCACCCACCTTATTCTCCTGATTTAGCTCCCAGTGACTTTTACTTGTTCCCAAATCTAAAAAATTCCTTGCTGGCAAGCGTTTTACCTCAAATGAAGATGCAATTACAGTTGTAAACCACTATTTTAAAAACCTTGAGGAAAACTATTTTAATCAAGGGATAGAATTTTTAGAAAAGCGTTGGACTAAGTGTATTGAAGTTTCAGGAGATTATATTGAAAAATAAAAATATTTTTTTGGCCAAAACCCTATTTTTGAAGATCCGATTTTTTTTTTTTTGTGCACAGAATAATAAGAAGCACATAAAGTCATCTGAAAATAATTAGTTTTTGTAATTACCGATAGATGCCGATAGTTGGAGCAGTGTCAAAGTCGGCACTTAATTAAAAAAAAAAAAAAAAAAAAAAAAAAAAAAACAAGTAAAAAAGCGTTAAGTTCGGCCGGGCCGAACTTTTTATACCCTCCACCATAAAATATTCTAAATTTAATAAATTTATTCTTTCCTGTCCACAATTTTAGGCGGAGATATTTTGTGACCACTGATACCTAAATAAGTTAAAAAGCATAAAAAATGTATTCAATGGGTAGGGAACCTTATATGGGGATATATCAAAGTGAAAATCGCGAGGTACAGTTAAATAAGGGGCTATACCAAAACATGGACCTATGTTGACGGTTTTTAGTGAAGATATTTTGTGACCACTGGAAACCCCAAACGTGAAATTACAGTTAGTTCGGTCAAAAATGTAGTTAAAATCCACAAAATACCGAAAATCGGGCGTCCCGGTGTATGGGGGCTACACCTAATGATGGACCTATGTTGACATTATTTGGTGGAGATGTTTTGTGATTATTAGGAACCTCAACTGTCAAATTACAGGTAGTTCTATCAAAAATTTAGCAAAAATCCTCAAAATACCGAAAATCGGGAGGTACCGCTATATGGCGGCTATTCCAAACCGTGGACCTATCTTGACAATTTTTAGTGGAGCAATTTCGCGGCCATTGAGAACCTCAAATGTAAAATTTCAGCTGGTTTGGGCAAAAAATGTGGCTAAGATCCATAAAATACCTTAAATCGGAAGGTATCGTTATATGGGGACTATACCGAACCGTGGACCTATCTTGACAATTTTTAGTGGAGCAATTTCGCGGCCATTGGGAACCTCAAATGTAAAATTTCAGCTGGTTTGGGCAACAAATGCGGCTAAGATCCTTAAAATACCTTAAATCGGGAGGTACCGTTATATGGGGGCTATACCAAAACTTGGACCGATATAGCCCACCTTCGAACTTGATCTTCCGACGGCTAAAAAAATGGTATTCCCCAATTTTCAGCGAAATCGGTCAACAAATGCGACCTGTATGTTGCGAACGGACGGACGGACGGACGGACGGACATGCATAAATCGACTCAGAAAGTGATTCTATGTATATCCCTAGAAGGAACTATGGGTCTATCTCGCTTCCTTTTGTATGTTACATACAAATGCACTAACACATAATACCCCTTACCACATAGTGGTGTAGGGTATAAAAAACAAAAAAATGGTGTAAAATAGACACTTTTTGTTGTGTTGTGTCACTGCATAAATATAGAGAACTGAGACCAAAGTTATAATAAACCGGGAAGCTGGTGGTGAGTACTTTCATAATAATAAAAAAAGAACTAAAAATTTTGTAAAACTAGAGTATTAAAATCTCTTTTTGTATGTATATTGAAAATTATTTTTTACAAATATGTATACCCTACACCACTATGTGGGGAGGGTATTATAAGTTGGTTTTGGCCAAAAAGTTTGTATCGCATCGAAATAATGGTCGTAGACCCATACTTATATATACCAAAATGAATGTCTCGACGAGCTGAGTCGATCTGGCTATGTGTGTCCGTCCGTCAGTCCGTCCGTCCGTCCGTCTGTCCGTCTCTCCATCTAAACCTTGTAATCACGCTACAGGTCGCAATTTTAATTGGATCGTCACGAAATTTTGGGTGTTATTGGGGGTCCCACAGAGGAAAAAAGCGTTTGATTTTTGATAATGGTCGGATATCATTCAGGGGTCGGAATGTGACAAAAAAAATATTTGGAAAAAAAGACCAACGTTTTATTTCAAAGTTAATATCTCCCTTCTGTAGGAGGTATATCGAAAGCAAAACCTGGCAAGGAAAGTAGAAAATATCACCTTTACAACGATGTGAAGTAGGTTGTCATAGGTGGTCAAACAACGGAGATATCGCAATAGTCGGTAATGCATCCCTTTTTCCATTTTTGTGCAATCACACTACGAAATTTTGATCGGATCTTCACGAAATTTTGGGGGTTGATGGGGGTCTAACAGAGAAAGAAGCCTATTGATGGTTGGCATACATCCCACTTTTCCATTTTTTATTTGGGTTGTACTGTCGATGCACTTAAATATGTTTCAAAAAAATTGACCTGTGTTAATGAAGACATTCAGAGCAAAGGCGCTAAGCTATCCCAATTTTAATATTTTGAATTTTATTAGTCAAAAGCTTATGAACAGGGGTAGTGGTGTTGGGTATCACATAGTCGGCCCCGACCCGACTATAGCCTTGGCTCACTTGTTTTAAAATATATTTAAACTTTTAAAAAAATGTCCAAGTTTGTCCACCTCCAAATTGATTTTGGAAGAGAGCTGGGGGTCTTAACTAATAAATTGAGAAATAAATTCTTGCTCAAATTTGCCACAGTTAAAATAAAGTGGATTTTTCTATTGTAAGATGGGAGAATTTTTTGTAAATACCTGTTGTGACTGTACGTAGTATCCAATTGAAATAGAACGATAATACCCACTAGGGTTATGATTTTTTTACAACCTCATATCCCTGTATCATAGCGTGATGAGTTTTGCCATAAGATTACATAAAATCGTAATTATAAGGTGATTCGGTGAAAAAACCTCACGCACAAAATGATTTTAAAATTTGAATTTATCAAAATTATGGGCAATTTTTTGAAGTCACTTTAAGCAGATATACAATTGAAAATAAACTTTAGAGTCACATGAGATAATTAAACTGACATAACATTTATTTTTCACTAATTTTCTACAATTCTGAAAATCGTAAAAATGTCGTAAACGCTTTTATTTAAAAATACCATTTTTAACAAAAAACAAAAAATTTTAAATTTTTTCAAAGTGGTTTGTGTATGACCTTTTTCAATATTTGAATGAAATAAACATTATTATAGTTATTAGTGGGCTTATATTTATTCATTCGTGCAACAAAAAATAATTTTTGAAAATTTTTTTTTTTTCATTTCATACGTTATTTCAAAAAATTATTTTTTTAAAATCGATTTGTGCGTGAACTTATTTTATATTTCAATGGAATAAACGATAGCGTAGTGATTATTAGGCAAAAGCTCATTCATCCCTGCTACAGGAAATCATTTTTGAGAAAAAATGTCAAAAAGTCATAACCCTAATACCCACATCTATCAACTGATTTTTCTTAAAATTCATATTTAAGGGTTTCAGAGTGTAGAAAACAAGTATGTGTAAGTTTTTTGAAAATAGGTCCATTTTTTGTCATAGCCCCCACATAAAAGTACCGCCGGATTTTAGATATTTTGTGAATTTTGGCGACACTTTATGACCGATTCGGCTGACATTTGGTATTTCGACCTCTTGGAAAATATGAATCCTTCGTACCAAAAATTATAGACATAGGTCAATGTTTTGGTTTAGACCCCACACAACGGGACCACCCTGTTCAACAAATTTTGGCTGTTTTTGGTAATTTTGGTCGATAAAACGTAAGAATTGCTGTTTGTACACATTTAATATAAATAATAATTAATTTCAATACAAAATAGACGTTGAAATAGTTTTGGCCAGAAAATTTAGATTTGAGACCATTGTGCCATGTAGTAACCAATTAAATTTTTTAAGGTGTTCTAAATATTATATAAAATTATTCCATAAATATTTGAACTTCAAAATGCCCATAAAATTTCGGAAACGTGTTGATATTGCTTTAAACGGTCCACAAAAATGTTCTCTTTACACTCCATTTAAACATAATAAAATATTCCTCTCCAATGCCAACATCTTGCCATTGCCTCTATTTGCCTATTCGGTCGCATTAAATAAACAACCCAGTAGTAGTTCACCGAGTAGTGTCTATCATGAGATTTAAAATATTGTAATACTTATTATCTATGCATTGAAAATATAAACATGAAAATCTACATATAAATTATCGCAAACACACACTCAGGCACACATGTGCATATATTAAATATGCAAATACATATAATATGCACACACTCACACAGTTGTTGTAAAGCAATTGCATTTTGCCTTCAGTTTTAATTTATTTGATAATCATTGAAAATTTATACAATAAAGAAGATATAATAATTCTAGGCCACCACCATACTTCATATTTACAAATACACACAAACATAAATATAAACAACAAAGGGGGCGATTAGGCGGAACTATTTGTTGCGAACTGACTCCCTGGTTTCATGCCACACATACATACATACATAAATATGATTGACTACCCCAAGTCCCAATGTTTATTATGCCTAGAATTTTCAATGCACAATTCATGGTGTTGCTGGCTGGCTGACTGACTGGGTTCATGGCATCCGAGTGCCTGATGTCGACGCCACAATGATGACACTTAAATAAAAACGAGGCAATTATAAAATGATTCGCTTCGTATCATTTTTTGTCATTCAAATGATATATGACCTGATGATGAGTTATGTTATCTACGATAATTTATAATTTGTAATAAATTATTTGCATTGTTGTTGTTGTACTTACATGACAAGGATTTGGGAAATTATTACTTATTTATCTGATAAGGAAGGAAAGTTAGTAAAGGGCCAAAAAGACTGGGATTTCTAAAGAAGGTGCCGAATGGGACAAAATTAACCTACAACATTTTCTCCGCCAAAATTAAACACGGCTTAAAATGGCAATAAATTGTAAGCGAAACTCCTTAAAAGGTCAATAAGACAGCCCGGCCTTTAGCCACAAGGCTAAGGGTAAAAAACTAAAGTTTTCAGCTCAGATTGTTGGTTAGTAGGCAGTCTTACCTGGTGGCTATTAGCAGCTGGTCCTACTTCCAACTCCAAGTTTAAAAATGACGCTGCCTGAATAGGGTTTCTCATAACAAAACCAGTAAGAAAGGATCAAAGTCGGGCGGGGCCGAATTTATGATACCCCACACCACTTTAAATAATTTCGACATAATTTGACATATTTAATTCTAGACCAAATTCCGTCACACATTCTAAACTTCATAAAAATTGGACTTATATAAGAAGTTTGGTGCATCGAATACCTTTAATCGGTCGAAAATCTTAATATATAACAGAACTTAGTGATAAGTGAGTGACTGACAGATTTTCGCTCAGAAATTATGAGTGTGGGTTGTTGTTGGGGTATAGGGATGAATAAGGTTGGGTTTTAGGAAATTCGAACTAGAACGGTACGAAAAGTACTAAAAGGCACTAAATAGGGTACTCTTTGTATTATGCAAACGGAATGAGCACGAATTCCTAAATTTGGAATGGGTAACTGTTGTAGAGTTAGAAATTTGAACTAAAGGGTTTTTGGAAATTCGAACTAGAAGAGTACGAAAAGTACTAAAAATCACCAAATTTGGTACCAATTGTATATTTTGAATGGGTATAGCAAGAATCTGATATTTGGTGCAGGAATCTAGTTTGGGAAGTGGTGTAGATATAAGGAAATGGTTTTGGAAATTCGTACTTATGTTACTAAGTTTAGTACAACTTAAATTTGTGTGAACGGATTGAGCTGAAAACCTGAAATTTTGAATTAAGATTACTGTTGGAGTGTAGGATTGCGAGAGGTTTGGAAATCCGTACTTATGTGTATGAAGAGTGTTATATTTAATATAATTTGAAATTTGAAATCATGATTGCAATCATAACTGTACAACACACAAAGAATAATTGCAGATAACATCGGCAGATAATGAAAGAGGACCGAGAATAGAAGATACGTGTATCGGCGTCTTGATAGTTTACGTCGGGAAGTACCATTAATGCGTTGAGGAAGTTTCACCTATTTGTGCCAAGAAGCTATAAAAATCAAAAACACGTGTTTTGGGTTAATGCTGTACTTTATCTATGCTTATGCCAAGTTGCACAACAAACATCATTGTAGATGGATGACGTCGAAGACAAAAATATTCTCCGGTTAAATTTTACTATAAGTCGTCGAAGAAATTAAGTATTTATTTACATTAGGTTTGTCTTCGTACTTACTAAATGTTGCCGAAAACACTTTTTCAGCAACTTTTCCATTGAACAACTGTCAATTTTAGAAACAATAGTAATAATTATTACAAATTATCGAGTACGCAGACAGGCATATATAACATTAGGGGTGTCTTTTTACTTACTAAATGTTGCTGAAACATTTGTTTCAGCAACTTTTCCTTATACAACTGTCAAAATCTGCAACATTAGTAATAATTATTACTAATTATCACGTAAAAGACACAGCTAATGAAATAAATATCTATATCAAATTTGTCAACAAAACACAAAATATTTTTTAATGACATTTGTTTCGTTCATTTTTCTAGGGGATGCATGAAACTAACATGAAACCAGGGTTTCGAAGTCGGAGTCGGAGTCGAGCAATTTGCTGGAGTCGGGGTCAGAGTCGGAGTCGAAAAAAATAACTCGACTCCGACTCGAGCAAATTCTTTTTCTAGAAATATAACATTATATTCAGGGGCCTATTATGTAACTTTTTAACAACTTTACTCATTGTTTTATTTTACAACAATTTCATTTGTTTGTTTTGTAGTTGTTACAAAAACAAAAGACATTTTAACAACTTTTCAATCGATAAAAGTTACAGAATAGGCATACAGGACACCATTTTTTTCAAAAAAATCGTTATGGATTTTAAAAGAAAACAAGTAAGAACGGCGTTAAGTTCGGGATATAGGAAAGACGTAATTCTTTTTAGAATATTGTATAACCCCCAAGGAAGACTAAATAACATGTTTCAGTCATTTCGGTGGGATATTGACGTCACAACCTTCAGGATTACGAAAATCGGGAGGTACCGTTCTATGGGGGCTACATAAAGGCGTGGGAGCTATACCCACAAATTTCATATGGACAGTTTTTATATCCCAAATGAAGACCAAATAAAAAATTTCAACCATTTCGGTGGAATATTGAGGCCACAACCCTTCAAATACCGAAAATCGGGAGGTACCGTTCTATGGGGGGCTATATGAAGGCGTGGATCTATACCGACAAAATTTTGGGGGAAAGTTTTATACCCCAAACGAAGGTTAAGTACCAAATTTCGGTGTGTTAATGAAGCTAAAACCTTCAAAATACAAAAAATCTGGAGATATCAAAACGTGGACCGATATAGCCCATTTACAATACCAAACATTCCAGGAGTAATAGATACTTTTGCACCGAATTACAAAGCTCTATTTTAAAAATTGCGAGATGTATCTTGATTTCAACAGACGGACGGACGGACAAAAGGACATGTTTATATCGTCTTATAACTTTACCCTGATCAAGAATATATATACTTTATAGGGTCTCCGATGAATATTTCGATGTGTTACAAACGGAAAGACAAATTTAATTATACCCTCCATATTATGGTGGAGGGTATAAATATAAGAAAACAATCAAGCAAACGGTATATTATACTAAGTTTGAGGGCGATTCACAGGATATCTACTATCCTTTGAAGTAAAATCTTTTTATCTCTATTTTTTACAAAATAAACGATCAGAATATTTTATGGCCCAAATGATGCTTTCATTTTTTGTAAGCAAATATTCGAATTATAATTAGGCATTTAACGTCTTCTGTACAAGTTCTACAAGTCTTCTGTCAGAAGACCTACTGGTCTTCTCGCAAATGTCATAAAATTAGATAAAATCTTAAGTATTAGATGATTCTATAAAAATCTAGAAAGGACATCAGAATCTAAAAATTAATCGATCAATTTTATTTGTCATATTTTGTTGGCCCGTTTTATGACAAAAATGACAGTTTTTGAAGCCAAACATTAATAACTATAATTGTTCCACAAACATCCCTAAAGGGACAAGGGAGACCTCTCTTATATCAATGAGTGCACCCCGCTTCATATTTGCTCAATGATATGGGACCTACAGTTTATCGCCGAGTCCTAACGGCGTGTCTTAAGACACCACTTTGTAGAGAAATGGCTGAAATACTCAGGAAATGTCGCCAATATTACTGAGGGGTATTTTGCCACTGCTGAAAAATGTTTGATGTTGCCTGGCCGGGGAATCGAACCCGCGTCTTTCAGCGCGCAAGGCGGGCGTGATTACCATTGCACCACGGTGGCACCCAAACATTAATATTGTAAAATGTTGGCCAAAAATACCTCGACTATTTGAAACTAGACAAATAGCACCAAAAGAAGAAAAATTCTACACAAAGCTTCACTACAAAACTCAGAATAAACTACTTATGTATCTAGGTAAAATATTATATTTTCAAATTTAAACGGGCATATCTTATTTTTGCCATAACGGATTTCTTTTGATCCTTCTTCCTTTTAAAGGGGTGAATAATATCTTTTGAATAAGCTATCATTGTTTTAAATCGGTTAACAAATGGCTAAGTTATATTGGTTTAGGTCTGAAAAAGCCCACAAAAAACTGTAATTGAATTTCTCATAATTTTCAAAAATATAATGTTTTTTGTTTTGTTCAATATTTATTTTGCAATGCAAATCGAATGTGGAAAAAAGAAGTAATGCCCGTTTAAATTTGAAAACTCAAGAAAGCCCATTTTTCAATACATTTACCGTTATAAAATCAAAACCCGAAGTGACCCAAAGAAACCAAAGGTATTTTCGTCTTCTATGGACTCCCACAAAACCGAATTTGTGCATCAGAAAACCTGCAAAAAAATTTTGTCCACTTTTGTATCACAGTGTTATCTGTCTTATTCGATATTTCGCAATTCTTTGAATTGCATCTTCAGGAAGATAAAATCGCAAAAATCATGTCAAGAAATAGTCTTAAAATATTTACTTAGAACTAAGGTAGCAACACTACCATCGCCAGCTGTCGTAAATATTGCACCATAATATATAGCTTAAGGCCATGTTTACGATTTGGTCCAGATTACCTTTCCTTTTCCTTGGACATTAGAAAAATTTTATTAATGGGTTTTCGTTATGAATTCTTTCAGAAGATGTTGTGCTTTCGATTTAAATAGTTTTTTTTTTCAATATTTGTGCTGAATATTTTACTTTCAGGCTTAAGCCCATAGTCGTTGTTTTAATATTTTATTAAAATAACTTTAATTTATTAGTGGGGAAAATTGGCAATGTTTACCAAGGGGTAAGGCAGGGAAGACTATAGTTTCAGATCTCGCCACAGATCTTCATCAGTTCCCTTGTTTCTTGTTTTTCAACAAGATACTTTTTATACCCAAGTGTCAATTTCTCGCTCAAATAGATAAGCGTCCAAAGAAACTCTCTGATCAAGCATTTCTTTGGCACTACCTACACTCGAGCAGCATCTCTTGCAAACAAAACCAAATCTTTCCCACTGCTATGCGTTCGTTGAGTTCCAACGAAAAACACATAACTAATTTGTTGGTATTGCCCATTAACAGCAATAAACCACACATTTGACGGTGCACGGTAACACAATTAGGAGGGTTTTTTATTTGGAACGACGACTTCTATTTTGCTTTTCAAAATAGTCAGGCTTAATCCCATAGTCGTTGTTTTAATATTTTATTAAAGTAAAATTTAATTTATTAGTGGGAAAAATTGGCGATGTTTTTCCAAGGGGTAAGGCAGGAAGTGAAGTTGCTCGAGTTTAGGTTTTCCAAAGAAATTCTCGATCAGAGTGTTTCTTTGGACACTTGTGTACACTTGGGTATAAACAGGTTCTTGTTGAAAACAAGAAAACAAGGGAACTGATGAAGATCTGTGGCGAGATCTGAAACTATTAATCTTCCCTGCCTTACCCATTGGCTAATAAATTGTTTTTTAATAAAATATTAAAACAACGACTATGGGATTAAGCCTGATTATTTTGAAAAATCATCCCAAATCCAAAACGCCAACGCTCCTAATGTCTTGAACATATACTTGGAAAATGTTGAAATTTTAATCGGACTTTGTAAAATTACGTATTTTAGTAGTCTAAACTTAAATTACTCCTCCGGTATAAACCATGGGCTCTTGATATTGTATGTTAAAAGGAGGGGAGGTCTATGGATATAGTACAGTGAAAATATATATGACATATAGGCCCATTTTCATTCAGAAATGGCTGTTGTAATTCAGAAATTCCCTTTGAAATTCAGATATTTATTTCTAATTCAAAATTTTCATTTGAAATTCAGATATTTTATTTGTAATTCAGAAATTCTATTTGAAGTTCAGATATTTTATTTGTAATTCAGATATTCCATTTGATATTCAGAAATTACATTTGATATTCAGAATATTTCATTTGAAATTCTGAATATTACATATGAAATTCAGAACCCATCAATTATTTTTTCAGAAAATAATAAATTTATGAAAGTAATTTAAATGTGATGTGGTTTATTTACATCAACAGAGAGTTATGCTAACGTTATGAAGTAATTCTGAATTTCAATTGAAATATTCTGAATTTCAAATGAAAATTCTGAAATTCAAATGATATATTCTGAATTTTAAATGGAATATCTGAATTTCAAACGCAATTTCTGAATTTCAAATAGAAAAAAATCCGAATTACAAATAAAATATCTGAATTTCAAATAGCATTTCTGAATTACAAATAGAATTTCTGAATTAAAAATAAAATATCTGAATTTCAACCGCTATTTATACCCTCTGTACACTATTGTGGGGAGGGTATTATAAGTTGGTTTTGGCCAAAAAGTTTGTAACGCATCAAAATAATGGTCGTAGACCCATACTAATATATTGTTACGAATGTAACTGATAGGTTTAAGTTAGTTTAGTTTAATTTCCGTTAATTTAAATATTTGAATTGTAACGTAAAGTTTTTATTACGCAGTTACTTTATTTAAGCAACAACAACTACCATGTAGAACTCTCTTCATTATTCTAGATGTTACTTTACCTTTCATTAATGTGCTTTTATTTTGTTTTGCCATAATCATGTAATTATTGTTTAGTTTGTTACTTCTTTGCACTTGTTTGTTGTTGTAATTACGTTATTACTGTGCTTGTCGTCCAATTGTATTCCCCACATGTATGTATGTGAGTATGGTTGTTCGCTTAGTGCGAATGTGCGTCTGTGTGTTCGCTGCACAGATTCGAGGTGTTGCCATATGCTCTAGATATTTCTCGAACAGGGAGACTAGTGGGAATATAAATACAGGGGAACTGGCAAGGACGGAGTTAAGTTGTGTTTTAAGCGTTGAACTGAACAGATCGGTAAAAGAATAGCTGCGTGCTAACTAGAGACAAGCTGCGTGCTTAGTAATTAAAGTCGGTTACGAAGAAGTGTAATAAAGTAAATAAAGCATTGTAGAAACGTAATCTAAAACGAACCCTGTTTTATTTGGGTACAAATCGTATCGGGGAATAAAACAACGTCTACACGGAGATTAGTTAAATCTAATTCCGTAACAATATACCAAAATGAACGTTTCGACGAGCTGAGTCGATCTGGCTATGTGTGTCCATCCGTCCGCCGTCTGTTCATCTAAACTTTGTAATCACGTTACAGGTCGCAATTTTTGATCGGATCGTCACCAAATTTTGGGTGTTGATGAGGGTTCCGAAGGGGAGAAAGCCTATTGATTTTGGTGATGGTCAGATAATATTCAGGGGTCGGAATGGGCAAAAAAACTTATTTGAAGAAAAAGTCAACGTTTTATTTCAAAGCTCATATCTCCGCATCTATAAGGGGTATATCAAAAGCAAAACCTACTAATGAAAGTAGAAAATATC